>NC_142610.1:620890-931335 GCF_041222555.1 Hakea prostrata | reverse complement strand
GGGTGAATTAATTGAAATACCTAATGAACTCCTGTGCTCAATCCAAAGGTATTTCCCAAAACTAGACTTCTTGATGTACTTGTAGGAGAAAACCCCACTCAATTTGACCCCATATAACCCTCCAAATCTCTGTCCGAAGTTGCTGAACTATGTCTGGCAAATCCTGCTTGCACATCGAAGAAGGTGAGCTTAGTTGGTGGACCTAATGAATTCCCATGCTTGATCTGAAGGTATTTCTGGAAACTAGACTTCTTTATTGACTTGTATAAGAAAACCTCTCTCAATTTGACCCTGTATAGTCCTCCGAATCCCTGTTTGAACCTTGCTTTTCTGCTTGGTCGACTCCTTGGTCGACTGGGCCAGTCAACCAAGCACTCGACCAAAGGAGTGTAAAATCCGAGAAAATATAATTTTAGGGTTTTTCACTTCTATTTAAACCCTACTTCGAGTTTCTTAGTTACAGCGGCCTCCTAAACACTTTTTGAACGTGAGAAGACCTCTCCGAAACTCTCTCTGGTGATTCGAACGATTCCTCTGTAGATCTAAAGCTTCTCATCTCTGATATGCCAATTCAAGGTTAGTATCTCTTCTGAATTTCTAATTATTCTTTCTTCGTTCTTGTTCTTGATTGAGATCAGGAAAAGATGATGCATCCTTGCAACCATCTATTCCATGATCTCATTCTATTCTTTGAGATCTATGATCATCATCATGATCTTAACCCTAGCCAAATAAATCTCTTGAAACCCTAACCCTTGTATGATCTTTCTGGAAACCTTTGGTAACCTCCCATGTGAGCGAAACCTCATGGGCAACGTTTCTATTATCCTAAACTAGAATTTTTATGATTTCTTGATAACAATCATTCCCTCTCTTTCCGTGATCATAACCTTTTCATGAGAGCCATAAAGGTTGAAACCCTAGTTTCTTGGGTCAAATCAAGAACCCATATTTTGACCATGACTTGATGATTTTATCTTCCCATATGATTCTAATACATCCTAGGAAGTTCCCCTTCGAATTTCGGATCAATCCGACTTCAAACGAAGAAGTTATGACCAATCTAAATTCTGCAATTCCGTACTGACTCGATTAGTCGACTGGGTCAGTAGACCAAGGCACTCGACCAATGAAGGAAGTAGCTTCAATTTTCGCTCAGTTTGATTCGTTTTCTCTCTGATCTTTTAGGCATCTTTCCAAAATGTTGTATCTATGCTTGTTAGGAGTCTATTTGCCAAGTTTGGTGTCTCTCTCTTTGATCTTTGGATTATCTTCGGCGATAATCAAGGTAAGGACAGTTATTTCATAATAACATAGATCGCATACTCTCTGGTTTCTACTTTATGAAACTATGAGTTTGTTACTGTTCTTATATTTTATACTTCTGATGTACTACTGTAAGTACAGTAGCACTTCACTTATGTTTTCTTTTTATTATTTAAGCTTATATGCATTGGTTATTACTATATTGTTTAACGATTAGCTTATGCTTTTACATTCTCTTTTATATGATGAATTGTTGGTTGTGTATGTTATGACTGATCTGAGAATGTGTTTGATTAAGTATGGTTTGGGACTGGGAAGTGTCCTTTTGACGCTTCTGTCCTTGGACATCGGAGGGAATAGTATGGGATGTTCTCCGAAGATGCCCATCGACGCTTTCCCGAATCATTGGTTGTCATACCTAAGGCTATCTAGCAGTGTTTGGCTAGGATGTCCCCGTTATATTAGACCCAAATCGGAAGGGTATTGAGACCATTTGGAGAATGGTCTCATATTGTGGGGGCCATTTGGAGGGTTGCATATGGCTAGACTTGGGCTCATGGGCGCTAATTGAATACAAAGATTTGTTCTTGCTTTTGATTATATTATTGTGCTAAGTGGCTTTGATCGTTCTTAAATTTGATCGGCGGGACCGTGAATCACTCCCTCGGGTAGTCCAGATAGGGTACCCCTTGGTGTATTTTAGGGCGGGATGTGACAACCTGGGTCCCATTATATACTATGGTCTTCAGAGACAGTATTACAAAGTTAGAGTCCTCCTGGATTACAAACTCTAGAGTCCCTTCAAGATACTCTTCATCATTACGTGATATAGTCGGTTACAAAATTAGAGTCCCTTCTGGATACTTCTTCATTACGTGATATAGTCGGTGAGATAGGTGGATCGTTGTTTGTTTCTTATGGGCCTTATTGGGTTGCCTCTTCTAAAGTATTCGTGACAGTAAGTCAAAGTTTTGGATCCAAATGATTGAATTGCATGAACCTGAGAATAGAATTCAGAAAAGTATTCTAACCCAAGTTCACTAAAATTAAGATAACTCAATATTTAGGAATGCAATGGCATATTATTTTTGCTATAGTTAGATCACTTGAAATTTTTACATTTATTATTTAAATACTTCCAACTTAGGTCTGGAAGAAAATCGAAAAGAGTTTAGAAGCGATAAGTTTTGCAAAGACAGTGTTATTCTTGGAAGTTGAATGTAATTATAGGTAAGAATGCATTGTTAATTGATGTTTATCATCATAATTGGATTTCCGTGACTTAAATTATTTTATAAATGATGATTTTTCTAAAATTTATCTTGTTTGTATAAATGATGATGTGAACATTATGACGTGTTTATGATTTCCTATTTAATTAGGAAAAATCTAGATATGGATTAAATATATGAATGATAGATGTTACCCAAAATGATATGAAATTCATAATTGATGCATATTGCATTTCCATTTAATTTCTATGAATGTTGACTAAGATTGCAAAAGAAAGCAAGTAAAATGGCATAAAAGACTTGTGTTGATGAGCACTATAGCCAACACTCGATGAGTGATTGAGAAGAGAAGCATTGAGGCATATAGATTGAAAATTTTAAAAACTAATAATATAGAATGCCAACATACAACATATAAGGTATATCAGGCGTCAAGCCAATGGACTGAAGCCACTTTGGTTTTAAGGACTGAAACCACTTTGGGTATACCTTATTATGGAATGTTGAGGCTTAACAATGGAATGTAATAAGAAATGATTAACGCTAGTTAAAATGATAAATAAAGATGAAGAAAGTGATAAATTGAAAGACAAGTAAAATTGATTTTGGATTCACGGCTTATATAAGAGGTTATTATTATTATTATTCTTTTTTGGTAATCTACAAGAGGTTATCATCATTATAAGTAAATAGCGAACTATTTAACTTACTTTCATATACTAATAGCATAATTGACAATGTCATTTCTTACAAGGTTTATAGCTCATTCTTTTGTTAATACGTTTTTCAGATGGGACTAAAAAGGACAAAGGTAAGAGTATTGTCATTGTCGAGGAGGCAAAGAAGTGAAGCTCTAGTTTTCTTTTGGTATTTTCTCTAGTGTTAATGACAAACTTTGGTTATGTATGTATTATTAAAGAAGCGATTTGTACCTAAACGATGTTTAATATATCCTTAAGTTCAGTGTCCTTAAGAGTGTGGAATTCTTTTAGAGATGCCATCAATTACATACTGTAAGTATAGTTTTGCTTCCATCATCTTCTAATGTTTTTGTTTAAGATGGTCGTTCTATATATTTCGATATGCTTCTTATAGTGGATGAAGGGGTAGAATGTTTTATCTGTATGGTCCCAATAGGACTCTAGCATTGTGGGCCCCAGTTGGTCCTTGGTTTGCAGTCTTTACAAACCTGCAATGAACAGTGCTAAGAATGATATTGAGGATCACAATGTAAGAATATTTCTATCCAAGATCGCATAGATTGACTAAAAACACCTTAGTATGATAATGACACAAGATGATGATGAGCATACCTTTCTATGGTTCTATTGGAGACGAAGCGCAGCGGAATATCTTCTTTATGTCTCCCACTAGGAACAAACTTGAGGTGGAAGTTGATTCTATGATCAACTTGATGTTGGATCTTCTCCTCTAGACTCCTCCCTATTCACTGGCTTGATGGTATATCCTTTCTGACTGAGCAGATGTGATTGTGATTATGATTAGGGTTAGAAGAGGGACCTAGCATCCTTTATATAGGCAAATCCGTTAGATCGTCCATCAAGATCTAACGGTTCCTATTAGTCCACACTAGCCAGTCCATATAAGAGTTCTAGTAACCGTATATTACCCATATCAGACCAATAAGAAACCAAATCAAAGTGTAACACAATCAATGAAGCCCACCTTATGTGGAATATTCAATTAATATTCTAACATTCTCCCACTTGGGCTATATTGATTGTGACACAGTCAAGTAAAACAAAACATCTCCTTTGTTTTAAGAAAACATTTGAAAAAGATACATTGAAAACATTTTGACCTTTATGTGCACAACTTTATATTGGTCTGAAGATAATCCTAGAGCTCAATCCCTTCACATAGAGCTTTAAGTACCGAATCATGGCAGTGACTGCATCTTTTATGCAACACAGGACCATCCATGGTCACAAATACTCTTAACTTTACTGAAAATGGATGCAATATGGTAGTGTGGCAACTAATGACACTTTATAGAAATCCTCATGTGTCATTCTGTTGTCAATCCAAATCTCTCACTTTATGGTTCCCACGAACCTGACTCAATGCCACGAGAGAATATTGTCACATCCTCCCAGCCGGTACCCTAACTGGCATACCCGAGAGTGTGATCCACAGCCCGAAGATCATGTATCGAGTAATCAACCTCCCACATAAACAATAACATAATCATGAACAATATTAATCGATGTGCGAAAGATAAACCATAGATCCAAATAAGGAAAGAATGAATCATATATAAATCAGAGTACTAAATATAATCAGAGTGTCTAAATCAAATAAGTAAAGTGAGGCGAAATCCCACTCTACAACCAGCGGAAATGTAGTTCTAAAAGAGAAGAAACATAATGAAATCTAATCCCAATAGCAGGTACAATAGGTAACTAAATTGTTCTCAATCTAATAGACAATATCCCTATAAGTATAAATCTCATAAATGGCACAAGGGCGCTTCCACTCTATGGTCGGACTAAGCATCGTACGGAGCATAACCACTCGCGGAATCTTCAGTGTAATTGTCGTAACCGCAATCACTTTCCTGGAGATATGCCTCTTCTCCTTGCGCTTCTTCATACGAGCAGTCATGATACTCGGAACACAGTAGAGTAGTCTAACAAACATTGTACAAAAGGAATGAGTTTCAAAGAAACTCAGTAAAGCAGTTAAATCCATAATAACATAAATGGCAGGATTACAAAACAAACATAAATGCAATATGGTATGAGACAAACAATTAATGTATGAATCTAACTCTACGTATGCTGGTCTCTAATGGCAGACATGCTTTAAGTCATAGCACCGTACTTCTTTAGGAAAGTCTCATTCACTCATCATCAGTTGGTAATGGGTCCTTCATCCCTCAGGATATTCCATGGCTGGGGTATAGGTCACCACTCTCTCACATCACCATTGGTCTAAGTACCGGCGCATGTCAGGGTTAAAGCCTAGCCAAATGCAAGTCTTCTACTCAACTACATCAAGTCAGATCCAGATACGTCCATTCCTCACCCCTGGCGATCCTTTCCGGTATCCTTCACACTAGAGTCCTCATAGTCCCTGACTACGGACTCATCAACCCTATTGGTTATCCACATATGGTAAACGGGAAGCTCTCACGTCCTCTCACGGGTTGGTTACCGGTCTTAAGCGCCCATGAGCCCAAGTCTAACCATATGCAACCCTACCAATAAATGGTCCCCACAATGTGATTCCTGTCCTCTCACGGGTTGGTTACCGGTCTTGAGCGCCCATGAATCCCCATTGCTACCACGGGTCGTTCGGTCTCAATACCCCTCCGATTAGGGTCTGACATAACAGGACATCCTAGCCAAACACTACTAGACAGTCCTAAATATGTCATCCAACAGTTTAGGAAGGTGTCCAAAGGGCATCTCCGAAAACATCCCATAATATTCCCGTAGTAGTCCTAGGACAGAAGTGTCAAAAGGAACACCTCTCCTTTCCAAACCATACGTAAGCATACACATGCATCAATCCATAACATCACATATATGGTAACTTCATATATGGAAAGAAATCAATAATTACATTCAACTTGTGTATAACTGGTAAGTAAATCATACATGAGTCAATTTAATATAAACAAGTAATGCTACTGATATCAAGACAGTACCACAGTAGTATAACATTATAAGAATCTAATTAAAGAAATAAACTAACAAGATTCAAATATAGAAACTAAGATATGCAATTTATGTTGTTAAGGAAGTAACCATCCTTACCTTTTATAACTTGCAAAGGAATCTTAAGAAATCAAGTAAGATCTTGACAAACTTGAGAAGAAGGTCCTAGACAAGTGTATACAACATATTAGGAAAGATCCCTAAAAGAAAAGATATCAAAACATCCAAAACAGACCAAATCTGGAGTTGCTGTACTCATTGGTCGATTGGATTGGTCTACTGTCCCAGTCGACCAATCAGTCGACCAATGGAGACAGTGGCCTACAAAATCAGAGTTTTAAGAATAAAGAACCGAATTTGGTGGTTCAAAAGGGTACTAAACAAGGGGTAAACTACATTGGTAGTATCCTAACATATAGAGGACCTCAAAACACTAATCGAATCAAGTTTTCAAGTTACAAATTAGAAAACAAAAAGTTACCATAATTAGATTAATCATTGTTCTTGATGAATTAAGAATACAAATCATAGACACGAACAATAGGAGAATGAATCATTGATTTTGATAAACATATCATGGAAGGCATACTTAGATCTTCAAGAAAATAGATCTAAGAACATAAATCTAAATAAGGAAACAAAACTTACCATAGATGTATCAGTCATGATTCTTGAAGAAAGCATGGTATGATAGAAGAGAAACAACTAGAGATTGATAGATCACGGAATATGTAAAGAAAACACAGCGATTGACTACTAATATGATCAATATAATAGATCTAAGAACATCAGAATTTAAATCAAAGATAAACGAAGACGAGATCATGATTTAGATCATGATTCCTTCAAAAGCTTGCAATGATCATGATTACGGACATTGCTTTAGCCTTTAATCCTTAGGAAGATCATGAGAGATAAGTTCAGAGATGTTTGCAACAGAGAATGCAGCATCTCCTCTACTGTCTCAACTCAAAAAGGAAAGAAAACAAGGATGAAGAAGAAGAAGAGAGTGTAAACATACCTTTTTGTGTAAGAACACGAGTTTTGACGAAGATCCGTCAAGATAAACACCAAGGACGCAAGGGAGATGACTTGCAGAGGTCTTTGGTTCGTTCCAAAGACTTTGGAGGCAGAAAATACGAAGTAGACTCGAGATTGGACTTAAATAGAGCAAGCAAGACCTAATTACCAAAGACAGAACCCATTGGTCGATTGGATTGGTCGACTGGTCCAGTCGACCAATCAGTTCAGCAACTTCGAAACAGGGAATTGAAGGCCCAGATCAAATCCAAACCTAAAAGGGTTTTGCACACACACCAAGTGACTTACCTAATAGGTAGAAATGCCTTCAAACCATGATAGAGAGCACTCCAAGTCCATCAACTAATCCGATCTTCATCAAGATTCAGTTTCCATAAATAGAACCTCGTCATCAACACTCATGGATTCAAAGCCAAACACCAAGTCCTCCACTGGGATGGCCCAAAGCTAACTTCTTGCTTTACTTCGGGTCACTGGACCTATAAATAACAAAGTTTCCGGGTCAAGGTTAGGGCTGGGTTTCACAAATATACTTTATGGTTCCCACGAACCTGTGACTCAATGCCACAAAAGAATATACTTTACGGTTCCTACGAACCTGTGACTCAATGCCACGAAAGCATGTACATTATGGTTCCCACGAACCTGTGTCATCTTTATAACTCGAGTTTTAACTTTATGTGTTACATGACACACCTTAAGGCTAATACATGAATGCCTTAGCTTTTGTTTAAGGTTAACACATACCTTAAGACTTTCATAACATGCAACATGATAATAATGTGAAGATTAATATGTCACCAAAGAACTTTATTGAATTCAAATAAATTATCAGTGCATACAAGAGACAAGTACAGATAGAATACCTTATTACACAATAGAGCAAAATTCTCAAACTCCCACTAAACAACCGCATCTAAGGTTCCTCCTAAACCCATAGTTACCGCATGTCTATCAAAGACGTCTGGGTAGGGACCCTTAGTTAGGGGATCTATAACCATATTATCTGTACAAATATGTTCTACTGTGGTGTTACCTTCTTTAACCTTTTCTTTAATAGTCAAATACTTAATTTCCATGTGTTTAGACCCTGTGATACCCTTATTGTTGTTAACAAACAACACAGCAGAATTGTTATCACAGTACAACTGGATAGATATATCCACAATAAAAAAAAAAAATGTCAACTGTCTAATGAGGTTCCTTAACCAAATAGCTTTTTCTTTAGTGGTCAAATACTCGACCATCATGTATTTAGACCCTATGATCACACATTTATTATTGTTAATAAACAACACAACTGAATTGTGATCATAGTACAACTGGATGGGTCTATCCAGAATGTTAAAATAAAACTGTCAATTATCTGATGAGATTCTTTAGTCAAACAATTTCAGTAACTGCCCCATAACATGTAGCAAACTCAACCTATATGATGAAATAAGTAAATTTACCTTATTTCACACTTTTCACGATATTATCCCTCCTGCCATCAAGGAAAACAATTTAAAATGGACTTCTTATTATCCGGACAATTAGCGAGGTCAAATATATATATACCTTAATGCTATAGGTCTAGAACAAGCTTGTAGATTATCTTATCATCAATTGTCCTCTTCAAGTATCTCAAGATAAGATACTTTCTTCAATTGTTCTCTCTCAGTATCCTTTATAGGACAACTGTAATAAGCTCAGTGTATCTCCCTTGAGAATCAAAACCATTCTCAAGTATGCAATCTAGCATACTGAACTTCTTTAAATATAAATTATATATGCCCTCTGAGAAAGATCCAATTAATAGCATGAACAATCCCTATGGATCTCAATGCCCAAGACAAAGATGCCTTACCAAGGTCTTTTATATCATAATTCTCAAATAAAAATTGCTCGGTCTTTATGCAGTAGGTCAACGTCACTACTAGTGAGCAAAATATTATCAACATAAATAATGAGAAAGATAAAATTTCTCCCACTAACTTTGCCATATATATATATATATATATATATATATATATATATATATATATATATATATATATATATATATTGATCTACAAGTTTCTCAACAAAATCAAATGAAGTCACAACATTATCAATCTTTAAACACCATAGTTGGAAGCTTACTTAAAACCACAAATTAGACTTCTTGAGTCTACACCAAGATGATTAAAATCATCAACAGCAAAATCCTCAGGCTAAATGACATGGACTTCTTTATTAAGGTTTTCAATTAGAAAGGCAATCTTCACATCTATTTGGTATAACTCTAAAAAGTCCTTAGAAGAGATAAGTGAGAAAATTTCACTAGTCAACTTCCTCTTTATGAGTAAACTCTTTAGCTGCCAGTCTGGTTTTAAACCTTACAATCTTTCTTCATGAATATTTATTAGTCTTATACATCCACTTAAAATAAATGGGTTTAAAGCCTTTGGGCAACTTAACAAGCTTCTCAAACATCATATTGTCTCATCAACTATATCATATATCTCGTTGCACCCAATCACAAATCTAATTAAAGACAACTTTTTAGTAACTAGGTCAACCATAATGCCAATGTTATATTCATGTTCATTATATCAAGTAGTCTGGGAACAAGCTACATTTCTTGGCTATATCAAACTCCAGAAAAATATTTAAGAACTCACAATTCTGTTGTCTTAACAATGATGGTAAAACAAGATTCGAGTAAGAAACAAATTAACAATGAAAAACTTTTATGTTCCAACTTCTACAATACTGGATTATTCAACCTTAGATTTGCAGAACAACTCAAACGCTAAAATGGTTTAAGTTAGATTTATGAATAATTTGCAATGGAAAATGGAGTAAAAAAGAACATATTTGGAAAGGAACATGATCAAGGATATAAGAGGCTGTTATCAAGGCTTCACCTTATAAAAAATAATTCAGACAAAATAGTTTTCCTACCATACTATTCACTATGTCCACAAGAGTGTGATTAAGCCTTTCGGTTACACAATTTTGCTCGGGACTATCAAACATAGTGAACAGACCAACTATATCCGAATCTTCCGAGTATTTGGCGAATGGGCCCTTAAGCTGTCCAGCATCCTCATATCAGCCATAATACTCTCCTCCCCGGTCAGATCTAACAATTTCTTAACTTCAGTTTAAAAAAAAATTATTACAGATCTTAGAGATTTAGATTATTCTTTAATTGAATACAAAAACCATATTAAGAGTGGTCATCAACAAATAGTGGTCATCAATAAATATGATGAAATAATAATTTATACGCAAGATGGCGGAATAAGGACCACTATCTAGACACCAGGACTGAACGGGACAAGAGAAAATCAAATCTTCAAACAAGAACCAAAGAATCATAACTTTCATTTTCGCACTTAGTTAACCAGACCTTATACTCAATGCAACTTCTACTTACAACAATCATCTCTATTTATAAGGAAGTTTTCACAGGTCCCAAATTGTTAGTCTGACCGAATTCTTTGTCTTTACCCTGAACATTTTTATGAGTATTGATGCTCATAAGAATAAAGTTTCTTCTTAGAAAAAGGTATTGGTCTTTATAATTCCAAACTCAATAGAGTATGCAAAGGGCATTGATGGATAATAGCAAGGGTAATAAAAGAAACATTAGGAATCATGAGTTTTATCTTAAAAAATAATCATTCTGATGAAATAATCCCTAACTCCTCCAAAACCATCACACCTTATGATAAAAAACTCTTACAGAAATATACTTATTTCAACACTAGATGAGACTTAGTATCTTTATGCTATTGCATTCAACAATTTCAAAACAGTGCATTCAGTGGGTAAACAATTCATCAAGTGTTCCTTGATGGACTTCTTAGTGGGCAGTAAAAGAACATAACTACTTTTCACCTCTGCAAAAAATCAACTTTTGTCTTCTATACTCTTATGAGTCATATCCATCAGTTACTCAGTAACAAAGAATGTGTGGTTAACAACACATCATCTACAATTTCTTGAAGTTTGACTTTATAAGAATCTCAATTACAATCATATTGTTATAGACAGAAAATGTGACTAACAGAAGAGCACACATATATCATCATGAAAACACCTTTGAGCAGAATTCATGACATACAGTTGTGATATTCAATCACTTTATTGGCACTTTAATATGTAACTTATTAGTACAACACTAGAAAGAGCACACATATATCATCATGAAAACACCTTTGAGCAGAATTCATGACATACAGTTGTGATATTCAATCACTTTATTGGCACTTTAATATGTAACTTATAAGTACATCACTAGAAAGAGCACACATATATTATCATGAAAACACTTTTTGGCAGAATTCATGACATACAGTTGTGATACTCCATCACTTTATTAGCACTTTAATATGTAACTTATAAGTACATCGCTTAATTATCACAATGTGGGTAACATATAACTTATAAGTGCATCACTTTAAAAAGTACACATATATCATCATGAAAATACATTTTGGACAGAATTCATGACATACAGTTGTGATACTCCCTTACACGTCAGCGGCCATGAGAGTATTCCAACCTTCAAAAAATTTACCACCTTTGGGTGTATAAACTTCTTAGATTAATCAACTCCTAGCCAAATGTTGTACATGTCTCCCTCTTAATGCTAACACATAATTACCACCTTTGGGCGTATAAAAATGCATTAACATCAAGAGACATCCCATTACTATATATGACTAATATTCCATAAACCCAACCATGAATGCCACTTTGGCAGTCACTCACAATCAAGCTCATGAAATTCTCATATTGGAATATACTTTATATTACCCACAAATAATGCTAATACATTGTTTGGAAAAAAAATTCCGGATTACCAAAAGGCAATCGAAGCATGTATAAAATACATCATATATTTATATAAAATTCCAAATTACCAAAAGGCAATCGAAGCATGTATAAAATACATCATACATTTATATAAAATTCCAAATTACCAAAAGGCAATCGAAGCATGTATAAAATACATCATACATTTGCATAAAATTCCGGATTACCAAAAGGCAATCAAACCCTTTGTAAGGCATGCATGATATATATTTTACAATTGTATAATATCATATAAAACATGCTCACAATACAAAGCCATTTGATAAAAAAATCCATATTAAAAAATTCACCCAACGGTGAAGTTACATATACAACATAAATATGTCATATCATGTTTCATATATATAGAAGTGGAATTTGGTCCTGGAAATAATTTCATTGTGTCCGGAAGGGTCCAAAACATATATCCCCAAGAGAACGCTTTAAAGTTCCTTACGATTTAGTCAGAAATAAAAAAAATACTAAATAAATAGCATTCCAATTATTGGCTCAACCAAAACATGATATATAATATTTCACATATATAGGGGTAGAATTGGGTCTTGAAAATGGTTCCATTGCGTTCGAAATGATCCAAAATATAAAACCCCAGAAGAACGCTTTAAAGTTCCTTACGGTTTGGTCAGAAATAAACAAATACTAAACATATAGTATTCTGGTTTTTATTTATTTATTTATTAAACCGGTTCAACTAGAAAATAAAAATGGTCCAAATAAAATCAGAATCTTATTAGACCGAACCGGACTGAACCGAAATCAGCAATTGAATCGAATCTAAATTAAAACCGAATCGAAATCAAAATTGAACCAAGAATCTAAATCAGAAATCGAATCGAATCAAAATTGAACCGAAGAATCGAAATCGAATCGAAATCAGCGAGTTGACTCGCTGAGTCAAAAAACGAGTTTGGTCCAAAATGGTTCAAACAATAAATTCGGTTCACCCAAGTTAATCCATTCGGTTGGATCGTTGACGGTCAACCGGGTCGACTCGTTTGACCTGACGGGTTCAAAATCGGGTCGCCCTGGCGGGTCATGGGTCGGGTTGATCCGACCTGTTGACCCGGTCAAATTGCCACGTCAGCATCGCACAGATTTAAAAAAAAATTAAAAAAACTGCTGCCAGATTCCGGCAGCGATTGCCGGTGCGTCCGAAGTCCGATGGTGACCCATAATATATCAATTTCTTTGTTTTTCCGAGATCTACACCGTGGTGGTTTTAGATTTTCAAAATTCTTTCTAGAAAAAAAGTTATTGACCAAAAACCCCATGGTTTCGATGAAAAAATCAGGAGAAAAAATTCGCAAGTTTCATAGGTTCCATTCTAGAACCCTAAGTTCATCATTCAACAATCCTATGGGTCTTTAATCGATTCTATACAGGCTCTGATGCCACATGTGAGAATATTTCTATCCAAGATCGCATAGATCGACTAAAAACACCTTAGTATGATAGTGACACAAGATGATGATGAGCATACCTTTCTATGGTTCTATTGGAGACGAAGCGCAGCGGAATATCTTCTTTATGTCTCCCATTAGGAACAAACTTGAGGTGGAAGTTGATTCTATGATCAACTTGATGTTGGATCTTCTCCTCTAGATTCCTCCCTATTCACTGGCTTGATGGTATATCCTTTCTGACTGAGCAGATGTGATTGTGATTATGATTAGGGTTAGAGGAGGGACCTAGCATCCTTTATATAGGCAAATTCGTTAGATCGTCCATCAAGATCTAACGGTTCCTATTAGCCCACACTAGCCAGTCCATATAAGAGTTCTAGTCACCGTATATTACCCATATCAGACCAATAAGAAACCAAATCAAAGTGTAACACAATCAATGAAGCCCACCTTATGTGGAATATTCAATTAATATTCTAACACAATTGCAGATTGTTCCTTATAAGTTGAAACTGACGTTTGTTTCTTTCCATCCAAGTGTGATGAATGGTGGTTATGAAGGAGAAATGACAAACGTCATTTACCATGTTGTTTCTATTAGCCATAATATGACCGTTGGAGATTTTTGGAGAATATGACCGTTGGAGATCTTGGATAATATGACCGTTGCAAATAATTTCTTTCCTTATGTATAGCATGCTACATTTATTTTATTCTTTACTTGATTGTATTATATATACACATGAAGAAGTAATACAAAATCACTCCTACACAAAATCATCTTAACATGGTATCAGTTTAAGACGATCCAAACCTTTTCAAGTGACGCTATTTTTTTTTCAAGAGCAGTCAGCGATCCCTACGTTGTTGTTTTCTTTTCGCTGCTTTTACAATGACGGATCCATCTATCAATGCTCTTGCTACAGCTGTTGTTGCTTCCAATAATGTTGTTTTCATCAACTTTGATGGTTCTTCTCCATATTTTCTACATCATTCGGATAATCCTGGTGCTATACTCGTCACACAGCTTTTACGCGGCGATAATTATCCCACTTGGAATCGTGCAATGCGGATGGCTCTTGAGGCCAAACATAAGCTTGCATTTATTGATGGCTCCTTGCCTAAACCCGCCGCTGATTCTTTGGAACTTCACGCATGGACACGATGCAACAGCATGGTCCTTTCTTGCTTGCTAAATGCTCTCTCACCTGATATTGCTAATAGCATTCTTTACATCTCTATTGCCCACGAGGTTTGGGATGATCTTCGTGATCGTTTTTCTCAAAAAAATGATCCTCGAATTTTTGAGATCCGACGTAACATTTCTAATCATCGTCAAGGAACCTCTTCTTTGGCATCTTATTATACTATTCTCAAGGGTTTTTGGGATGAAGTCGACTCATACAACTCGTTCCCGCCCTGCACTTGTGGTCTTTTGTCAAAACACACTGATCTTCAACGACAAGATCGCTTACTTGAATTTTTAATGGGCCTTAATGATTCTTATTCTTCTGTTCGAAGTCAACTCTTGCCTAACATCAATCATGCTTATTCTCTTCTATTGCAAGAGGAGCGTCATCGCTCCCTCCATGAGTACCGAATCCATCATTGCATCAATCTGCCCTTGCAGCCACTGCTCCTCGTAGACATTCTAAAAATGGTAAGAAGCCTATATATCACTGTGATTTTTGTGGCATAGACGGCCATTCAGATTCCTGTTGTTTTAAGAAACACGGTTATCCTCCCAAGAGCAACAATACACACATTAAATCAACATCACCTGGATTCTCTGCTCGATCCTTTGCCGCCATCAACCCAGGAACAAATTCTGTTCCCTCCTTTACTTCGGCGCAGTATCATCAATTGTTGGCATTGATCGAATTGGGTAATCCCACTCCTTTAGCAAATGCTGCAGGTAATTCCCCTTCCCCATGGGTTATTGATTCTAGGGCAAATTTTCATATGGCTTCTCAGTTACAATTCTCTAACACTGATATGGTGGTTCCTTATACATCTCCGATTACATTACCCAATGGTGAAACAACCCCTGTGTCCCATTTAGGGACTTGCACCCCCACCCCTTCCATCCCTCTTAATAATGTCTTATATGTTCCTTCATTCCGTTTTAATTTATTATCCGTTAGTCAAATCACTAAAGCTCTCAATTGTCCAGTAACATTTTTTCCTCATCATTGTGTCTTTCAGGACTTACTAACGAAGAAGATGATTGGATTGGGTAAAGAGCATAACGGCTTATATTATTTGGAGTTGCTTCCCTCCATTATTGCAACGATCATATTATCCAAGATCTCCAACGGTCATATTCTCCAAAGATCTCCAATGGTCATATTATGGCTAATAATATGACACTTGGTCTTATTTGCATGATTTTTTTGCAATGGTTAAAACTCAATTCAATTTTCAAATAAAAAAAATTCGCACTGATAATGCTCGTGAATTTTTTAATCACTCCACCACCTCATTTTTTTCAAACCATGGAGTTATCCATGAACATAGTTGTGTTGACACCCCACAACAAAATGGTGTTGTTGAACGCAAAACACGGCACCTACTCAATGTTGGTCGGGCCCTTTTATTTAAGGCCAATCATCCACAAGATTTTTGGGGTGACTGCATTCTTACGCCACACACATTATTAATAGGTTGCCTACCAAACTTTTAAAAGAGAAAACTCCTTTTGAACTTCTTTTTAATAAAACCCCCACATATGTTCATCTTCGTACTTTTGGTTGTTTGTGCTATGGACACAACCATTCCACCATCAAGCACAAATTTGACCCCCGTGCTTCTCCAGGAATTTTCATTGGGTAGCCTTTTGCTCAAAAAGGTTATAAAATTTTTTATCTCACTTCTCACAAGGTTTACACACGTAGAGACGTTGTTTTTATTGAACATATTTTTCCTTACCACTTAAAGACTTCCCCTTCATCTATTAACCCTACCCTCCCTGTTCCAATTCTTGATTTTGAATCCTCCTCCATCCCACCCAACCCAGTTTTCCCATCTCCACCATTGGACCCGCCAACCCCACCACGCAACCCTTCCCCACCTCCAGTTGTGTTGTTGCCACGTTGCTCCGCCCGGTCGCATAATCCCCCTCCCATTTGAAGGACTACATATGCTCGGCTACTCATGCCACATCTTCTTCGGATGCCGGTAAACTATTTTCTCTTGATTCTTCTATATCTTATAAAAAGGTCTCACATTCTCATCTTAAGTTTATCAGGTCTCTTTCCTCTTCTGAAGAACCCACTAGCTTTGCGAAAGACATGTTGTCACCTGATTGGAAAGATGCCATGCAGTCAGAGATTGAGGCTCTTGAAACCAATAACACTTGGTCACTTGTTCCTTTGCCGCCTCAAAAGAAAGCCATTGGTTGTAAATGGGTCTACAAAATTAAACGACACTCTAATGGTTCTATTGAACGGTACAAAGCACGTTTGGTGGCCAAGGGGTACACCCAAACTGAAGGTGTTGATTTTCATGAAACGTTTGCTCCTATGGCCAAACTCGTTACCGTACGCGTCTTGCTTGCTCTTGCCTCAATTAAAAATTGGTCACTTCATCAACTTGACGTTAATAATGCCTTCTTACATGGCGATCTTGACGAAGAAGTATATATGACTCTACCTCCTGGTTATCATCGTAAGGGGGAGAATGTTGTTTGCCGCCTCCACAAATCTCTCTATGGTTTAAAGTAGGCTTCTCGTAATCGGTTCGCCAAATTTTCTACTGCCTTAATGAGTGTGGGCTTCATTCAATCGACTGCAGATTATTCCCTCTTTTCTAAGGGCTACGGGAATTCAACGATCTTTGTATTAGTATATGTGGATGACATCCTTATTGCTGGTTCTGACGCTTTGGCGATTTCCACCTTAAAGAGTTTCCTTCACCAACAATTTCGTATCAAAGATCTTGGACCCATGAAATATTTTCTTGGTCTTGAACTGGCTCGCTCACAAAAAGGTATTTTCCTCAATCAACGAAAATACACTTTGGATATATTATCGGATGTTGGTCTCACCGGTGCTCACCCAACTTCTTTTCCAATGGAACAAAATCTCAAGCTTACGAACTCCGATGGTGATATCCTTCCTGAACCTGCATCTTATCGTCGTTTGATTGGACGGTTGATTTATCTCACCATCACTTGTCCAGATATTGTGCACACTGTCAACATTCTTAGCCAGTTTATGCACCAACCTCACAAACCACATATGGACGCTGCAACTCGCCTTCTCCGATACCTTCACAACTCACCTGGCCAGGGTATTTTACTTCCAACTAATAGCACCTTATCACTTCGTGCTTTTTGCGACTCTGATTGGGCCAGTTGTCCCATGACTCGCCGCTCCACCACCGGTTACTGTGTTTTTCTTGGTTTTAGCCCTATCTCTTGGAAGACTAAGAAACAACATACAGTTTCTCAATCCTCTGCCGAGGCGGAATATCGAGCCATGGCAATGGCCACTTGCGAGCTAATTTGGTTAACTTCGTTCCTTCAAGATTTTGGTGTTCATTTGAAGCAACCAATCCCTCTTTTTTGTGACAATCAAGCAGCCATCCACATTGCCGCCAATCCTGTGTTTCACGAGCGCACCAAACATATTGAAATTGATTGTCATGTCATCTGTGATAAGATACGCTCTGGCCTCATCCACACCGTTCACACTTCTAGTTCTACCCAAATTACTGACATTTTCACCAAATCCCTTGGCAAAGATTCTTTTCTATTCCTCAAGGACAAGTTGGGAGTTCTTGATATTCACTCTCCATCTTGAGGGGGAGTATTATCCATAATATGACCGTTGGAGATAATATGACCGTTGGAGATCTTGGATAATATGACCGTTGCAAATAATTTCTTTCCTTATGTATAGCATGCTACATTTATTTTATTTTTTACTTGATTGTATTATATATACACATGAAGAGGTAATACAAAATCACTCTTACACAAAATCATCTTAACAGTTTCCATTGAAGTGGTTGGTAAGCCAATCGATCTCAGCATGCTAGGGAAGGGCAATGTGGTTTGGATGGCCATTAAGGGATAGAAGGTGGTGCCAAGTATCAAAAGTATAAGAGCGCTAGAAGAAGAGATGGTAATGATTCTCCTTCTCAGTCTTACACACAAGGCATGTTGGAACCATAGAACTATCCCAGCGAGGAAGCCGATCTTTGGTGGGGAGGCAGCATAACCATGCTAGCCATGTGATGATAGAATATCGCTCTTGACATGCAAAGAACCAAACTAAGTGATGCCAGGGTACCTTAACCCATGGAGTACGGAGGGTATTATAGGCTGAATTGGTAGTAAATCTTCTAGAAGTAGGTGTCTATATGGGGATACCATGTATAATGCATTGAAGGGGCTTAATGCTGCAAATTTCTGACCATTTAAGTTGAATGAGATCAGATCTATGATAAACCCAAAAACCTTGAGAGATAAGAGAGCTAACTCGATCAAACCTTTACCAGAACCATCATGGATAACATATCTTATGTGTCGGCATGCCAAGGATCTTGATTTGAGGATGGCAGCAAAGAAGTCAAACATTTGGAAGGCATCACCTAAATGGTATGCCATCTGAGATAGCGGTGTTTGATGAAATTGTACTAACAAGTGTTCTTCTTAGAGCAAAGGAGCCGAGTAATAACTCCATAATACTAACTTGAAAACCCAAATTGCAAGTTCGAGTACCTGAGCGTCTATTCGAAAGAAGTTGTGTGTATCCGAATCAAAGCCCATGTTTTGGCCTCAGAACCTAAGAATCTAGTTGAAGTTGATAAAGAACCTACCTTATATGGAACTGAAAGAAAATCTAGTTGTGGATGGTTTGAGAAGGTGGATAAGAGCTCTCTACATGTTTAAATTTGTAGTACTATTAGGGATCAACCGGGAGTGCAAAGTGCTCAAGTATTGAAAAATACTAGGGGGCAGTTGCTTAAGGCAACTGATTGGCCAAGTAACTGCCACCCGTGGTGGTTATTAATGGCAATGGTAGTTCTTTTAAAAATTCAACTCTATCATATTAATGTAAAACTTCTTTAAAACGATGACTTCCTCGTTAATTCTCTTTTAAAACCAGTAAATCACAGAAAATTTTATTTTCTTTTTTATAAATAAGTGATGGTAGTATATTGGAGAAGATACAAAGATTATTTCAGTAATTCAAATAATAAGTTTGAACAAGCTAATATGAATCAACTTGACAAAAAAATAAAATAAAAAGACAAAATCAATTAGGTTTAAAAATCGAGGGTAACTTGGGAATTAGAAAAACATTAGGGGAAAAGGAGATATGAGAGTATAAACTTTTGAGAAAATCAAATGTAAAAGATTGATTAGGGAAGTTTTAGTAAATAGAGCCTATTTAGGGGAGTGATGGAAATTCACTCAAATTAGTAATATGAGAAATAGCTGAATAAGAAACGGTGAATTGAAATTTTGAATTTTTGTTTGATAATGATGCTGTCACTTTTTATTAGTGTAATAGATATAATTAATTACAAATCTAGGAAATTATATACAATTTGTTCTTTTTAATATATGATGCGTCTCAGTTAAACTTCTGGATCCGACTGAGCCTCCTCTCGTATCCGGGATGATGAGTCTTGCAAGAGAGGTTAGATGTGGGCCGGCTTGTATGCCGGGTAGCCATGTCACGCCCTCCCAGCCAGTACCCTATCTGGCATACCCGAGAGTGTGATCCACAGCCCGAAGATCAGGTATCGAGTGATCAACCTCCCACATAAACAATAGCATAATCATGAACAATCATAACAAGAGTGCGGAAGATAAATCATAGATCCAATAAAGAAAGAATGAATCATAAATGAATCAGAATACTAAATATAATCAGAGTATCAAACAGATAAGTAAAGCGAGGCAAAAATCCCACTTTACAACCAGCGGAAAAGTAGCTCTAAAAGAATAAACTAGACAAAACCTAATCCCAGTAACAAGTACATTGGGTAACTAAATTGTTCTCCACTTTATAGACAACATCCTTGTAAGTGTAAATCTCATAAATGGCACAAGGACGCTTCCACTCAATGGTCGGACTAAGCATCGTACGGAGCATAACCACTCGCGGAATCTTCAGAGTAATTGTGGTAACCGCAATCACCTTCCTGGAGATATGCCTCTTCGCCTTGCGCTTCTTCATAGGGACCGTCATAGGACTCAAGACTGCAGGATAGTCTAACAACATTGTACAATAAAGGAATGAGTTTCAAAGAAACTCGGTAAGGCGATTAAAATCCATAATAACATAAATGGCAGGATTCCAGAACAAACATAAATGCAATATGATATGAGACAAGCAATGAGTGAATGAATCTAACTCTATGTATGCTGGTCTCTATTGGCAGACATGCTTTAAGTCATAGCACCGTACTTCTTTAGGAAAGTCCACTCACATCCTCAACCATTTAAGATATCTTGGATTCTCTCACGGATCATTTCACCGGTCTTGAGCAGCCGATTGGTAATGGGTCCTTCATCCCTCGGGACAAACCTTGGCGGGGGGTTAAGTCAACACACTATCTCACAACCATTTGGTATAAGTCTTGGCGCATGTCGGGGTAAAACCTAGCCAAATGCAAGTCTTCTACTTAGTTACATCAAGTCGAGATCCAGATACGTCCATTCCTCGTCCCTGACGATCCTTTCCGGTATCCTTCACACTAGAGTCAGCGTATCCTATGGCACCGACCAACTCGGACTACGGACTCATCAACCCTATTGATCATCCACATATGGTAAACGGAAGCTCTCACGTCCTCTCACGGGTTGGTTACCGGTCTTAAGCGCCCGTGAGCCCAAGTCTAATCATATGCAACCCTACCAATAAATGGCCCCCACAATGTGATTCCTGTCCTCTCACGGGTTGGTTACCGGTCTTGAGCGCCCATGAATCCCCATTGCTACCACGGGTCGTTCGGTCTCAATACCCCTCCGATTAGGGTCTGACATAACAGGACATCCTAGCCAAGCACTACTAGACAATCCTAGATATGTCATCCAACAGTTTAGGAAGGTGTCCAGAGGGCATCTCCGGAAACATCCCATAATATTCCCGTAGTAGTCCAAGGACAGAAGTGTCGAAAGGACACCTCTCCTTTCCAAACCATACTTAAGCATACACATGCATCAATTCATATCATCACATATATGGTAACTTCATATATGGAAAGAAATCAGTAATTACAATCACTTGTATAACATTGGTAAGTAAATCATACATGAATCAATTTAATATGAATAAGTAATGCTACTGTAATCAAAGTTATGCAACCGTAGTATATCATTGTAAGAATCTAATTTAGGAATCATATCCATGATATTCAAATATAGAAACTAGATTCATGCTATTTATGTAATTAAGGAAATAACCATCCTTACCTTTTATAACTCGCAAAGGAATCCTAAGAAATCAAGTAAGATCTTGGCAAACTTGAGAAGAAGGTCCTAAACAAGTATATACAACATATTAGGAAAGATCCCTAACAGAAAAGATATCAAAACATCCGAAACAGACCAAATCTGGAGTTGCTGTACTCATTGGTCGAGTGGATTGGTCGAGTGGTCCAATCGACCAATCAGTCGACCAATGCAGACAGTAGCCTATAAAATCAGAGTTTTAAGATATGAAATCCGAATTTGGTGGTTCAAAAGGGTACTAATCAAGGGGTAGACTACATCAGTAGTATTCTAACATATAGGGGGCCTCAAAACACTAATCCAATCAAGGTATCAAGATCCAAATTAGGAAACAAAAAGTTACCATAATTAAATCAACCATGGATCTTGATGAATTTGAAATAGAAAACAAAGACAAGAACATTAGGAGGATGGATCATTGCTTCAGGTAAAGGTATCATGAAAACATGCATAGATCTTCATGGAATAAGGCTTAGAAGCATAAATCTAAATAAGGAAATAAAACCTACCATATATGTAACTACCATGCATCATGAAGAACACATAGTATGGTAGAAGAGAACAACTAGAAATCTATAGATTATGGATCATGGAAAGAAAACACAGCAATTAAATACTAACATGATCAATCAAAGAAGATCCAAAGAGATCAGAATTCAGATTAGAAGTTTAACAGAGATTAGATCGTGGTTTGATCATGATTCCTTCAAAAGCTTGCAATGATCATGGTTAAGATCATTGTTCTAGCCTCAAATCCTTAGGATGATCATGAGAACATGTTCAGAGATGTTTGCAACAGAGAATGCAGCATCTCTTCTACTGTCTCAACTCAAAAAGGAAAAAAAAAACAAAGATGGAGGAGAAGAAGAGAGAGTAGACATACCTTTTGATGCAAAAAGAAGAGTTTCGACGAAGATCCGTCAAGAAAACACCAAGGATGCAAGAGAGATGACTTGCAGAGGTCTTTGGTTCGTTCCAGAGGGTTTGGAGGCAGCAAATACGAAGTGGACTCGAGATTGGACTTAAATAGAGCAAGAACAACCTAATTGCCAAAGACAGCACTCATTGGTCGAGTGGATTGGTCGATCGGGTCCAGTCGACCAATCAGTCGACCAATGCTGACAGCAAGACCAAAACAGGGAATTGAAGGTCCAGATCAAATCCAATCCTAAAGGGGTTTTACACACAAGTCAAGTGACTTACCTAATAGGTAGAAATGCCTTCAAACCAGCACTAAGTCCTTCAGGTGCTTGCTGCAAAATGTGTTCCGGATTCTCTATGTATTTTCGGAGCATCGAAATATGAAACACATTGTGCACACCAGCAAGAGGCGGAGGTAATGCTAATCGATACGCAACAGGTCCAACCTTTTCCAAAATCTCGAAAGGTCCAATGTAACGAGGGCTAAGCTTTCCCTTAACATTGAATCTCATCACACCCTTCATTGGTGAGACCTTCAAAAAGACTTTCTCTCCAACTTGAAATTCCAAATCGGTCCTTCTCTTATTAGCATAAGATTTCTGTCTTGATCAGGCGGACTTAATCCTTTCTCTTATCATATCTACCATAGCACTTGTAGCTTCAATCATCTCGAGACCTAAGACTTTTCTTTCACTGTCTCGATCCCAAGACAAAGGTGTCCTACAAGTACGCCATACAAAGCCTTGAATGGAGCCATGCCTATTGTGGCTTGATAACTGTTGTTATAGGCAAACTCAACCAAAGCTAGGTGTTCATCCCAATTACCACCCATATCCACCACACAAGATCTCGAGCATGTCTTCCAATGTCCGAATTGTCCGCTTAGATTGTCCATCGATCGTGGATGATGAGCTGTACTCAAGTTCAATTGGGTTCCCAAGGCCTTCGCAAACTATTCCAAAACCTTGAGGTGAACCTAGGATCACGATCCGAGACAATACTCAATGGCACACCATGCGGACGAACCACATTATCCACATAAAGCCTTGCTAGCTTATCCGGAGTATGAGTGATCTTCATAGGAATGAAATGGGCTGATTTGGTCAACCTATCAACAATCACCCACACGGTGTCATTGCCTTTACTTGTCCGAGGCAAGCTAGTCACAAAGTCCATGGAGATATCTTCCCACTTCCAACTAGGAATAGGAAGAGGCTGAAGTAATCCGGATGGAGGTTGTCGAACGGCTTTCACACGTTGGCAAGTCTCACACTTGGCAACAAAATCATCAACATCCGCCTTTAGACCAATCCACCAAAAATGTTCCTTCAAGTCCTTGTACATTTTGGTGCTTCCAGTGTACTGAAAGAAAGACCGATGGTGTGCTTCCTTCAATATTTCTTTCTTAACTTCTTCGTTTGCAGGCACACACGGTCTTCCTCTAAACAACAAAGCACCATCCATGGATATACCAAAGTCGGGGTCCGACTCGAGATTCGAAGAAATCTTCTCAACTTTGATCAAAAACTCTTGATCGGAACTCTACAGAGCAACAATCTTATCTCTAAGACCAGATCTTGCCGTCATGGCGAGAAAGAATAAAATCAGAATTCTCGGGGACGATTTCCAAATCAAAACTCTCAATAGAAGACCACAATGGTAAACTCAAAGCATTCAAATCCAAAGTCTTCTTCGGTTCTTCCTACTAAGAGCATCAGCAACAACATTTGCTTTCCCAGGGTGATCTCGAATATCACAATCATAATCGGAGACTAGTTCCAACCATCTCCTTTGTCTCATGTTCAACTCCTTTTGGGTAAAGAAGTATTTCAAACTCTTATGATCCGTGAAAATGGCAATCTTCTCACCGTAAAGATAATGTCTCCAAATCTTCAAAGCAAAGACAACGGCGGCAAGTTCTAGATCGTGAGTGGGGTAATTCCGCTCATAATCCTTCAATTGCCGAGAAGCATAGGCTACGACCTTGCCATGTTGCATCAGTACACAACCCAAACCAATCTTTGACGCATCGGTATAAACTGTCATACCACCGGAACTATCCGGTATAGTCAAAACCGGGGCACTTGTCAATCTATCTTTCAACTCTTGAAAATTCTTCTCACAGGCGTCAGACCAAACAAACTTCTCTTCTTTCCTGGTCAACTTAGTCATAGGAGCAGCCAACCGAGAAAAGTTCTCAATAAACCTTCGGTAGTAACCCGCCAATCCAAGAAAACTTCTTATTTCCGTTACTGACTTCGGTCTCTCCCAATCAGCCACAGCTTGGACCTTTTCAGGATCGACACGAATACCTTCGGCTGAAACTACATGACCAAGGAATACCACTCTCTTAAGCCAGAAATCACACTTGCTAAACTTAGCGAACAACTTCTTTTCCCGCAACCTTTGCAAGGTGAAACTTAGATGACTCGCATGCTCTTCTTCGCTCTTCGAATAGATCAAGATGTCATCGATGAAAACAATCACAAACTTATCAAGCACATCATGAAATACTCGGTTCATGAGGTCCATGAATACCGCAGGAGCATTGGTCAATCCGAAGGGCATGACTCTAAACTCGTAGTGACCATACCGCGTTCGGAAAGCTGTCTTGAAGATATCACTAGACTTCACTTTCAATTGGTGATATCCGGACCTTAAGTCAATCTTTGAGAACACAACTGCACCCTTCAACCGATCGAAGAGATCATCGATTCGGGCAGCGGATATCTATTCTTGATAGTCAACTTATTCAACTCACGGTAGTCGATGCACAAGCGCATACTACCGTCTTTCTTCTTGACGAACAAGACCGGAGCTCCCCAAGGTGACACACTAGGCTGCACGAAACCTCTATCAATGAGCTCATTCAACTGATTTTGCAACTCTTTTAACTCAGTAGGAGCCATCCTATACGGAGCTTTAGATACCGGAGCAGCACCAGGGACGAGATCAATAGAGAATTCGACATCTCTGTCCGGAGGCACTCCCGATAGATCATCGGGGAAGACATCAACAAAGTCGCAGACAACTCGACTTCGTCGACTCTTTTCTCCACTATACCCTTGCCTTCGGATGAAGCATCATCCACTAGGGCATAGACTTGCATCGGTCAGGAGAGCACCTTCTTACAAACCCTTCTCTTTTCACCCCGAAATTCAAAGACCGGACTTCCACAAATATGGAACTGAATCTTCTTTGAGGAACAAAGGAACACAGCTTTGTGGGCTGTCAACCAATCGATTCCCAAAATAACATCGAAGTCCTTCATGTCAAGAATCACAAAATTGGCTTCCAAGTTCTTCTCACCAATCAACACAGGACATTTAGATAACCCCTTATCTAGTTTCACAACAGGACCAGTGAGGTGTACTAATCAATAAACAACTAGACAACTTCTCGGGGATTAGGTTAGTCTTCTTGATGAATGCGAGATGACATGAACGAATGAGATGCACCCGTATCAAATAAGACAAATGCGAAATAGAAGCGACTAACAATGTACCGTAATCACATCATGGCTTGGATCCTGCTCAAAGACTGGGAAATACTGAAAACTCTACCGAGAGGGAGGAGCAGGAGCACTCTTCACCACCGGGCAAGCTGCTGGGCAGGCCGCTTCGGACAGAGCACGAGCAAAATGACCAGCTTGCTTGCAAGAGAAGCAAACAGGATTGCTTTGGATTCAACGGGGGTGGCTGCAACAGAGGGCTTCGAACAAAAGGCCTTGCACTTGCACTTGCACTTGCACTTGCTGGTGGTCGGTTTCCGCCATCTTTGTCCTAAACGGCCGGGCTGCTGAAAACCCGTGTTCGACCTACACTCTTAGCCCGAAAGGTAGGAGTGGGGTAGGGTGTAGGTCTCACAAAACGACGGTCATTGCGATCCACCAAACCAGAATTCCTTGATCGCCAAGGCTTTTGCACACGAGCACTTTCCTTCTCTGTTTCTTCCAACTTCTTCGAGTTCTGCACCACTTGAGCATAGCTCACTATAGGCTGGACTGTGAGGTAAGCTTTAATGGCGGGCGCGATCCTTTGAAGAACTTCTTTGCTTTGGCGAGGTCTTCCTTCAAAGAATCCGGAGCAAAGAAATGAAGCTCCTCGAACTTCTGTTGGTACTCCAACACAGACAGAGTTCCTTGAGTCGGGAATCATAAACTCAGCTTCCTTCGCATCCTTCACCGCCTCGGGAAAGTAGTTCATACAAAAAGCCTCTTTGAATAACTCCCAAGTTACAACTCCCGCATGCAAACCTTCCAAAAACGAGGACGAGTGGAGATCCACCATGCATCGGCTTCTTGTTGCAACTCTCGCTCAAGCAAACAAAATCTTCTCGAGCTTCCGAGCATTGCGGATGTCGGAAAGCCTTCTCCAACTCACGAAGCCACTTGTTAGGAAACAAGGGGTCCTTGGTAACTCCAAGTAAAGTGGGTACTTGCATCTTCGAGAAAACTCTCCATCAGGCGAGTATGAGGGGTTCCAGCTAAACCTCCCGCATTCGGGACTGCGGCATGAGGATTCACATTAGCACCAGCCCTGGTCTCATTATGCGAGTCATGAAACCCACCAACATCTGGTTGAACCGAGCTGCTTTGCTGCTGCATCATATTGCCCATAATATTGGCAATATCTCGAAACTTCCAACATTCGGGGCACCGGGGATCTCATGAGTACCCCGATCAACATTTGGTATCTCACCACCTCCATGAGGTACTTCACCACCTCCCCGAGGTATTTCACCACCTCCATGACCACTTGGATTCACCACGCCCACTTCTCGAGTAACCATTCCGCAAAACCGAGAACATCAAAATACCGAATTTCGAAGATTCAACATAAACCACAAGTCCAAATGATTTGAAAACTTAAATCATGCTCAAATATATCCATATAGTCATCAAACAATATTCCATAAGGCAAAAATCACATTTTCCAAAAATTCAACAGCAAATGAGGTCACTGTGACCATTGGTCGAGTGATTGGTCGAGTGACCCGATCGACCAATGAGTCGACCAATGCGACGGAATGTGAAAATTCGCATTATAAGCCTCATTTTCACATTCCAACCTCATTCTAACTTCTTCCAAAGGTGAGAGAGCTCTAGGGAAAATCTCCAAGAGTTCCCACAAGTGTTCTTGAGGTGATTTAGTGCTTCAACAACAACACCACAACACACCATCTTCACAAACAAGGTAAACCTCTCAATCTTACTTCCATTTTCATCTTCTCATGCTTGCATTTCAATAAAACCATGCTTTACTTGTATCCAATGCTAGAAATCATGCTTAGGAATGCTTAGAAACATATTCCCTAGGTTTTAAACACAATGCCATGCATAGACAACAAGTTTTAACACATTGGTGCTCATCTCGCAAAGTTTTATACCGAAATCGATATCTTTAGAAAAATTTCGTTTTCTCTCAAACCGCTTGAAATTTTCGCACGAGATCAAATGCTACATGCTCAAGATGACAATGTAGATAGGTCCATACAATTTGATTTAACCAATTTCAACTTTTCAAAAATCCAATTTTGACCTAAATTGCAAAATCCCCAAATTTCTTCTTGCTGAATTTTTCGCTTTAATCCAAGTTTTCGATCGATTTTCATCAAACCAACATCATAGACATGAAATTCCAAGTATTGCGCACATGCTAGTATGTTCAAATCAAATTTCCCCCAAATTTGAAATTTTCCGAAAAATTACGAAAATACCCTTTTGGCTCAAATCTTAAAATAGCACTAATTGGAATTGTCTCTTGTCTCTTTCAGATACACTATGCAAAGGGGAGGGCGAGGAGGAGGTAGAGGTCGTGGTCGCATCGTAGGTGCTCTTAGGGGCAGAGGTCGGGTTCCTTTCGAGCCTAGACGGGAGGTTAGGAGACCCGGACATGTTTGACTCACCTCGGGCCGAGTTCTGTACGAGGCCTACTTCAGCTCATTGCAACATCGAGATGGGACGTCTACTTCACTTACGCCAGCTCGGAGCCTTTAGGATTCGGCAGAGGTTCGACACATTACGGTGGACTCATCTCTTCACCGAGGATCTGCCGGTATACCCGGAGCTAGTGAGGTTGTTCTTCAAGCAACCTTACTTACACGAGGAGGCTCGAGGCCGGGGACATCCACTTAGACTTGTCCTCGGGAGCGAGGGTCTTCCGGACTCGGATTCGCTTCTCTACCCGGACACCGGCTGAGATCTTGCGGGTTCCTTACTATCCACGGCGGTGTGTGTGGATACTGCGCAGAGCAGATCCGGACAGCCATCGTGATGCCGTACGAGCTTCGCGAGATATGCTCTACGCTATGGGATAGCCGTCGATGCTTCACACCGTGGACTAGCGGACGGATGACGGGTTCTGCACGTATTATCGGTCGCATAGTCGGCCGAAACATCATGCCGAAAGCCGAACATCACCATCGGGTCACGGTGATGGAGGCCTTAGTCATCTACCGCATCTACATGGGCTTCGAGATCGATCTCTCCTACATCATTCAGCGAGGTCATGCTTGGACTTAGTTCTGCGGCCTAGCATGCGGAACCTTGCTATGGGAGGCTTCGACTTTGATCTTCAAGCATTTCGGGGTGAGTTTCGAGGATACACCGGTGGACACTAGATCACGGGGATACCCTATTGGGACTCGGACCATTCGACGAGATGAGACTACAGCGGTCGAGAGAGATCTCCTGGTCCGGAGGGTGAGGATGATGATGAATCGGAGGATGAGGATCGGGGATCGAGAGGATGGAGGAGAGGATATCGGTCCCGATAGTGATGATCGGGCCGGAGATGATGCAGATATGCGCGAGGCTGAGCTCTGTGCATCACGGGTTTCCTTCATCACACTTCGAGGTAGGTGGCCCTTCCCATGCGGTTCCGGAGACTTCGGATCTTGGTGCACGAGATGAGATCGATGACTTCCATGCTAGAGAGAATGGAGGTCGAGGAGGAGCAGATGTACGAGAGGATGGAGTCACGACGGGATAGGATAGAGCATCGGGTGACTCGGCTAGCGAGAGGAGTTCAGAGCATATAGAGATCGAGCGGATCACCTAGATAGAGTTGTACCTTAGGATTTCCATTTATGCATTTCGGATGTAATCGTTGTAAAAACTTTTGAAATTAATGAAGTTCATTTTGTTTCTCTTTAATTATTGTATGTTATGCAACTTTCTTTTCCTTGCATTAGTGACATTTGTTCAAGTATAATTATGGTATGTTATTCGAAATGTTATGTTATGCCTCAAAGGTCATGTTTCTAATTCAGGTGTTCTATTATTCACTTCTAAGAGTAGAAGAGTCATTTCGGATCAATGACTCGGGAATGTTCGATTGTTGTCTTTTGTGGTTAGGATCTCCTCGAACCTTGGGCTCCGATACCAATCATCACGCCCTCCCGGCCCGGTACCCTATCGGCATACCCGAGAGTGTGATCCACAGCCCGAAGATCGGGTATCGAGTGATCAACCTCCCACATAAACAATAGCATAATCATGAACAATCATAACAAGAGTGCGGAAGATAAATCATAGATCCAATAAAGAAAGAATGAATCATAAATGAATCGGGAATACTAAATATAATCGAGTATCAAACAGATAAGTAAAGCGAGGCAAAAATCCCACTTTACAACCAGCGGAAAAGTAGCTCTAAAAGAATAAACTAGACAAAACCTAATCCCCAGTAACAAGTACATTGGGTAACTAAATTGTTCTCCACTTTATAGACAACATCCTTGTAAGTGTAAATCTCATAAATGGCACAAGGACGCTTCCACTCAATGGTCGGACTAAGCATCGTACGGAGCATAACCACTCGCGGAATCTTCGGAGTAATTGTGGTAACCGCAATCACCTTCCTGGAGATATGCCTCTTCGCCTTGCGCTTCTTCATAGGGACCGTCATAGTACTCGGTAGACTCACAGGATAGTCTAACAACATTGTACAATAAAGGAATGAGTTTCAAAGAAACTCGGTAAAGGCGATTAAAATCCATAATAACATAAATGGCGAGGATTCCGGAACAAACATAAATGCAATATGATATGAGACAAGCAATAAGTGAATGAATCTAACTCTATGTATGCTGGTCTCTATTGGCGAGACATGCTTTAAGTCATAGCACCGTACTTCTTTAGGAAAGTCCACTCACATCCTCAACCATTTAAGATATCTTGGATTCTCTCACGGATCATTTCACCGGTCTTGAGCAGCCGATTGGTAATGGGTCCTTCATCCCTCGGGACAAACCTTGGCGAGGGGGTTAAGTCAACACACTCTCTCACAACCATTTGGTATAAATCTTGGCGCATGTCGGGGTAAAACCTAGCCAAATGCAAGTCTTCTACTTAGTTACATCAAGTCGGATCCAGGATACGTCCATTCCTCGTCCCTGACGATCCTTTCCGGTATCCTTCACACTAGAGTCGGCGTATCCTATGGCACCGACCAACTCGGACTACGGACTCATCAACCCTATTGATCATCCACATATGGTAAACGGGAAGCTCTCACGTCCTCTCACGGGTTGGTTACCGGTCTTAAGCGCCCGTGAGCCCAAGTCTAATCATATGCAACCCTACCAATAAATGGCCCCCACAATGTGATTCCTGTCCTCTCACGGGTTGGTTACCGGTCTTGAGCGCCCATGAATCCCCATTGCTACCACGGGTCGTTCGGTCTCAATACCCCTCCGATTAGGGTCGACATAACAGGACATCCTAGCCAAGCACTACTAGACAATCCTAGATATGTCATCCAACAGTTTAGGAAGGTGTCCAGAGGGCATCTCCGGAAACATCCCATAATATTCCCGTAGTAGTCCAAGGACAGAAGTGTCGAAAGGACACCTCTCCTTTCCAAACCATACTTAAGCATACACATGCATCAATTCATATCATCACATATATGGTAACTTCATATATGGAAAGAAATCAATAATTACAATCACTTGTATAACATTGGTAAGTAAATCATACATGAATCAATTTAATATGAATAAGTAATGCTACTGTAATCAAAGTTATGCAACCGTAGTATATCATTGTAAGAATCTAATTTAGGAATCATATCCATGATATTCAAATATAGAAACTAGATTCATGCTATCTATGTAATTAAGGAAATAACCATCCTTACCTTTTATAACTCGCAAAGGAATCCTAAGAAATCAAGTAAGATCTTGGCAAACTTGAGAAGAAGGTCCTAAACAAGTATATACAACATATTAGGAAAGATCCCTAACAGAAAAGATATCAAAACATCCGAAAGCAGACCAAATCTGGAGTTGCTTGTACTCATTGGTCGAGTGGATTGGTCGAGTGGTCCGGTCGACCAATCGGTCGACCAATGCGGAACGATAGCCTATAAAATCAGAGTTTTAAGATATGAAATCCGAATTTGGTGGTTCAAAAGGGTACTAATCAAGGGGTAGACTACATCAGTAGTATTCTAACATATAGGGAGCCTCAAAACACTAATCCAATCAAGGTATCAAGATCCAAATTAGGAAACAAAAAGTTACCATAATTAAATCAACCATGGATCTTGATGAATTTGAAATAGAAAACAAAGACAAGAACATTAGGAGGATGGATCATTGCTTGAGGTAAAGGTATCATGAAAACATGCATAGATCTTCATGGAATAAGGCTTAGAAGCATAAATCTAAATAAGGAAATAAAACCTACCATATATGTAACTACCATGCATCATGAAGAACACATAGTATGGTAGAAGAGAACAACTAGAAATCTATAGATTATGGATCATGGAAAGAAAACACAGCAATTAACTACTAACATGATCAATCAAAGAAGATCCAAAGAGATCAGAATTCAGATTAGAAGTTTAACAGAGATTAGATCGTGGTTTGATCATGATTCCTTCAAAAGCTTGCAATGATCATGGTTAAGATCATTGTTCTAGCCTCAAATCCTTAGGATGATCATGAGAACATGTTCAGAGATGTTTGCAACAGAGAATGCAGCATCTCTTCTACTGTCTCAACTCAAAAAGGAAAAAAAAAAAACAAAGATGGAGGAGAAGAAGAGAGAGTAGACATACCTTTTGATGCAAAAAGAAGAGTTTCGACGAAGATCCGTCAAGAAAACACCAAGGATGCAAGAGAGATGACTTGCGAGAGGTCTTTGGTTCGTTCCAGAGGGTTTGGAGGCAGCAAATACGAAGTGGACTCGAGATTGGACTTAAATAGAGCAAGAACAACCTAATTGCCAAAGACAGCACTCATTGGTCGAGTGGATTGGTCGACTGGTCCAGTCGACCAATCAGTCGACCAATGCTGACAGCAAGACCAAAACAGGGAATTGAAGGTCCAGATCAAATCCAATCCTAAAGGGGTTTTACACACAAGTCAAGTGACTTACCTAATAGGTAGAAATGCCTTCAAACCAAGATAGAGAGCACTCCAAGTCCATCAACTAATTAGATCTTCATCAGGATTCAGTTTCCATAAATAGAACCTCATCATCAACTTTCATGGATTCAAAGCCAGACACCAAGTCCTCTACTGGGATGGCCCAAAGCTGACTTCTTACTTTACTTCGGGTCATCGGACCTACAAATAACAAGGTTTCCGGGTCAAGGTTAGGGCTGGGTTTCACAAGCCACCTCCGATGGCAAAGTCAGACGATGAATACAGTGAGGTCTCGTGCAAAAGCTACACAAGATTATACTCAGAATGTATTGGATGGTTACCGGAGAGGTATGTCTCCTATTTTATACCGTTAATGTTACCTTATATGTATTTGGTAAGTCTGGCCGACGGAGGCTGTCATTTCTACTGAGATCACGCCTTCTTGTCGTTGATCCCGCTCGATCTGCGAGGGAGTTGACTTTCTGCATAGAGAAAGATTCCCATAATAATCGCGTGTTCATCGCGTCTTGATCAATCCAGTCGGCTCTTATCCCGATTGGATGTGAAGCCCCAACCGGGCATGACCCGATCGGTTAAGAACCCTAAGAGCTCGGGCCACTCGTAAGCCTGCTATAACGGCTTCATATTGTTTGAAGCCGGGAAGTTAAATCTCAATGCATAGCTGATCGTGAAGTTCTCGGGACTCCTGAGTGTCAGCCCCGCTCCCGATCCAGAAGCACTACTCGAGCCATCGACATGTAAAATCCACAAGTCTGATGTTTCAGTAATAGCTGCTTGATTTTCATTTCGTGGTAGGCTGCTTTCCACAATGAAATCGGCCAAAACCTGAGCTTTTATGGCCGTCCTTGGTTTGAACTCGATCTAGTACTCGCTAAGCTCCACTGCCCACCCAACCATCCTTCCAGCCACATTAGGTCTTTGAAGTATTTTCTTTAGTGGGAAGTTGGTCGGGACTACTATCAGGTGTGCTTGAAAATAGGGTTTTAGCTTTCGTGATGCTACCAAAAGAGCTAAAGCCTGTTTGTCCACGTCCGGGTACCTTGTCTCAGCTTCAATGAGCACATGACTCACATAATAGACCGGGTTCTGGATTGTCTCACCTTTCACCAATACAGCGTTGACTGCAGTTGGTGAAATGGCAAGATAAACTGTAAGAGGCTCCCCGGCTACTTGTCGGGCCAAGAAGGTGTTGTCCCGAGAGACAGTTTCAATTGTTCAAATGCTTGTCGGCATTCTTCTGTCCAAGTTATTGCTCCTGAACTGGGTGTGGCCTTCAATGCCTTGAAAAAAGAATTGCATTTCTCTCCAGCTCAGGAAATGAACCGGTTTAGTGCTGCTACTCTTCCTGTCAAACACTAGATTTCCTTTACTGTAACAGCCAATTTCATCTCAATCAGAGCCTGGATCTTCTCCAAGTTGGCTTCAATTCCCCTCTAGGAAACCATGAAGCCGAGGAACTTCCCAGAAGAAACTCCGAAGGCACATTTCTCTGGGGTTCGACGCATTTGGTATGCTCTCAACACATCAAAGGTTTCTTCAAGGTTTGCCAAATGTTTTGCCCGAACTAGACTCTTCACGAGCATGTCGTCAACGTAAACCTCCATGTTTCTCCCGATCTGTTGTTGGAAGATTTGGTTGACAGCTCTTTGATAGGTGGCCCCCGCATTCTTTAAACCGAATGGCATCACTCGGTAGCAATAACTTTCTCGATCAGTCATAAATGATGTATGCTTCTCATCCTCCCGACTCATCAAGATCTGGTTATACCCTGAATAAGCGTCCATAAAGCTAAGGACCTCATGCCCCGCAGTTGCATCAATCAGGAGGTCAATCCTCGGGAGAGGGTAACAATCCTTCGAGCAAGCTTTATTCAAATCTGTGTAGTTGGTACACATTCTCCACTTCCCGTTCGCCTTTTTTACCATTACCACGTTGGCCAACCAGGTGGGACATCCAATCGGTTCTATGAAACCCAATTTTTCCAATTTTTCAACTTCGACTCTGATCGCTTCTACTTTTCGATTGCGAAGTTTCTCCGTCTTTGGATGACTGGTGTGAAACCCAGCCCTAACCTTGACCTGGAAACCCTGTTGTTTGTAGGTCTAACAACCCGAAGTAAGGAAAGAAGTCAGCTTTGGGCCATCCCAGTAGAAGACTTGGTGGCTGGATTGGAATCCATGAGTGTTGATGTCAGTGTTCCATTTATGGAAATTGCATCCTGATGAAGATCGGATTAGTTGATGGACTTGGAGTGCTCTCTGTATTGGTTCGAAGGCATTTCTACCTACTAGGTAAGTCACTTTAGGTGTGTGCAAAACCCCTTTATGTTTGGACTTGATCTGAGCCTTCAAATCCACATTTTGAACTTGCTGTACTGATTGGTCGACTCATTGGTCGATTGGACCAGTCGACCAATCCAATCGACCAATGGGTTCTGTTTTGCTAATTAGGTCTTTGCTTGCTCTATTTAAGTCCAATCTCGAGTCTACTTCGTATTTTCTGCCTCCAAACCCTTTGGAACGTACCAGAGCCCTCTGCAAGTCATCTCTCTTGCATCCTTGGTGATTATCTTGACGGATCTTCGTCAAAACTAGTGCTTCTACACAAAAAGGTATGTGATCATCCTCTTCTGTGTTTAATCTTTGATTCTTCATTATTTTTCTTTCCTTTTTTGATTGAGGACAGTAGAAGTGAGGTTGCATCTCTGTTGCAACTATCATTATACTCATTCCCTCTCTTTTCCTAAGGATCTAAAGCTTGGTGGATGATCTTCATCAAGATCATCACTCAATTTTGAAGGAAAACTTGTATTGATTCACTTTCCTTATTTGGATTATTGTTCTTCAGCCTTAGATCTAATTTTCTTGAAGATCTATGCTTGTTATTCATGATTCCTTTGTTACAATCAGTTATCCATCATCTTATTGTTCTTGTCCATGATCTTTACTATGAATTCTTCAAGAACCATGATTGATCTAATTATGGTAACTTTTTGTTTCCTAATTTGTAACTTGAAAACTTGATTCGATTAGTGTTTTAAAGTCCTCTAGATACTAGTATGCTGCCATTGTAGTTTACCCCTTGTTTAGTACCCTTTTGAACCACCAAATTCGGTTCTATATTCTCAAATTTTTGATTTTTGAAGGCCACTATCTCTGTTGGTCGACTGAGGCAGTAGACCAAGTCAATCGACCAATAAGTACAGTAACCTCATATTTGGTCTGTTTTGGATGTTTTGATATCTTTCCTTTTAGGTATCTTTCCTAATATGTTGTATACACTTGTTTAGGACTTTCTTCCCAAGTTTAGTCAATGTCTTATTTGATTCCCTAAGATTCCTTGCGAGTTATATAAGGCAAGGATGGTTATTTCCTTAACTACATAGATTGCATATCTTAGTTTCTATATTTGAATCTTGTTAGTTTATTTCTTTAATTAGATTCTTACAATGTTATACTACTGTTGTACTATCTTGATTTCAGTAGCATTACTTGTTTATATTAAATTGATTCATGTATGATTTACTTACCAAATATATACAAGTTATGTATTATTATTGATTTCTTTCCATATATGAAGTTACCATATATGTGATGTTATGGATTGATGCTTGTGTATGCTTAAGTATGGTTTGGAAAGGAGAGGTGTCCTTTTGACACTTCTGTCCTTGGACTACTACGGGAATATTATGGGATGTTTTCGGAGATGCCCTTTGGACACCTTCCTAAACTGTTGGATGACATATTTAGGGTTTTCTAGTAGTGTTTGGCTAGGATGTCCCGTTATGTCAGACCCTAATTGGAGGGGTATTGAGACCGAACAACCCGTGGTAGCAATGGGGATTCATGGGCGCTCAAGACCGGTAACCAATCCGTGAGAGGACAGGAATCACATTGTGGGGACCATTTATCGGTAGGGTTGCATATGGTTAGACTTGGGCTCATGGGCACTCAAGACATGTAACCAACCCGTGAGAGGACGTGAGAGCTTTCCGTTTACCATATGTGGATGACATATAGGGTTGATGAGTCTGTAGTCAGGGACTATGAGGACTCTAGTGTGAAGGATATCGGAAAGGATCGCCAGGGGTGAGGAATGGACGTATCTGGATCTGACTTGATGTAATTGAGTAGGAGACTTGCATTTGGCTAGGCTTTGACCCTGACATGCGCCGGTACTTAGACCAATGGTGATGTGAGAGAGTGGTGACTTTACCCCCAGCCATGGAATGTCTCGAGGGATGCCGGATCCACTACCAAAAGGTGTTGTGTGATTGACCTACCCAAAGAAGTACGGTGCTGTGACTTAAAGTATGTCTGCCAATAGAGACCAGCATACATAGAGTTAGAATCATATTGCATCATGTGTTTCATATCATATAGCATTTTACTTTGCTTTGTAATCCTGCCATTTATGTTGTTATGGATTAACTGCCTTATTGAGTTTCTTTGAAACTCATTCCTTTTGTAGAATGTTTTGTTAGACTACTCTACAGTTCCTGATGACTATGAAAGTCAATTCGAGGAAGCACAAACTGAAGAGGCGCACTACACGCAAGGTGCTGGCAACCATGAAGATTACATTGAGGATTCCTCAAATGGTTTTGCTTGTTACCAGGATTAGCCCTGATGTGGAATGGGAACGTCTGAGCGTCATTGATGAAGTCTATGTTTATGAAGATGTTCTCTATAAGATAGAATAGACTCTAGTTTAGTTTGTTATTTCTTTCTTATCTTAGAAACAGTTGTAATCTTTCCTTAGAGTTACGAACTACTTTTCCATTGTATTCGTGGAGCGAGATTCCACCTCACTCTACAATTTGATTATACTTATCTATTGGTATCATTTCCGCACTCTAATAGTTATTTCATTATTTTGCTTGATTCATTTAGATAATATTGTTATATTGATTTAGTCTTGTTCATGATTATGTTATTGTTTATGTGGGAGGTTGATTACCTCGATACTTGATCTTCGGGGCTGTGGATCAAACACTCGGGTATGCCAGGTAGGGTACTGGATGGGTGGATGTGACAACTGGGGTGGCATCTTTTTGGATCCAAAGCTTATGCTCTGCCACCGCCTGTCTATCCCGGGCATGTTGCTTGCTGACCATGCGAAAATATCTGCGTTGTCATACAAGAATTATGTGAGCTCCTTTTTGAATTTGTCCGGTTGCTCTGATCCAATGAATGTCCCTCGCTCGGGTAGAGACTGGCTGAGTTGAATTCTCTCCAATTTCTCTACCGATTCCGTTCGTTGCATGCTTTCTTCATCCCAATCATCACGAACTTCAATAGTCAAAGCGGTTCCCGAACTCTCAGACCTCCGTTTCTCCTTCAAGTAGTTGGCATAGCATTGCCGGGAGGTAGACTGATCTGAGCAGCATTCTCATACCCCTGCATCAGTCGGGAACTTCAGTTTCATGTGTCGGGGGGATACAACTGCCTCAAGTGCATTGAGTGTTGGTCGTCCCAGGATCACATTGTACGCTGACAAATCGTTCACAACCATAAAGTTGACTCGAACCAGTGTGTCTCGAGGTGACTTCCCAATCTTGAGATCCAAGTGGATCGTTCCTTCGGCTACTGCCAAGGATCCTGCAAAACATACAGGGGAGTCGATGAGGGGGTCAGTAAGTCATTAGCCAATTTGAGTCTTTTGAAAGCTTCGTAGGATATCAGATCAACAGATGATCCTGTATCAACCAAGACCCGATGGACCTCCCGATTGGCAATTTTAACTTTGATGATAATCGCATCATCATGCGGCGCTATAACTCCGCTTAGATCTTCATTGGTGAAGGCTATTGGCTCCGGGCATGCCGGATTTGGCCTCTTTTTTGGTAGGTGCCACGCTCCCATGAACCTTTCTTTTTGCTTCGCCTTCCTGATTGATTCTACAGTCGGGCCTCCCATGATCACGTAGACGGGCATCTCCTCCCGATCTTCTATTTCTTTTCCCTTATCAGCCTTTTTGGCGGCTTCTCTCGGGCTAGGTGACCGGGCTCTCTTTTTTGGTTCAGGCGAACCACCACTAGGTTTTCCCGATCCTCGAACATATTGACCCAGTTTGCCTTGTTGGATCAACTTCTCAATTTCTGATTTCAGAATTCGACAATTATTTGTGTGGTGCCCGTAGTCCTTATGGAAACAAAAATATTTTGTCATGTCCCGATCCTTTGGAAGAGAATGCAGCTTTCCGGGCCACTTTAAAGATTTCTTGTCCCAATATTCATCAGAATCTCTGACGGCTTTGCGTTGAGGGGAGTGTAATTCACCCGTCCCTGATCACGCTTCCATTTACTTCTTGACCCCTGATTTTTGTCTTTCAGGGAATTCTTATCTGTGTCTCGATCAGATCTTCTGTCTCGATCAGCTTTTACTTGAGCATTTATTACTTCGTAAACGCTGGCTTGCTTTTGGCACTTTCGTAACAGTGTCCCGTATGTCTTGGGCTTATCTGTTAGTAAGACTTTCAAAAGCCTTTGATGAGTAATCCCACTCCAAAGTGTGTTGTATGCCACTTGATCATCAAGATCTTCGATCTCAATGGCAACTTCGTCGAACCGCTTCAGGAAATCCCGAATGGATTCTCTTCTTCCCTGCCGTATGGCGAATAGACTATCGGACATCTTCTTACTCCCGATGGCACTTCGGAATCGGGCTATGAACTTTCGGGCAAGTTCCTAAAAGTTGTTAATGGATCGCCGTTGCAGGCTGCTGAACCTCTTGATGGCTGGTCCCTTGAGTGAAGCCGGGAACGTTCTGCAAAGTAACTCGTCCTCCCAACCCAATACAGTCATTACTGATTTGAAGTAGCTTATGTGCTCCTTCGAGTTCGTCTTTCCCTCGAACGGGGTGAAGGTAGGCATGATGAAATTTCAAGGAAGAGGCATGTTCATAATCTCATCCGAGAAAGGTTCTCGATCAACCACGTCCAGATCTTCGTCGTGGTCCTGATCTTCCAGCTTTCGCTTGACCGCTGCCATTCTCCTTTGGAGACAATTTTGCCTTGCCCCATCTTCATCAGATTCAGCAACCTCCTCCCTTTGGGAGCGTGTTTGGGCCACAGATACCCTCGAACGTGAAGGCTGGGGAAGACTTTCTCCTTGGTCCTTGATCTCCTCTCGACGATTCCTTCGGGGTAAGGATCTCGTCGTAGACGGGACCGAAATACGATCTAGGGTGCTGTCCCTGGTCCCGTTCGGTATTACCTGAAGATTATCCCAATCGGGATGGGTTACCCCTCGTCCTTCGGTTTGCCTACCTCTCGGGACACCCCTTATTTGTTGGGATCCCCTTACCGTCTGAAAGGCTCTCAACAACCTTCCCACCTGAGTGTTACGTCTTGGTCCTTATTCGAATCCAATTTGATGGACCAAGTTACGCAATACTCCTTGCATCTCGAGCATGCCTTTTCTAATTTCATCTACATCCGCCACAGTAGCGTGGCCCTGAGGACCTTTGGATGTTCCTTCCCCGTTCGGGTCCTCTAGAACCAGGTTGTCTTGAAGAGGGTCCTGTTCTACTCGGATTGAGGGGTCGACCCCATCTTCTAGAAGCGTTCGATCATCCCTGGTAGTTTCCTGCCGAGCACAACCGTTGTTAACTCGTCTCACCATGATTTTGAAACTTGTCGTTCCCTTAGACGGCGCCAAACTGATGCGTCTCAGTTAAACTTCTGGATCCGACTGAGCCTCCTCTCGTATTCGGGACGATGAGTCCTGCAATAAAGGCTAGATGCGGGCCGGCTTGTATGCTAGGTGGCCACCTCCGATGGCAAAGTCAGACGATGAATAGAGTGAGGTAAAGCTACACAAGATTATACTCAGAATGTATTGGATGTTTATCGGAGAGGTATGTCTCCTATTTTATACCGTTAATGTTACCTTATATGTATTTGGTAAGTCTGCCCGACGGAGGTTGTCATTTCTCCTGAGATCACGCCTTCTTGTCGTTGATCCCGCTCGATCTGTGAGGGAGTTGACTTTCCGCATAGAGAAAGATTCCCATAATAATCACGTGTTCATCGCGTCTTGATCAATCCAGTCGGCTCTTATCCCGATTGGATGTGAAGCCCCAACCGGGCATGACCCGATCGGTTAAGAAGCTTGTATCATGGAGGGATTGCCTGGGCATGGAGCCTCAGCCGGGTCGTACCCGATCGGGTATGAAACTTCCGTATCAATATAAAAATTAGGGGATGAAGAAAAGTAATTATAGTTCACTCTTTTTAAAGAAAATGGGAGGTAAAACTTTTTTTTAAAGTAAAACTTTTGGAGAGAACTATAAGAATAAATAAAATTCCAAATAGACATACATAAAAAATAGTGGTTTTTTTTTTTTTTTTTTTTCTGCCTTTGTGACTACATGTTACTTAATATGAAAAGAAAGAAATAATGTAATAATGAAAAATATAAAATCCAAACCCCACAAGATTATAAAAAATGTAAATAAATGGCTCCTAGAAATGAAAGTATCACCTTTTAGAGATAGAAACATAGACACTAGTGTATACACCCAACAATCTAAATGTATAATGCCAAATACTAATTCTATTATTTGCTTTGTGCAAGGGTATATAACGAATCACTAGACATAGGATGGAGCGTGAGACTTATGGAATAGGGCAAAATTATAATTGCAAAGACATGGTACTTGAAAAAGAGCAACTTTTTGGAAGTACTAGTGAGGGCAATGAAGGAAGGCATGCAATACACAGATCGGATCCAAAAAGTGTAGGTAAATGAGGAGACAACAACCCCTCTCTTCAATACCCCTCCCAAACTACACCTGACTTGGTAGACATTAAATCTACACTAGTTAATGCAATTTATGTAATTATAAATTTTCAGCACTCCTTAACTCATTAAACAGCTTGACTAGTTAAACTATTAACACTTATGCTTCAACCAATAGAGGTGATTTGAGCCTCATACAAATTAAGGAAGTATGTTTTTTTTCTTAATCTGTAATACAACTGGTTTTTTTTTTTGTTTTTATAAAAAAAAAATGAGTAAATAAAAAGTTAAAGCAGGGGAGAGAAATTTTCCTATCATATCGTTTTGTCCTATCAAAAACAGTTGTGACGCACTACGACAATTTCTGATCAGGGGTTGTGGAAGGAAGATTCCTGGGAGGACTTGGGAAGACTTGACCAGTTCGATTGACTGAAAAAGTAAAGCACGCGGAATCGAAGGACTTACATTTCCGCGCAACTCTGTTTAATCATCGAACAAGCCGCACCTGTTAGGTGCATCAGAATCATATCCAACCTATAAATTAAAACGTTAAGTAAGAAAGATAGTATACTCTCCTCGCAATTAAAAATCAGCAAGTTATTAAGCAATGGATGTTTCTCCGTTGCTTATGTTGTTACTGTTCTTCTTCTTCTTCTTCGTCCCGTTTTGGCCAGCTCTGGCAACCTTAACTTACCCAGTGGCTAAACCCAACTGCTCTGATCATTGTGGTAATATCACAGTTTCATACCCCTTTGGTTTTGGGGAGAAAGGTTGTTACAGAGATGGTTTTCTCCTAACCTGCAACGACACTCATCACAACCCTCCAAAACTATTCCTTGGGAAGGGAAATATTGAAGTGTTGGACATTTCAGTTTTACAAGGCCAAATGCGAGTCCTAAACACCATAAGCCAGGATTGTTACAACAAATCGGGATGGGCTAATGGGAACGACAAGATTTTCAAGTTGTCTAAGTATCCAATTAGTTTGTCCGACACTGACAACAGATTCACAGTTCTGGGTTGTGACACCAAGGCTATCTTTTGGGCTAATTATAGTGGAAATTTCTGGAGTGAGTGCAACATGAAAAATTGCAGCAACATAAACGATGCTACTACTCAAGGTTCCTGCAGCGGAGAAAGCGGTTGTTGCCAGATCACCATTCCAAAGAGGGTCAAGAGATTCAAGGTAACAATCCAGAGCTTTAACAAGCACAGGCAGATCTTGAGTTTCAATCCGTGCAGCTACGCTTTCGTGGTTGACGTGAACTGGTACAACTTCTCCGTGTCCCATCTCAAGAATTTCAGCAATGAAAACAACGAAGATGGTGTCCCGCGTGTCCCGGTTGTGTTGGATTGGGCAATAGAGGAGCCAAATGATTTTCCTTGTGAAGAAGCAAGAAAAAACCACACCACTTATGCTTGTGGCAAAAATTCTGAGTGCCTCGAGTCCAAGAACGAGCTTGGATACAGCTGCAACTGTTCTCAAGGTTACCAAGGAAACCCTTATCTTCCAGATGGATGCCAAGGTAAACCTCATGAACACTTATCTCGAACCTTTTTCTTAAATACCCACATTAAAATTTCTTGATGGGAAAACGTCTTCTTTTGTGCACATCACTCTACTCTGCTGTGCAGAGCTGAGCTGTGCACTTATGTTCCCAAAAAAGCTGAGAAAAAAATAAATTAAAAGGGTATTGAGGTTTGTTTTTAATTCAGAATCAAGCCTTTAATCACAACTTTTTATTTGATATAAAGATGTGATGCTCTACAAAGCAAGAGATGTTGTGTGGTATAAAAGTATAATACTTTATAAGAGATGTGCACAACAGTGGAATATTTTCCCTTCTTGATCATTCTTTACAACTTTTCTGGTGGAAAACCCTAAGCGTTGCAGGCACGTTTGTTGCAGATGTAAATGAATGTTTAGATCAGACAGTTAGTCTGTGCAGTTGGAATTGTATCAACACGCCTGGGAATTTCACTTGTTCTTGCCCGCCTGGTTATCGTGGGGATGGAAAGAAAAATGGAAGTGGATGCAATCCTCCAGTGATTCCGTTAACTGTTGGTAAGTAAAACTGAAGTTAACAAATTCAATATTTGAATTCTTTTCGTGCTAGCAGAAGTTGCATCCTCATCAGCAACAAAATTTTGAAATCAAGCCTCTGTTTGTCTGTGAAAAATTTTATATGTAGAGAAATCTTTTAATTAATTTCCAAACAAAATTAGTCTCCCAATCTTAACCAGTCTTCTATTCTTCAATGTCTGCTTATAGGTATTGGCTTGGGCTGCTTGTTTCTACTTGTAGCTAGCTTCCTGACATGTTTTGCACTTCAAAAAAGAAAGGCTGACAAACTCAAGCAAAAATTCTTCCAGCAAAATGGAGGTATTTTTTTAAAGAAACAACTGTCTTCCCATGAAGGATCTGTTGAAGTTGCCAAAATCTTTACAGCTGAAGAACTGAAGAAAGCAACAAACAACTACGCTCAAGACCAGATCATTGGTCGAGGAGGTTATGGTACAGTATACAAGGGAATTCTTCTTGATCACAGAGTTGTTGCCATTAAGAAGTCAAAAATAGTTGATGAGACTCAGATCGAGCAATTCATAAATGAGGTAGTTATTCTCTCTCAAATTAACCATAGAAATGTGGTGAAGCTGCTAGGTTGTTGCTTAGAGACTGAAGCTCCTATATTAGTGTATGAATTTGTCACAAACAAAACTCTGTTCCACCATATCCATGGTGATGGTTGCACCTCTCCGATTTCATTTGATAACCGTCTAAGGATAGCTGCAGAAACATCAGAAGCAATTTCTTATTTGCATTCTGCAGCTTCACCACCTATAATTCATAGAGATATCAAGTCTGCAAACATTCTCTTGGATGATAATTATAAGGCAAAAGTGTCAGACTTTGGCGCATCAAGGTTGGTTCCGTTAGATCAAGCTCAAGTTAGTACACTGGTGCAAGGAACATTAGGGTACCTGGACCCGGAATACCTCCAATCATGCCAACTCACAGAAAAGAGTGATGTTTATAGTTTTGGCGTAGTACTCTTGGAGCTACTAACCGGAAAAGAAGCACTCTTTTCTAATGGTCCCGGTAAAGAGGCAGGCCTAGCAATGCATTTTATCACTTCACTTAAAGAAGACAGCGTTTGGGAAATTCTAGATCATGGAATTATAACTGAAGAATCCACAGAGCAACTCCATACAGTTTTAGGACTGGCTGAAAGATGCTTGAGGATAAAAGGGGATGAAAGGCCTAATATGAAAGATGTAGCAAGGGAGCTACAGGTGTTGAGCAATTATCAAAAGCACCCTGGGGTTGCACAGAATCCTGAGGAGCTTGAATGTCTTCTGGGCAAATCATCAGATTTTCAAAACCACCACACTATTGGGTATGATAGTTTGAGTAATCAAGCCGTAATTGCATTAGATGGTGGAAGATGATTGTAGTTTTAGGATATCCTTGGAGTCTTTGCTTCTTTGCTGTCTCTTTAGTATTGTGTTTAATTATGTGGTTTTTGCAGTTGTCATTTAATAGTAAAGGTGGCTCCTAAGTTATGACAAAGTTACCGGTGAAGGAATACATTCCATGATATAACAATGTCAAACCTTATTTAATTTGTCTATATTCTAATTTTGTAATTAGTATCTCATGAAAACACAACAATCTTTTAATCAAGGTTAATACATTTTAGTGCAATTTAATGCATTGCTCCTTTAAAAAAAGAAGAGATGTATTAATCGATATGTATCATATCAGCTATATCTAATATGGATACGTATTAACTAGTATGTGTTGTATCATTGAATATATACGTTATATTGTGCTTTTAATACATGTGAAAGAGAAGAGTAGGCCAGTGGCTTGGGAAGACTTGGAAGATTGGCCCCTATATCAAGTCATGCACAATTAAGGAAACAATTTCTTCTACATGGAAGGCCGAGAACCTAAAGCTACTTTCTCCCTTCTATATACATGCAAACAACCTCTTTCGAGCCTAAAGTGGTTGGCAATGGATGGGAAAAGTGAAAAAGAAAGAAAAAAAATGTGTCCAATACTTTATGAATGAAATAGGTGGATTATTAGAAATTGTAGCCATAAAAGCTATTTCAATAGCTGCGCCCAAAATGCCCACATGAACCTAGTTTGTTTATTGGTTTTTTTTTTTTTTTTGGTCAAAACCCTATTTTTTTTATTGGGGGATAGGACGTGGAACCAAAACAGAGAATTTTTTTTAAAAAGGAGCAAATTGCACCGGCACCCCCAAATGGAAGTGGCTTTAAAACACTGACGTCCCACTATTTTTGGTAAGAAGTTAAAGACTTTATTAAGAAACTTAAAGGAAATACAGACCCCAAAAAAAAAAAAAGTTACAAAAGATAGATGCATGAAAACATAATGTTCGGTCTGACGAACCAAGGAGTGAAAATTGACCAAGCTGTCGTATATGCAATAGATGGGTCTTCCAGGCTAAGGGATGGGTCGAGCCTAGTAAACCCTTAGAATAAGAGTTGTAACAATCACATCAACAATCAAGCACAATTGATATGATATACATATCTTCCATTACCAACGCCCAAAGAGGTGAAGACATGCCACAAAGGTAGAGATGGACACGCCACAAGGGCGGAGACCCAGTTGTCACGATGGTGGATCCGAAAGAGGATGAGTCCATTCAAGGCAAACGGGACTGGATTTCGGTTATTTGAAAAGTAAAGACACCCCAGAATTAGATTTTCATTGGACACATTAGTCTAATCTGCTGTTGGATACAATCAAAACACCATATATATATATACATATACATTTTTTTTTAATTCCAAAATTATCTATTTTAATTATATGAGATTACCTAACCACCCTTAATTCTTCTGGGTGGCATAATACAATCCTCTCCATAGGAATTCACTTCATTGGTGAGACAGAAGCCCTACTCAGATCTACAAGTAGCAACTAAATTGTCTTGCATATTCGATCTTCAGAAGATCGGTAATGGAATACAAGAATCAATTAGGACTAAATTGAGTCAAATAAGACTCAAACTTCTTAAACGAAGCATTGTTAAACTGAGATGCAAATTTTGTTAATGGTCCTTGAATGTAAGTTAGTTTTTCAAAGTGACAGAAAATCTTATTCCAATTTCCCATTCAAGCAAGAAGAGGGTTACAATTTGTTATCCAAAACGATATTTGCTTCGGTTCCTAAATTGATTTTGATTCAGAGGGTGATTTGTGCTTTGCATTACAATTTGATTAATCTGCCTGGTGGATCAAACACTTGTTGCTTGAATACGGATTTTTATTTGCAGCAGCCTTACTGCTTGCAGCTAAAGGTCAAGATCGCACCATGTGTTCAAGAAAGCATTCAACAGTGTTAATTTAGCTAACTAAGGTATAGATGTAAATAAACTGTTATTTCTTTTTACATTTAAAGGGTTTTTATTTACAAAAATAGATTTTATTATTTTCTAGATTTACAAAACAAATCCCTAAATCTACTGAATCAACGATTCTCCTTGTCTACCTCTCCTTCTTCTACACTGCCGTTTGAATCTCCTTTCTCTTCCTTCCCTAACATCACCAGCACCACCTCTGTCAAATCCCTAAGTCTATCCGACTAAATCAACAGGTCTGTATGTTGGTTCCAAGAATATCTATGACAAAGCATTGGTAGAACGTGCAAAAACTAGGATTTTTATTTGTAGCCAAAGGTTGAGTTTATCACTAGGTTTAGATTATCCTACATACGAGGGGCTGAGTTTGTAATTATAGACTCTGCAACCTTTAAAATGCAAAAGAAAAAAAAAATCATATTTGCATATAATATCCTTGAATTTTTAATTTGGACCATTAAATATAGGTTTGATTATGTGGTTGAATCTCGACCGTTAGCTACTGGGAGCCGCAAATAAAAATCCTTTGAACACATTCAGTTGCCCTTTTGTTCTCAGAATGCATGAATCATTGGGTATTGATGCAAATAAATATCAGATACCTTGAATTTCCAGTTGCTAACATCATGAGAAGTTAAAGGAATCTAACCATGCGACGACCCTCCACACTAAAATTTTTTTTTTTTGGTAGAAAATAGAACCTTATTTATTCAAGAAAAAACCACAAGGGATTTTACATCTTAGAGAGTCATAGAGTAGGATCCATGTTAAAAGGGGGGGGGGGGGGGGGGGGTATGGCGGTACACGAACCAGTCTTGGGAAAGGGCTACTGATTTGGCCAACTCATCGGCAACGAAATTTGCTTCACGATGTACATGTGTGAATCAGAAATCCATGAAGGTTGTCGCTAGCTTGAGAATATCATTGAGCACATGAGAGATTTTCCAGCTATGACGGGAGGTTGGATGTGTAATCGCTTGCACCAGTGCTAGGTTGTCACATTCCACTAGGAGATGGGGAATCTGGAAATCTAGGGCAAGACTGAGTCCTCGCCTAATGGCTAGTGCTTCTGTAGTAAAAGAATCCTGACAACTCATTCCTTGTCCAAAAGCAAACACCATCTTATGATTAGAGTCACGTGCTATGCCACCAATCCCAAAATGTTTTGGATCAGAAAAGGAGGATTCATCTACATTGAGTTTGATCTAATCAAGCTCTAGAGGCTCCCACCTAATAAACGTGGGCGTCATACAAGAGAGATGTTGAGAGGGAGGAGTGAAGTCAGCTATCGCTTGTTGTAAGCTTTGTATATCATCTTGATGCCTAGGGGTTTGGGAAGAGTGTGTGACAAGATTGTAGTATCCCCAAAGAGCCCAAAGTGCGATGAGGGTTTGTAGGTGTTGTTTTCTATGAGTGGATAATGAGGTAGAAAGGGTGATACAGGCTTGGAGTTGGGGACAAAAGGGTTGTGAGGAGTCCCACGGATGGAGGTGAGGGGTTTGCCGGAGGTGAAGGGGTTGCCAGAGGTGAAGGGTGAAAGGGCAGCTCGTAAAGAGGTGAAGTGTCGAGAAAGAAGGGTGACCACATGAAAGACATTGGGATGGAACATGACATTGTCTGGGAATCAATAGATCTGCTATGGGTAATTTTTCGTGTAAAGCCTTCCATAAGAAAAAGAGGATCCGAGATGGGAGGGGGAGATGCCAAAGCTTAAGCCAATTAAAGGAGGGAAGTGGGGGCGGGGAGGTGTGATGTGAAAGTGCCAACCTGTAAGCCGAGCTAACCGTAAACCTCCTACAAAAGTAAGCTTCCATATGATTCAATCCGCTGTTGGGGATAAAGGAAGAGGTATGCTAAGTACTTTTGCTGCGATTTCAGTAGGCCACCAAGCTAGGACTTTGTCTCGATTCAAAAAACCTGTCTTTGAGGTGATGAAGTCTGAAACTTTGAGGGGAAGGTAAGCTATTGGTGTGAAATCCAGCCCAAACCCTAACCTGGACGCCCTATTTGTTTTGGATGAAGAAGAGCTTGATTGATGGTTGACCTTGAAGTTGGACCTTCAGTGTAGTGTGGATATCTTTGGAAGGTCTTAGGAAGTCAGGTCAGACCTGTCACACTCCACCCACCGGTCTCGGTTACCTGCCCGACAACCCATGGGTGCGATCCGTCATAGGATCCACGGTCTTACCCATCAATAATAATAAATGCAAGTATAGATAATCAAGAGCAAGAGCAAGTTCAATAATTAATAAAAAGGATTACAGGAGTCCAAATACTCCAATAAAATAATCAAAGAAAGAATTAATTTTCAAAAGAAATAACGAGTTCAGTGGAAGCAATCAAAATAAACTAAATTAACTTCATTCTAGATTCTTTTTCTAAGGCTATAAAATATTGTTCGTGCTTAATAAGGAAGGGGGTTCTCCAGTTCTTTTCCAGACGATCTGCAAAATGTCTAGCAATTTGCCTCCTTCGGCCATCAATGGGTGCTATAAGCACACTCCAAGCATCCACAGGAGGCTTTGTGCATGCTATCTCCATCTCCCATTGATGGTGCCACATCCTCCTCATACAAGAGTGATCGGCCATACAAATTATCTCCTATTTCCGACGACGTGAAATCATTTGTGCAGTTTAATAAAACATACAGGAAAAAGGAATGAGTTCTAACGAACTCAGTAAGGATAACACATATCTCATACATATGTCAACAAAATCAGCAATGCATATATGATATGGATGACATGCAGTAATATGAATGCTAGTAAGATCTAACTATGCAAGTCTTTAGACAGTTGACACGCTTTAAGATATAACACCAGCTCTCCTCTGGGTAGGTCTAGTCACTCTGATCCCTCACGGACTGATTACCTCTATTAGGATCCTGGGTAAAGGGGTCAAGTCCTCATCAGGCATCCATGGCTAGGGTTTAAGTCAACACTCTCTTACCACGACCGTTGATAATGAGTACTGGCGCATGTCAGGGTTTCTAATCCAATGCAAGGTCATACTGGTAATACACTATATGAAGTCCAGATACTTCCCCTATGGCACCAACCAACTCGATTCCGTATCCTTCGCAACTTAGGAATGAGAACCCTCATGGACTGACTACTGCTGTTGGACTCCACTCCCTAACCCTATGGTCATCCACATATTATTGAGGCGGAAAGCTCTCATGACTCCTCACGACACCCGGGCCGCTCCTTGGACGTCCATGAGCTCAACCCTAACATATGCAACCCTACCATTGCATGAACAACAATGGACCACTGAGTCTCTGCACGGACTGGTTACTGCTTTAGGATGAAATTGAGTCACGTCACCATTATTTCAAGTCATTTAGCTTCAGTTCCCCTACCGAATGGGTAATAGCATGTAGGGTACCTAGCCATGCAATTCTAGACTCCCTAGGTATGTTATCTAGCAGTCATGATAGTGCTGGAGGCATCAGTGAGCATGTGTCCCATACCACAGCCCTCTGATATCTCAAGAAAAGACACCCAATTGGATACCCTTTCCATCACAAGTACACTACATCAGTCAAGATCATATCATAACCATTCATTCAATACCATGAAGTGATTCAGTATATAAATAAGACACAAACAAGTATATAACAGTATTAAAGTGCATTAAACAACTACAACAAGGTATACGATTAATGAATAATAAAGGAAGCAACTGGTTCATCATATTCGTGTCATTGCATATAAACAAGATAGTGTGTCCTTACCTGTAAATATGTAAAAATTATATAAATGCAAGAAAACTTCACCCACTGTAGTTTTAGAGAATCACAGAGGTCACCTAAATATAAGATTGTAAGAATACATAAGAGTCATGAGTCAAATTAGAGCAAAAACCAAACTCACACAGTCACTATGACCCAGTCAGTCGCGTGGGGCCGATCACGTGGGCCGGTCGCTTGGGTCAAGGGACCGCCTTGAGCAACCACCCCTGTTACAGACAATTTCAAACTCCGAAATTCAGACTTTTGATCATCCGATTTCAATCGGTATTGGGATTATCTTAATCCAAATTTCAATCTTAATTAGTCTATAACAAAGGAACAAAACAGAAACCTAAAATTAACATAGATCTATCACCCAAATCATCTCCCTTGATTAGATCCATCTTTTATTCGAATGCAACGATTTGTTTTCGGACAGAATCTTCTCAAACACATTGATTAGGGTAACTAGCCAATCATAATTAGGTCACCCCAACATGAAGGAGATGGATCCAACACCAATCCAAAGTTGAAAGAGGAGAAAGGAGTGAAGGGGATTCACTTACCTCAACCAAATTAGCAAACAAATGAGGGGAATAGATCTAGATAGCAATCCACGCTTTCCTCACCTTCCAGCACGTGTTCTCTGTCTCCTAGATGTCCAAAACCGCAATCCCGAATATAATAATGAGTTAAAAACACGGGATTTGCTATTTATAGAGGACAGGGGGCAAATCAGGGCAAAATCCCTCAAGCAAACCATGGCGGTCACTTGGGGCAGTTGATTGGCCTAATCAACCGCCTTAAGCAACCGCCCCCTAGTACATTGCTACACTTGGGTACTTTGCTCAAGGGGTTAATTCCCAACCTCAACCTAACCCTAAGCAACACATGGGGGAGGTCTTACCTTCATTCCAGACATCTCCAAATGCCTCTTGCCTTCTACCAGAGATCCAACTTCCCAGCAAGGCAGGTTCTTCATCAAGAGAATCTAGATCCATGAGTTTAGGGTATGGATTATGGAGTTCTATCCGGACACTCCACAACTTAATCCAACTTGACCTTTGGGTTATCGGACCTGCAATACAGATTCCGGGTTAGAATTACGGGGGTTGTTACATCCCCTCAAGACCGAGTGACCCGTGGCAACAATGGAGATTTGTGGGCACTCAAGATTGGTAACCAACCCGTGAGAGGACATGAATCACATTGTGGGGGCCATTCATTGGAAGGGTTTCATGTGATATACTTGGGCTCGTGGGCACTTGAGATTGCAGGAAGCATGAGAGGACACGAGAGATTCTCATTTACTATTTGTGGATGACCAATAGGGTTAAGAGTCTATATAGCTGGGAAGGAGATGGTGATTTTAGTGGAAAAGGTACCGGAATGGATCACGGGAAGTGAGGAATGGACGTATCTAACCCTAAGAAGATGTGACTCAGTAGATGACTTGCATTGGGCTAAGATTAACCTTATACATGCGTTAGTACTCAAACCAAATGGTGATGTGAGAGAGTGTTGACCTAAACCCCAACGAAGGTATGTCTGGGATGGTTTCAAGACCCATTTACCAAATAGAGAACCCAAGATGCCGGGAAGGCTGAGGGAGAGTGATTTGAGACCCACCCAAAGGAGTATGGTGCTATGACTTAAAGCGTGTCTGCCAATAGAGACTAGTACACATATATAGAGTTGAAGCATACTTGCACTTATTGTTTCATATCATTGCATTTTATGTTTGCCTTGGATTGTGTGTGAAGATGTTTATTGTGATTGGATTACTTGCTAAGTTCTTTTTGAGCTTACCCTTCGGGAGACTTGTTTTTAGATGACTTTGTAGGTTCGGAAGAGAATCTGTGCAATGGTACGGAGGACCTTCCTCATATGGTGCAGCTCTAGAAGTCTTTAGAGAAGGTAATGACTAGTGGGGCAGCACAGGTTTGGACTGCTCTGATGGTTCCTAGTGATGGCAACCAGCATCATCCTGTTTGCCGATGGGATCGTGAGCTAGAAGCTGACCTGAAGCTATAAGAGCACAACCCTAAGATGAAGAAGATGATGATCGAAGAAGAAGAAGAGCCGATGGAAGATATTGATTAGTTGACTTTCTTTTTCTTCTAGACTTTTACTTTTATTTGTAATAGCTTAGACCTTACTTTAGATTTCAATCTACCTTCCGCATATGTTTGTGGGGTATATTTCCACTATACTCTACAATTATCTTTTGGTTAGTATCTTGTTATCTGCACTTTGATATTCTTTTGTGATCCATTAAAGATCATTTCTTGATTTTTATTATTAATTACTTGGATACAATGATTTGTTTTGTACCAGTTGGAGGGATGTGACACACCCAAAGGAGTATGGTGCTATGACTTAAAGCTTGTCTGCCAATAGAGACCAGCATACATATATGAGTTAGAAGCATACTTGCATTTATTGTTTCATATCATTGCATTTATGTTTTCCTTTGATTGTGTGTGAAGATGTTTGTTGTGATTAGACTACTTGCTAAGTTCTTTTTGCGCTTACCCTTCAGGGGACATGTTTTTAGATGCTTTTGCAGGAATAGAAGAGAACCCGTGCTACGGTACGGAGGACCCTTCCTTACATGGTGCAGCTTCAGAAATCCTTGAAGAGGGTCATGACCAACGGTGTGACCAGCACACAGGCTTGGACTACATTGACAGCTCCTATTGACAGCAACCAACATCATCTTATTTGCTGATGGGATCGTGAGCTAGAGGCTGACTCGAAGTTACAAGAGCAAAACCCTACAGTGAAGAAGATGAAGACTGAAGAAGAAGAAGAAGAGCCGACAGAAGATTTTGACTAGTTTACCTTGTTCTTCTAGACTTAGATTTTTAATTCTGATAGTTTTAGACTTTGCTTTTAGATTTCAATCTACCTTCTGCATTTGTTTGTGGGGTATATTTCCACTATACTCTACAGTTATCTTTTGATTAGTATCTTGTTATCCGCACTTTGATGTTCTTTTGTGATCCTTCTGAGTTCCTTTCTTGTTATTAAATTACTTGAATACAATGATTTGTTCTTGCTTTCGATTATGTTATTGTGTTAAGTGGATATGGTCGTTCCTAAACTTGATCTTCAGGGCTGTGGATCACACCTCCAGGTATTCCAAATAGGGTACCGGCTGGAGGGATGTGACAATTAGATAACAACCCTAATCCTGGGGGTGGTTTGGAACCCAAATGAGGTTCCAAGGGCTCCTTTGGTGACCATCTCCAAGTTAGAGAAAAAGACCTTGCCCGTAAAAGATCCATTGCCCATAAAAGATCCCTTGCTTTAATTAACGACTTCCATCCCCACGAAGCTGTTGCTGGTGAGGGCACATCAAGAAAGGAACAATGTTTGAAATACTTTTGCTTCATCAATCTTCTCCAAAGGGAGTCTATGGGGTTTAGTAGTTCCCATGCCTTTTAGATTGAAGAGCGAAGTTAAAGTCAGTAGTTCTTTTGAGATTGAGGCCGCCTTCTCTAGTAAGGCGAAAAATCAAATCCCAGGAAATGGTGTGAAGATGCCTATGATTTTCATTTGACCAGAAGAATTCCCGTGCAAGCTTGTTGAGAGTAAGAGTGATTGATACTGGTAGTTGAAAGCATGACATGAAATGTGTAGGCATGGCAACAAGGGTAGGTTCAATAAGTACCTTTTTCCTTGCATAGGAGAGGTATTTGGCCCGCCAATGTTGGAGTCTGTTGTTTACCCTAGTGAGATGGGATTCACAATACTTTTTTTTGAGCTTTCCAGACATAAGAGGAATCCCAAGATAAATGTCAAGCTCCGTTGAGGGAGTGATATGGAAATGAGATGCAAGGGTACGCTTCAGGCTTGAGGAGGTCCTGGGACTATAATGTGCTCGGGTTTTGTGGATGTTTAGTGGTTGACTAGAATATAAACAATATTTCTCTATGAGCTGGTGAAAGGTTCTAGCTTCAAAGGAGGTAGCTTGACCAAACTTAATCAAATCATCCGCAAAAGCAATATGGGTAAGCCGCTCCACACCTTGAGCAAGCTATATTCCTCGGGGTTTTTTAAGTGGGGGGGGGCGTGGGGGGGGGGGGGGACCCCCCCCCCACAGAAAAAAAAAAAAAAGGAGGGGGGGGGGGGGGGGGGGGGGGGGGGGGGGGGGGGGGGGGGGGGGGGGGGGGGGGGGGGGGGGGGGGGGGGGGGGGGGGGGGGGGGGGGGGTGCCCGGCCCGGGGGGGGGGGGGGGGGGGGGGGAGGGGGGGGGGGGGGGGGGGAGGAAAAAAAAAAAATTAGTTGGTGGGGTGTATGTTTATATAAAAAAAAAATTGGTGGGGGACCCATTTTTTGTGTTTTTTGGGGGGGGAGAGGAGGGGGGAGAGGGGGGGAGGGGGGGGGGGGATAAATAATATTTATTATGGATGTCCATTACCCCAAAGAGATTGTACTTCCAATTGAAGATCTCAATTACCTCAGGATGCAATATTGGTGAAGATCACAACCATCTCATTACACAATATTGGCAGTCAATATTTCCATTCTATGTACCTTCTATCTTGGGCGGCAATCTATCTTTCCATATCAAGAATATCTTTATTGTGTGCAAGAATCATATATTGTATTTCCATATCAGAGTAGATGTTCCTTCTACTATAAATATGTAATACACTCAATTGAATGAATCACTTCTGATTGAACTCATCTTGTCTTTCTTCTTTGTATCTAATATATTTTCTCTTTATTTTATAACACGTTATCAGCACGATTCCGCTCGAAGTATTGCGTTTTGAGAAGAAAGACAGCAGACTATGTATCATTATGTTTTCTATTCCAAAGTGAAAAGAATGATCGACCTCCTCGCACGTTTTTGTAAACAATGGAGTTTACTTTGTCCATCTTGAAATGTAAGTGCATCATGATAAAAAGGTATGTGTTTTATTGAATCTAAGAATCAATCAAATAATAAGATATTATGTTGCTTTAACTATTGTGGTTTTATTTATTGTATATGGTGGTTGCTAGCTTTGCACCACAAATATTGTTAAATGCACTGAAGTTGCAAGACAAAGTTGCAAGATTTGAAACTGTAAATGAATACAGTTCTAAAGATGCACATGAAGTTGCAAGATTTGAAACTGTAAATAAGTACAGTTCTGCAGATGCACTTGAAGTTGCAAGATTTAAAACTGTAAATAAATACAGTTCTGCAGATGCACTTGAAGTTGCAAGATTTAAAAGCGTAAATATCGAAGCTGCAAGATGCACATGAAGTTGCAAGATTTGAAAGCGTAAATAAATACAGTTCTGTAGTTTTTGAAATTAATTCTCTTTTGAAATTATAAGGAGAAAATATTATTCATGAAAATATCCCAGCAAATTTTCAAGTTTCAGATTTGTTGTTACAATAGTAATATTGTAAAAGGAGTTTTAAGAAATACTCTGAATGATATCATGCCTATTTGTGGCTGAGTAAAATAATGGACTATTAATGAAAAGTCATGAAGCTCGTCTTATTGGTTTTGTTCCATTCCCTGAAGTGAATGCAACAATTCATGATATGCCTGAAAGAAGGCAAAATTAAAATTATGGTCATGACTGTGGAAGAGGATGAGACAAAAGACGGAATAATTACCGTCATTATTATGGAAATAAATAAGAGAATAATAAGGATTCTCAATATAACTTTTCAAGGAGTGAAGATAATATTTGTTATCGATGTGGTATGAAAGCCATTAAACATGTATTTGTCGTACTCCACAATATTTAATTAAGCTTTGTCAAGCCTTAATTAAAGAAAATAAAAATAATGTGGAGATAATTTGATTTTCCAAAATCATGATATTTGAACAATCTTTGCCTATCAAAATGATGATTTTAATGGCTTCACAGATCCTACACATCTAGATGCTGCAAACTCCTTTGAAGATAATAGTTGAAAATTTGATTATGGTTATTTTGTTTGATGACACGGAAGCCAATGTTCATACAAGAATTGTTAGTACAACATTGATTGGAAGCTCCGGAAGAGCTAATCTATTATTATCTGGGAGATAAAATTGGCTATGAATAATTCATTATTTTGTAGTAAGTCTCAAAGAAACTTATTAAGTTTCAAAGCTATTTGCCAAAATGATTATCAGATTGAGACTACAAATAATGGTATAAGTAAATATCTATATAAAGGTATTAGATATTTCTCCCAATTTGTACTACTACGAATATCGCATGGTTGAAACACATGCTTGGGTAAATCAAATGAACATTGATTCCAATAATTTTATTATTTGACATGACCGGTTGGACAATCCCGGATCAAGTATGATGCGAAAAACTATTGAAAATTCAATTGTCATCCATTGAAGAACCAGAAGATTCTTCAATTAAGTGAATTTTCTTGTATTGCTTGTTCTCAAGAAAAAATTATTATTAAATATTCATCAGCTAAAGTTGAGATTGAACATTCTACGTTTTTAAAACGTATAGAGGGTGGAATATATGGGCCCATTCACCCATCATGTGGACCATTCAGATAATATATGATTTTAAGTAGATGCATCTATAAAGTGGTCACATGTATGTTCATTATGAACTCGCAATTTGGTGTTTGCGAGAATGTTTGCTCAAATAATGAGATTAAGAGCATAATTTATGGATTATAAGATAAAGACAGTTTGTCTTGATAATGCTGGTGAATTTACATCTCAGGCTTTATGATTATTGTATAACAACCGAGATCACGGTTGAATAGCCCGTTGTTTATGTTTATATCCAAAATGGTTTAGCAAAATCATTTATTAAGTGTCTTCAATTAATAGCTAAACCATTGGTTATGAGAACAAAGCATCATTTGTACAGCATCGGCCAAAAGGTTGTCATAAATTCTCCCTATTACAATTGGCTTATGGTCAGAAGCCAAATATTTCTCATCTTAAAATTTTTTGTATGTGCGTCTTATGTTCTAATTGCTCCACCACAGCGCACAAAGATGAGTTCCCAAATAAAGTTGGGAATATATGTTGGATATGAATCTCTTTATATAATGCAATATATTGCCAATGATAGGAGATTTATTTAATGAATTAGTTTTTCCAACATGAGGGGGAGAGAATAAATAGTTGGAAAAAGAGATTGATTGTATGCATTATCATTATCTAATTAGATCCTCGCACTTAGCACTGTGAACTTGAAGTTCGAAGGATAATGCAATAAATATTATGAATCAACTGCCAGATTTGCTGACCTGCTAAGAGTTATTAAATCTCATATTTCAGCTGTAAATGCTCCAATTAGAATTGATGTCCCAGCAGGACAATCTATCAGTGCAAATGAAATTAAACCACGTTTAAAACGTGAAAGATCAATCGGTTCCAAGGATAAAATCCTAGAAAAGGAAAGGAGCAAATGATCAAGATGGTCATAATATGGAGACAATTGATTATGAAGATCCTGAAGACATAACTTTCTATAAAACCCCAGAAGAGGTTCAGGTACCTGAAAATAATGAAGAGATCTCGATTAGTTATGTCATTGCAGGAAAAAGATGGAACCGAAAAGATAAAGTTGTCGACAACATTTTTGCATATTATGTTATTGTTGAAATAATACATCAAGACGAGGATCTTGAATATAAATTTGTTGATGAATATAAATCAAGAAATGATTGGCCAAAATGTAGAGACGCAATTCAAGCAAAATTGAATTCGCTTGAAAATTAAAGTTTTTGGACCTGTAGTCCAACATCTGAAGGTATAAAGCCAGTGGGGTACAATTGAGTTTTCTGCGAAAAATGAAATGAGAAAAATAATGAAATCGTGATATATAAAGTATGAATTATGGCACAAGAATTTTCGCAGATGCCTGGCATTGATTACATGGAAACATGTTCTCTTGTGGTGGATGCAATCACCTTCAGATATCTTATTAACTGGCAAAGATATGAAAATTTTGACATGCGTCTAATGGATATTATTACAGCCTATTTATATGGCTCACTCGAGTGTGAAATATATATGAAAATCCCTGAAGGATTCAAAATGATCGAAGCATATAAAAATTCCTAGGAAGTTTGTTCAATAATGCTTCAAAGATTATCAAGGCATATATGGTAATCTCCTTAGTGGATATTTACTAAATGAAAAGCATAAAAATGATCCAATTTATTATTGTGCCTTTATTAAAGGATATGGATCTAATTTTAGTAAGTATATATGATGATGATTTAAATATCATCGAAACTCCTGAAGAGTTTCCAAAAGTAGTAGATTATTTTAAGAAAGTTGAAATGAAAATCTTGAAAAGACAATGTTTTGTCTTGATTTATAAATTGAGCATTTGACGAATGAAATATTCGTTCATCAATCAACTTATATAGAGAATATTTTGAAGAGATTTTATCTAGATAAAATACATCCATTGAGTACCCCAATGGTTGTGAGATCGCTCAATATAAAGAAAGATTCATTTCGACCCCAAGAAAACAGTGGAGAATTTCTTGGTCCTGAAGTACCATATCTTAGTGCTATTGGGGCATTAATGTATCTTGCTGATAATACACAATCGGATGTAGCATTTTCTATAAGTGTATTAACAAGATTTATTTATTCTCTAATACGAAGACACTGAAATGTTATAAAACATATATTTCAGTATATTTGAGAAATTATTGACATGATATTATTTTATGAATGTGGATATCAACTTACTAGTTTTGCAGATGCAGGATATTTATCTGATCTACTTAAAACTAGATCTCAAACATGCTATTTATTTTCAAGTGAATGTTAGTTATTTTATATTTGGTTAAGATCAATGATACAATACATTCATGAAGCATGCAATCTTCTACTAGAAGAAGGAATTTCAACAATATTATATGAAGATTATGCTGCATGCAAAACTCAATTGAATGGATGATAAATCAAAGAAGATAGAACCAAGCATATTTCACCGAAATTCTTCTTCACTCTTGATCTTCAATGAAATGGTGAAATATATGTTCATTGAATTCGTTCAAGTGATAACTTGACAGGTTTATTTATTGAGGCATTGCCTACTTCAAATGTTGAGAAGTTGGTATATGATAATGGAATGTACGTATTCAAAGATACTCAATGATGTTATCATCAGGGGGAGTAAAATACGTGCTGCACTCTTTTTCCCTTAACCAAGGTTTTGTCCCACTGGGTTTTCCTGGTAAGGTTTTTAATGAGGCAGCTACCAATACGTATTATTTAGATATGTATACTCTTTTTCCTTCACTAAGATTTTTTTCCCATAGGGTTTTTCTTAGTAAGGTTTTAACGAGGTACATTATCTATTGATGGACATCCAAGGGGGAGTGTTATAAATAATATTTATTATGGATGTCCATTACCCCAAAGAGATTGTACTTCCAATTGAAGATCTCAATTACCTCAGGATGCAATATTGGTGAAGATCACAACCATCTCATTACACAATATTGGCAGTCAATATTTCCATTCTATGTACCTTCTATCTTGGGCGGCAATCTATCTTTCCATATCAAGAATATCTTTATTGTGTGCAAGAATCATATATTGTATTTCCATATCAGAGTAGATGTTCCTTCTACTATAAATATGTAATACACTCAATTGAATGAATCACTTCTGATTGAACTCATCTTGTCTTTCTTCTTTGTATCTAATATATTTTCTCTTTATTTTATAACAAAGGAATTCTGAAATTCCACAAAACCTTTAAAAAAAAAAGGGCCCCCCCCCCCCCCAAAATTTTTGTGGGGGTGGGGGGCCCCCCCCGCGCGGCCGCCCCCCCCCCCGCAAAAAACTAAAACCCAAGAGGGATTTATGCTCAATGGTAACGCAATTCTTGATTGGGAAGAAATAACTTTCCAGGCAAGATGAATGGTGTGATGTGAAGATCTACTGGAAGTGGTGGTTAATTGCCTGTGTGATATACTTGGGATCGGTGAGGCTCATACCTTGATGTGTGAGAGTGCATATGAGATTTCTAGATCTGTGCTTCAATGTAGACAAGTGGAAAAAGCGAGTATTGTAGTCACCACTTGTGCTCCAATGAATGCGAGACTTTTGAGCCCATTTGAGATGAATTTGATGGAGGATTTTTTTTGTGTGATTCCAGAAGAGGTCACTCGGTGACATACCATGCATGTGGTCTTGAAGAAAGCGGCAAACTATAGTGACATTGTAGGTCTTGTCTAAGTTTCCGTTCTTCAAATTCTAAATGCCTCACCACTTGTTTATTCCATGTAATAAGGGCGGGTCTTAAAGTATGGAGGTTAGTAATGACCTACAATATTGTGGTTGAAGGAGGTCTCGCTTGCCAGTGTGTTTCAACAAGACTTAGATAAGAAGCCTCCTCTATCCAAAAGTGCTCAAATCTAAAAGGTTTAGATCCAAAAGAGGATGGATGATCATAATGCAATACCAAGAGCGCATGGTCCGAGTGAGAAAAGGGAATCTGTTGAAAAGTTGCTTCAGGGAATTGTGTCAGCCAGTCATCGTTGGAAATATACCAATCAAGTGTCCCTTCCACTCTAAATTTAGTTACTTAAAAGCTACTTCTTTTTTTCGTTCTTCCAGTTGCTGCAACTTTTTAATCTGCAAGCCACAATCAAGATAAATATATATATATATATATATATTTCGACGATCAAAGACTTTTAAGCACTCATGATAAGGACAACATGGATTGAGAAGGTTCAATCAAGTTTGAGACTATTTGATTCAGAAACAATCGTTTGAGAATTTGAGGTGCAAGGCCGGAACTTGTAGAGACGATAGATAAGGGTTTGGGTGAGAGAAACAGGTGAAAATTATTGAAGAATAAGTATAATAGAGAAGGGTAGATGATGTTTTTTTGGCGCCATCATACACAAGGGTATAATTGACTTTATGGTTGTACAACAAATCATTTTAACAAAACAGAACCTATGTTTTTTTCAAAGAGAAAATGGGGTATTAGTGTTTTAAGACTTCTATTTTAAGGTATCCGTGCAATTTACTCGATTATTCATAGTTAATGTAAACTTATAAAAAGCGAAAGATGGAGATGAAAGAAAAATCAAATCCAACCGGTTGAACCCGCTTGATTTAATTTCTAATCTGAGCCAACAAATATCAGAGTGATAAGCTAGCTGCTACTCATAAACTACAAAACCACCAGAAAAAGCCAAAAGGAAAAGAAGAAGAAAAAAAAACTTCTAATTGTGTGGCTTTTGTACTTCAGAAGACAAAGTGTGGTTGGCAAAAGGCAAACCCTTATCATATTATCCTTCTCCCAGTTCACTTCATCCTCATATTTCTACAAGAGAACGTCAAAACACAAATAAAAATGTTGAAAAATAACTAATTTATTTTTAAAAACATAATTTGTTCATAATTTATTATTATCAACTTTCAACTTCAGCCACAAATCTGAGGCTGCTCTTACACTCTTATCTGCCACGTGGAAATTGTTTTTACAAGAACTGTTTCTGAGCTTTCTCTCTCTTTCTCTCTCTCTTCAAGTAATCCTATAAACTCTTTCTCTTGGCTTTTCTCTTCTGCACATCATTCCTCCTGAGTTGGAGGCTCTGTTGCAGAACTTGGTGACTTCTCTCACCTGTCAACTTTGAAGACAACACGTCTGAAGGTAAAACGTTTTCTGAAGCTAATTTTCCTTATTGTTCTATGGGTTCTTATCTTTTTAATGGCTGAACTCACCATGCGAAGTCTGAAAATTTCCTTCGAATTTCAGGTTCAAAGCCTAGTTTGTTTGGAACAATGGGTGTTTGATGATTTGAAAGTGGAATAGTTGTTATCTTGTTGATTCATTCTAGCTTTATTATTTCTTTTCGGTAATCTTTATCTAACTGGGTTTTAGGAGGACCCCAAAAAAAGTTCATTTTAGCAAAATGGTTTCAGTAAAATTTCATTTTTTTTTCCTTGATAAGCATGATTGTCTAGACAAGTTTGTCTACACCTCCATTAATCCATGCAGGGTGAGCTTGTTAGTTCCAAAAGCACTGACGTATATTCAAACTGTTCTCATAACCATCCGTCTTGATTAACATTCTTAAAATCCTCTTTAAGGTGCTAATGGTGGATCAAACTATATGAGAATTAGGCCACATATTCGAAATCCATATGGGACCCACATAATCTTCAATCTTACAACTTTAACATCTCAACGTGTGGCCAAATGTACGAGAACGAACCCTGAACTTAACAGTCGATTTCTATATATATATATATATAATTATCAAAAAAGGAAAATTATTAAATTACTGATTTCTATATATATATATATATATATATAGGGGATGGAAATGCAATATATGTCATCTGTGAGCGCTGAACCTACGACCTATTTAAGTTTTGTTGAGATGTGTGAATCTTAACAGTTCATCAATCTTGCATTAGCTCTGCGTTCCACTCATTGCAAAATCTCAAAAATATCAAAGTCTTCATATCTTCCACTGAAAAAATAAAAAAAAATTTCTTCAGATCAAAAAAATTTACATTTTTGTAAGTCTTTGCAAGTTGGATTTTTTTTTTAATCTTGGAGATAACAACACTCCCCTGATTACCTGCTACTGTATATTTTCAAGGGTGAGAGAGGGGCGTTAAGATAGTAATATCTTTATCTTCTTGATTCAATCTTTGTATCATTATTATAGTTGATGATGAATCATGGATCCCAACCACCACTTTGGGATCTTTTAAAAAAAAAAAAAAAAAAAATATATATATATATATATATATATATATATATATATATATATATATATATATATATACTTATTTATTATTATTATTTTTTATAATAAGGATCTTTTAAATATAGAGAACAAATAACGTACATTAGAATCTGTGATATGCATTATAATGATTATTTTCATGGTTTCTCATAAAATTCTCTCTCACAACACTTGCAAATGGATGATTTTACCGAAAAAGTTATTTTGAGGTTCATAGTTAGAACATCAGATCGTTTTCTGTCTTTTCTTCTTCTTCTTCTTTTAAAAAAAAATCTGGTAACGACATGAGCCTCATAGCTCAAGCACTTTAGAAGGAATCCGGATCAGCGACCCTGTCGGGGAGTACAAAGTGCTCCTTCCACGCTTCCTGACCACAAACATCAGTGGCCCCACGGTGAAAAACACTTTTTGGAAAAAAAAAAAAAAAAAATTTCACCAGTGGGACCCACTGGTTTTTGTGGTCAGGAAACCATGGGGGAGCACTCGATGGGGAGAAGATCCGAATTCCTTCAGAAGTGGGTCCCTCACCTTGGTGTCATTTGTGTAATTTCATACCTAATGGTGTCAATTCAGGTAAGAAATCGATATTTAGTACGCTAGAAGTACCATATTAAATAAATTTATCTTATATCATAATGGTACCAAATTTCAAAGGATACATATGATACATTGTGTTTCATTTGTATCATTTTGTCTATACCATTATCATACCATTTATCAAATAATACAATTATGTTATACTGATCTATTGAAACCTGTCTGCTTTGGCTTACTGGAGAGGCTAAAGATGGTTGTGGAAGAATTTGTGCTTGAGTCTGATTTTATAGAAGTCATTGCATAGATTATTGATAAGCATAGTGCAATGCTAGCATTAGTATTCTTATCATACAAGAAATTCAGCTAGTAGCTTCCACCATATGTTTTTGTATATTTGTTTTTATTCTTACAGAGTGAGTATCTTGCTCCATTTCCTCTCCATGACTCCATGGCTGTGAGGTTTTTTTTATTTATTTACTCCATGTACTTCCTCTGGCCATTCGTACCCAAATTAAAAAGAAAATATAAAATCAATTGAAAGCTATAACATTTTGAATCATATAACGGTGAAGGGTTTCACTTGAAGGGAGGGGTGGAATTGACGAAAATGATTAAAAAGAAAAGAAAAAAAATTCATCCAAAGTGGAGACGAGGATTGTCAATCCATCGGTATGGATTTTACCAATAAAAATGTATGGATCATTTTCAGTTGGGTTTTTTTGATTTCGTTATGAAAGGAAACACAAAATATGATCCAGTAAACTGACACTGAAATCGACTTTGATTCTTGTTCATCTCTGAAAATGATCACCAAGAACATACAACGCTTCTACCCTGCTTCTCCAATCCAAAATCTTATCCCAAAGTCCTAACCTTCGCTGATTTATGGAGGTTTGTTTTTATCGTGTTTGGCTTCTCTTTACTGGATATAAAGCCGCTCTCTTCTTTGTGGAATGTCTGTGTTTCCATGTTCTTTATTTGGTTAATTTACCCAGTTCTTAAAATGGGTTTCTTCAAATTTTTCTGAATGAGGTGCTTACTGGAACGAAACTTACTCTTGTTCTTGTGTGTTTCATGGTAGGGATCTTTGGGAACTTCCCCAGTTCGATTCTAATTGTTGTGAAGTTCTGAGGAGTAAAAGATGGATTACGTTTACGCCCCAGGGAGGAACCACCTCTTTGTTCCAGGGCCTACTAATATTCCAGAGCCTGTCATTCGGGCGATGAACAGAAACAATGAGGATTACCGTGCCCCTGCTATACCTGCCCTAACAAAGACCCTTCTGGAGGACACTAAGAAAATTTTCAAGACAACTTCAGGGACTCCTTTTTTGATTCCCACAACAGGTACTCTTTGATCATGGATTATTTTTCACATTTGTTGTTCAGGGCAGATGTTATTAATTCTTATATTCGTTTGTTTGAGTTTGTCTTCCTAGTTTTTTGTTTCATAGAAAGAAATCAGAATTGCTTCTCACATTGTTATGTTCTTAAGCAATTTGGTTCGATTTTCTTGAATCCTACATTAATTGTTGGTGTAGAGAGTTTCCCAATTCTGTAACTGCAATTTTATTTCTGCTGGAGGTCAATGGTTGGTATTAAGGTTTAGATTGCGCTTTTTTTCTCTTCTTTTCCTGGTAATAAGGTTTAGATTCCTTGCGTTGGATACTTTTGAGAGCAGACAGATTCATTTATTTTAGTTCATTAATGATTACCATGAAAGAGCCCAAAATTTTGGTCCTTGAAACATTTTTAACTGGATCGACTAAAAGTCTACATTTACAATTTGCTATTCTAATCTGTGTTTTGTTCCAACATGGAAAGACTTATGCTGAACTCTGTTTTACGGACGTGTTGGCATTTACATGTTTGATATCAAGTAACTGCTGTACTTTGAATTCATATTTTGGGAGGACTATTGAAATGATATTTCGTTGAACTTCTGATACTGTGTTGAGATCTCAATATTATTCCTAAATGATGTTTTTGAAGGTGGTTATTCTTCATGCTATAGAATAGTGCCAACAGAATATTAGAACCTTATTGAACAGTTGAAGAAATGAAATTGATTACTTGATTTTGCTTAAAATTATCAGGACAGAAAATATAGAAGATCCCCTTGTGGAATCATTCATTGATTACTTGATTTTGCTAAAAATTAACAGGTCAGAAAATATAAAAAATCCCTTCATGGAATCATTCCTTAACCTCATAGTTTCAACAAGAACTGACAATTACACTCCCTCCAAACCAGACTCCCAATTACCAGAACTTTGATGTTTTCAATTTGCCCCTAGAACACATCTCCTCTTCTTACATGGGCAGGAGATATATTTAATAGTAAAATCTGGATGGGACAATCTATATATTTTATGGTATGGTTTAGCTTTGAAGTCCTGCCATGCGATCCTAGTCGTTGAGTTTATGTCAGAACTAAGGCTTATATGGTGTGAGTGAGATGATTTGGCTGTTCTTGACCAGGTACTGGTGCGTGGGAAAGTGCACTCACAAACACATTGTCTCCTGGTGATCGTATTGTGTCGTTCCTGATTGGGCAATTCAGTCTTCTGTGGATTGATCAGCAGCAACGTCTCAACTTCAATGTTGATGTTGTGGAAAGTGACTGGGGACAAGGTGCCAATCTCGAAGTCCTTGCATCAAAACTTGCAGCTGACAGTGCACATACTATTAAGGCCATCTGCATTGTCCACAATGAAACTGCAACAGGAGTCACCAACGATTTGGCTGCTGTCAGGAGAATACTTGGTAAGTATGTAGTTTATCGGCCAACTAATCTGTGGAACTTAACAAGCTGTCAACATTATTGTTCTATCTTTGGAAATGTGTTTCACCCACCATGTAAAATAACTTGAACTTGTTAAAATTTCATCAGGTTGTTGTACTTATCTGTACTAAATTTTTGTTCAGAAATATGAAAATACAGAAGATACGTTCAAATCCAAAAATTAAAATAGTTCAGGTTTACTGGAAAAACAATTTTATCCTATATGCTTGATTTCTAAAATTAAGAGAACCCATGTTAAGATCAAATGTATAAGATCTAAATTGAACTCAAATTCCTATCCTGTTAAGCACGATTGTAACAAACATACAAGTAGTGATGAGTTTACAAATCTGATGCCAAAAAATAATAAATGTATAGTACCCCTATGGAACCTTGGTCTGGGTGGTTCAAAGCTCAACCTTGAAAGTACAACTGTATTATGTTTTGTGGATAAAGCAAATGATTCCACAAGTCAAACTATAAATCAAAGTAACAAAGATAGACAATCACTTAATAAAACCTAGATTATAGGAAATGTCTGCACATCATGTATACCCCCTTTGGGTTTCTAGGAGTTTGAATCACTCATCAGGTGTTAGAGATTCTGAAGTCTTTCCTCCTGAGGAATGTATTCTGCACCTCTTATCACGAATTATTGAAGAATATAATACTAGGTGCAAGTTATGGAAGATTTCCCCTTGTGCCTAACTGTCAACCTTGTTCCATAGCTTTAATTAATAATTTTATTCAACCTTACATGCAATTTAGGGTTGCAACTTTTTGCAATCCATAAAACCTAAACAAGGATTACTACATTATTCCTGTCAGCATGGATGAAAACACAAAGATCTAGTACTTCTGCAGAGTGCAGAAAATGAAGAGAAGGGGGGGGGGGGGAGAGAGTGGATCTTCTTCTTTTAGTAGGAGGTCCTATTTAGATTTGCATCCAAATAGGATGATTGCATTTATTGTAGTCTCTGATATAATTCAAATTTACAGAAGTGTAAGCTTTGGAGCTGTAGTGTATTCTAGCATGGAGATTCTCACATAAACTGCAAATGCAAGCATCTGATTCTGGTTGTGGTTTCTGTCCAGTCTGCTTATTCTCATGCCTCTCCTCTTTTTGTTGAACCTACTAGATCCAAAGATTTCCGCTTCTCTCGTGGAACTATTATTTTTGTTCTAGATTTCTTTTTCATGGCACACAGAGCCACAGAGGTATGTTGATATGTTCACATTTAAAAGGATAAGAGATGCAAGAATTTTCCCAAGTTAATTGCCATTTCTAAACCTGATTTTTTTTTATCATTTATTTAAGAACAGTATTCTCTTTTACGAATTGTAACCAAACTGGTTTGGAGTATTATTCATTGCTCAATTCTATAGTGACTGCTTTTATGAAGTCTGTTTAAGAAATGGTGCAGGAAACCAATATCTAATAAAATCACTAGGCTAACGTACAGCTTTTCAGAATGACATAAACAATTGGAAATGGATTAATAGAACCAATGTAGAATACAGGATCCTGCTAAGAAGGTTCTATATACTTCATTCAACTCCCTCATGGAGGATGGTGGTTAGTAGTTTTCTAGTGTTACTCTTGTTAATTATCCTTGCTCCGTTCTGTTTCCTGAGGCTCTTGGTTCGTTAATATGTTTTGATGTTTGAAAAAAGCTTGCATGCAAATGTTCTTTCTATGCTTCTTCCATTCCTTTCTATGAGTTATTATCCATGTCACATCATGATTTGATATTATTGAACACACTTCTAATGTTTCTAAAGTGGATAACAGATGACTATAGGCATCCTGCATTGTTTCTTGTTGACGGAGTCTCCTCAATTTGTGCTCTTGATTTCCGTATGGATGAGTGGGGAGTCGATGTAGCTCTAACTGGTTCTCAAAAAGCTCTTTCCCTTCCCACTGGCATAGGCATTGTCTGTGCTAGTCCTAAGGCACTTGAGGCATCAAAAACAGCCAAATCAGTTCGAGTATTCTTTGACTGGAAGGACTACCTCAAATTCTATAATTTGGGAACTTACTGGCCATACACACCTTCCATCCAACTCCTGTATGGGCTGCGAGCTGCTCTGGATCTCATTTTTGAGGAGGGACTTGATAATGTAATTGAAAGGCACAGTCGATTGGGCAAGGCAACAAGGTAAGCTTGTCTTTTTCCCTTCTTTTTGTTTTTCCTTCCCCTGGTTGTAAACCCTTCCAGAAATCTAGTTCTGTCAATTTTACTTGGATATGTTGGAGAGGTGGAGGTCATACCCAATTTGACATGCAGGCTTGCTGTTGAGGCATGGGGTTTAAAAAACTGCACCCAAAGGGAGGAATGGTTTAGTGACACAGTTACTGCAGTGCTTGTTCCACCTTACATTGACAGTGCAGAAGTTGTTAGAAAGGCATGGCAGCGATACAATTTATGCTTAGGCCTTGGGCTGAATAAAGTAGCGGGAAAGGTTTTCAGAATAGGGCATCTTGGTAACTTGAATGAGGTATTGCTCTCTTCTTTCTGAACTACTAATAAAAAGTTTCTCTCCCCAGTGACAAGATGGAAGGGTTGTCATAGTATCCTGCCAGTGTAAAACATGAACTTGTACACTAGAATTAATATCTCAATAAGAGGTAGAATTAAGCAAGTGCAGGAAATGTGCTGAGATCTTTAAGTTAGAGTGATGCTTGAAATCTTTATCTGGTTGAACTGATAGCTTAGCTGGTACTGATGAAATTATGAATGCCTGCCAAAAATTTATCTAATGCACTGCATTTTCTCATCCAGTGGCTATAACTAGTTCTTTTTTCCGTGATCTTTGCAGCTGCAATTGCTGGGTTGTCTGGCTGGTGTGGAGATGATACTTAAGGATGTGGGATGCCCTGTTAAGCTAGGAAGTGGAGTGGCAGCAGCTTCAGCATATCTGCAAAATACGATTCCTATGATCCCTTCCAGGATTTGATGTCCATTTTCCTGTGCATCCTCTTCTCTGTTGTTTCTTTCAAAACTTGTATAAAAAAGATAATTCCTCAGCACTCTTCCTTTATGAGGCAAAACTCCAGTAGAATCCACATCTCAATACATATTTCTTCACTCACATTCCTGTATTTAATATCTATTGCATCAAATTTAGCTTTGTTTTTAATCATTCTAACCTTTTGATGAGTGATCCCTCCGGAGGCCAGAAGAAGCTCTGATGTAGCTGAGATGGCTCTCCGGTAGTATGAGTGCATGAGAGTAGAAATTGACATTCTGTGGCATGACTATTTATAGCCAAATAAAAAAGGCATCCATAGCCATAGTATAGCTGTTTGATTTCATGGCTCTGTAAACATCTTTTGTTTCATACCATGGTCGTTAAGTCAACAGATTTTGGTTTTCAGATATGTCCAGAATCAATAACAGCAATAGAGATCAAAATTTTCCACCACATGAAAGTATGGAAGTGGGCTTTCTCTTCCCACTGAACCACATTCATAATAGTGCAGAGTTTCTAGATTCGAATACTAATTCTTTTACCTTCATTGAATTTATATGTAAAACTCCAGAAATTATGATTAAAGGTCTATAAATATTGTTGAGAAACAACTGTGTAGCTATACAAGGCTACCAAAAAAAAAAAAAAAAAAACTGAGTATTTATGCAATAGAATGGTGCAATCGTCTCTTGGATTGCAGCTACACAGAATTTTGTCTACCTAATGTATTATTTTGCTTGTTTCTTATTCTGTTCACTGTTTTAACTATAACATCCTCTGGTCAAAGCTCTGAGAAAATAATCATATTCTTCCATCTTCATGACTCAGTTCTCTGTTTGATCTTCAGCAACCACAGAATTTGAAGTCAATTCCTGCATCATCTGCAAAAAGTCTGATCCTTATTGCTTAACTTAGTTTTTCTTACAATGCATTTATCGAGAAATATTGTGTGCTAATGAGTTTGGATCTTACAGGTAGAGATTTGGACTTTCCTTAAGCTTCTTTACCATAGAATACGGATGGAATCCACCTTTGAGTGCTGACAAAATAAATCAGAAGTAAGACCTCAATGGATACCATGTGAGTCCTACTATTATTGTGTGGTAGTGAAGTGATCTAGACTTTTTGTGTTGATGCTCCTGTGCGTATACCTCGCTCTTTCCCATATGAAAAGATGCTTCCACTCCTTTAAAGATAGAGACAGGCATATAAAAGTCTTGCTGTAGGAAGCCTCTCATTGACATAAGAAATGACACTTTCATTCCCTTGTGATATAGAGAGTTTATGATCAGACCGGGTTCACACCTGGTCCGACCCTCGACCCCGGTCGAGACGGAGAAAACCGAATCGCTCCCGAGCGAACCGGATCCAGAAGATGGCTTGCTGAAGAAGAAAGATTATTCTGCTGCAAGCGTGCCCTAATCATACTTATGGATTAGGGTAATCACCCTAATGACAGCAGACTCAAACTGACGGCTGCGGATAATCATCATCAAAGGGATAACTATCGCATAACCTAACGGTTATCTCAGGAGTCCTCTACTAGCCCAAACTAGTAGAAGTCTATCGCTCAACGGGTCTTATTGATGAGATCCAACGACTACCCGAAGAAGGCTCGAGTGCATCCAACGAAGGAGATTCGAAGGTACACTCTATATAAACCTCACTACTATACATGGTGAGGGACGGATCAATTGATCAAGGAGAATACTATCTGAAACTCAGGTTCAGATACATACCGATAGACCTCAACTATCGGCGTCCGCTATCTAGATCACCTTTCCCGTTTCTTCATTCATTAGCTCGTACTTCTAGCAGAGCCGTTTGTGATTAAGTTCATCAACTGACTTAGCCTTCGGAGGTGGACTCCCGACCCCAGCGGTGGGGCCACATCTGACGCTTTTGTTTTGTAGGACATTACATGGAGATCCAAGGGCTGAGCAGATTTTGGACGCATCATTTGGCGCCGTCTGTGGGAAAGACTTGAAAAAGCCATGGTGACTAGATCAGCAGCCGCAGCAGCCGCTGCACAACGCAATTCCGGTGTTCAGATACCTGGGGTGAATAATCCAGATATTCCCCAGGAAAACCAAAATCCTATCGAAGTGGATAAGGGCCAGGGAGGACGTAATCCTCCTGATACAATCCAAGATCAATTGGATCAGTTAAAGATTCAACTCTTGGAGGTGAGCCAAGCACTCCGCTTGCTCACCAGACGAGTGGTTTTTCCACAAGAACCTGATCAACACGATTCGGGGAGACGTGCATTGCCACGTGACCAAAGAATGGCTGAAGACCGGAATGTTGATCAGAATTTTCGTAAAGGAGATCGAGGACTTCGGAGGATTGATGATCAACTAAGGCGAGGCGATCGGTTCGATAGACCGCAAGAGAGTACAACCGATTCAAATACAAGGTTGGATTCTGGGGTAAGAACTCACTCACCCATTGTCAGAAGAACCGTTCGTGATGATCGAGCAGTTCGTGACGATAGAAACGTTCGTGAAGGATGAGCTGTTCGTGATGATCGAGTAGCACGTGATGATCGTGTTAATCGAGGTCGTGATCGTATTGCTGAAGATCACCCGACCCAGATTGGTCAAGAATTGGCCAACATCAATGAGAAGTTAGGGCAATTGGCTAAGGGAAGAATAACTGAGGATATATACTCAGTCATTCGGAAGACTCCTTTTGCTGAGCCAATCGCGGGATATCGGTTTCCCCATAACTTTCGTTTGCCTACCTTCTCAACATTCGATGGCTCCGGAGATCCAATAGCTCACATTGGCTATTACCAACGGACCATGGCGGTTTCTGTGTAATTTCGATGAAATTTTATGCGGGGTTTTCGGATCATCTCTAATCGGAGCGGCACAAAAGTGGTTTTCTAACCTCCCCTTTGGAAGGATCGTAAACTTTGACGAATTGGCACGCCAATTCATAGGGCGATTCGAGAGTGGGATACGAGGTCAAGAAAACGGAAGAAACCTTGTTCTTGTCGTCGACAGGGGAAAGGACGAATCGATCGAGAGTTTCTCGAAAAGATTCAACAAGGTGACGATGGAGATAGAAAACTTGGATGAACAAGTAACCGAGAACCGCTCTATTCACGGGACTCACAAATCGGGAAACTCTTGGAGTTATTACTACATGATATACCCACGACTTATGCTGAATTGGTACGGAGATGCCGAAGCGAGGCTGAAGTCATGGAGATTCTAGATGCGCGCCAAGGAGATAATAAAGTCTCCAATAAGGAACAAAAGGCTCCTGAGCGGCGAAGCGAAGCCAAGGAAGAATGTTCGTGATCGGGTTGGAAGATCCCAACCTTGGCGCCAAAGATCCCCCGCAGAAGTGAGTACACTCCATTGAATGCTCCTCGGGCCGATATTCCGAATATCCTCAAAAGAAAAAATATTTTGAAGTGGCCGCCTAAAATTCTTTTGAAACCCGGAGAGCAGCAGGATGCTGGAAAAGTATTGCCGATTCCACAAGGACTATGGTCATTACACTAATGACTGTCGTCATCGAAGGCGGATATTGAGAGATTGATATCTCGGGGACATCTGTCTAGTTTTGTTAGCGGGGAGAAGGGAGGAGCCACGTGGGCCACGTGCGGCTGCCCCTAAAAGGAATCGTTCGGTCAGTTCAGAATGATCAAGGGAGGCCCCGAAGTCCAAAAAAGGCAAGGAGGTGATTGAAGCTGCTACTCGGTCACCGATCCTTACCATCTTCGGGGGTCCCGAGCCTGAATCATTCCGGAGTTTAAAAACCAAATCCAAATTTGTTGGAGCCGGAGAGGCGCGAGAAGCGGAAGAAGCTGAATGGTGAAGATTCTATCACCTTTAGCGAAGAAGACGAGAGAGATGTTTGTTTACCTCACGATGATGCTATAGTCATCAAGGTAGAGATTGCACGACGGGAAGTGCATAGAGTATTGATTGATACAGGGTCTGCAGCTGACCTAATTTCTTACGAAGTGTATCAAAAATTGAAGGTGGATCAAGATTTGATGAAACCTTCATCAACACACCTATATGGCTTTGCGGGGTCATGCCTGGTGGCGGAAGGATCGGTTCAGTTGGATCTTTCCATTGGAAGTTTTCCCAAAGAAACAACTGTCCGAATCAACTTTCTGGTGGTTCGAGAACTACCAGCTTATAATATGATTCTTGGGCGACCATCTTTATCCAAGATAGGTGCTATTGTTTCGACAAAGCACACCGAAGATAAAATTCCCGACCGATATGGGAATCGGTCAAGTCTCCTCCGACCGGAAGATCTCTCGGTAGTGTTATGTTGCCTATTTAAAAGACAAGGAGGGTCCGAAGAAGGTTACTGCCCTCCCCATAGAAATTCGAGATGATCGGGAAGAGACAGAGATGCAAAGGCCCGAACCAGTGGAGAAACTAGAGCAAATCCAGCTGTGTACCGAGGATGCGAAAAAGATTACTTATGTCGGGTCCGAACAATTTGGAAGAGTTTAAAGATGAATTGAAGTTATTTCTTCAACAGAATAAAGATGTATTCGCGTGGTCTGCCGAGGACATGCTCGGGGTCGATCGGGCCATTGCAGAGCACAAACTCGGATAGACCCTAAGGCGAAACCCGGTGATACGAGAAAAAAGAAATTTCTCTATTGAAAAGTATGAAGCCGTTCGGAATGAAGTTGAAAAACTTAAGAATTCTGGTTTCATAGAACCAATCGAGTGCCCAACTTGGTTGGCCAACGTGGTGATGGTGAAAAAGGCGAATGGGAAGTGGAGGATGTGTACAGACTACACGGATCTAAACAAAGCTTGCCCAAAAGATTGTTACCCGTTGCCTTGGATTGACCTCTTGATAGATGCTACTGCAGGTGGTATGAAATTTTAAGTTTCATGGATGCCTACTCGGGGTATAATCAGATCCTTATGAATAAGGAAGATGAGAAATATACGGCTTTTATGACTGATCGTGAAAGCTATTATTACAAGGTCATGCCTTTTGGCCTGAAAAATGCAGGAGCAACATATCAGAGGGCCGTCAACAAGATTTTCAAAGAGCCGATAGGAAAGAACGTTGAAGCATATGTTGACGACATGCTTGGTGAAAAGCTTTACAAAAGCAAATCACATTGCAGATTTGACCGAGGTTTTCTCAGTACTAAGGAAATATCAAATGAAGTTGAATCCCGAAAAATGTGCCTTTGGAGTCTCCTCGGGCGAATTCTTGGGTTTCATGGTATCACAGAGGGGAATTGAGGCAAATCCAGCCAAAATACAAGCTCTGATTGATATGGAGGCTCCCAAAACCGTTTGGGATGTACAATGTTTGACAGGGAGAGTTGTTGCCTTAAATCGATTTATCTCCAAGTCCTGGAGAGAAATGTTTGCCTTTCTTCAAGGCACTTAAAGACCTGAAGGGCAGTAAGGAAGCAAAGTGGACTGAAGAGTGCCAGAAAGCTTTCGAGGAATTAAAAGAAGCACTTGGACAACCACCGATCTTGTCCAGGCCAGAGAAGGGGGAAATATTACAGCTATATCTAGCGACATCCCTTTCCGCGGTCGGTGCAAGACTTGTTCGGGAGAAAGATAAGAAACAAGTGGCCGATTTACTATGTAAGCCACGTGTTGCTTGGATGCGGAGACAAGATATTCGCAAATTGAGAAGCGTGCTCGGCTCTCATGATGGCCGCCGAGAAGCTAAGGCCATATTTTCAGTGCTCATCCAATTGAGGTATTTACAACTTTTCCTCTTAGTAAAGTTCTTAACAAACCCGATTTGTCCGGAAGGATGGTATCCTGGTCGGTTGAGCTAAGTGAGTTCCAAGTGAGCTTTAAGCCCAGGACTGCAATCAAGGCTCAAGCATTAGCCGACTTTGTAGTAGAAACTACTGCACCAATGGAACCCACCATTGAAGATCCCATTATACCAACCACTTGGGAGGTATATGTCGATGGTTCGAGTAATAAAGATGGAGCAGGCGCTGGAATTCTATTAAAAAGTCCGGCAGGATTCATTATTCGATATGCTTTGAGATTCGCATTTGATGCGAGTAATAACGAAGCGGAGTACGAGGCCCTAATAGCGGGACTTCGGTTGTCAAAGGCATTAGCTATTGCAGATGTTACTATTTATAGTGACTCTCGACTTATAGTCAACCAAGTCCAGGGGGAGTATGGCATTAAAGAACCACGCTTGCAAAAATATCGGGAGATAGTGCGGGCATTTCAGAACCAATTTCGGAATTTGAAGATATCTCAGATTTCGAGGAATGAAAATTCAGTGGCAGATGAGCTATCCCGACTAGCCAATGCCAAGGAAAAGAATCTAGACCCTTCGGTCTATATTGAAGAGGTAACTTTTCCAAGTTATCATGAGAAAGAAATTTCTTATATTGAAAGGACCGTTCTTTGGATGGATCCAATAATTGAATATCTAAGAGATGACAAGTTACCCGAGGATCCAAGAGAAGCAAGGTTGATCAAGATTCGATCAGCTAGATTTGTCATTCGGAATGGGAGACTATATAAAAGATCTTATGCTGGACCCCTTATGAGATGTATAGGCCCCGAAGGAGCAACCTCAGCTTTGGCTGAGGTTCATGAAGGAATTTGTGGCGCTCACATGGGTGGTAGAGCCCTGGCCCACAAAATTCTAAGATTGGGGTTATATTGGCATAAGATCCAAGAAGTCGCTATGGACTACGTTCGTCGATGTAGTAATCTGTCAAATTCATGCTACAAGATCGAAGCGCCCGGCGGAGATTATGACTTCAATTCTAAATCCCATTCCCTTTGCAATGTGGGGAATTGATATCATGGGCAAATTCACCAAGGCATCGGGCGGACGAGAATATCCGATAGTAGCAATTGATTACTTCACGAAATGGGTAGAAGCCGTGCACCGGCGACAATTCGAGAGAAAAAGTGGAGAAATTTGTGCTTGAATCAATCATATATCGCTTTGGGATTCCAAAGATAATTGTCATCGACCATGGTACTCGGTTCGATTGTCCACAATTTGAGCAATTCTGTGGAACATATATGATCGAGCATCGTATGTCCTCAGTGGCATACCCCCAAAGCAATGGCCAGGTAGAGGTTACTAACCGAACGCTACTGGAAGGAATAAAGAGAAGACTCGAGTTGACAAAGCTTCTTGGGTCGAAGAACTATATAATGTACTGTGGGCTTATAGAACTACGGTTCGAACACCTACAGGAGAAACTCCATTCAGGTTGGCATATGGATCCGAAGCATTGGCACCAGTGGAGATAATGGCGAGGACGTTAAGGGATCGTGAGTTCGAGGAAAAAGCAAATGAACAAGGACTGCTTGATAGTCTTGATTTGTTGGATGAAGTTCGGGCAAAGGCAATAGCACGAACTCAACATTATCAAAGAAGGATAGCGTTTCATTATAATACTCGAGTGAAGAATCATCGGTACTTAGCCGGAGATTTGGTGTTAAGAAACACCCTAGCTTCCGACCCGCGTCACCAAAGAAAGTTGGACCCTTCCTCGGAAGGACCTTATATGGTTGTGAAACCGGTCGGTTCAGGAGCTTACAAGCTGAAGAACATTGATTCCCAGAAAGAATTGGATCATTCGTGGAATGCTAGGCATCTCAAAAAGTTTTATCCTTGAAGATGATTTCAATTTTGTTCACGATGTAATCATTTTCAACTCAATCAATGCAATTTTTGGTTTTCAACAAACTATCTTTTGATTGGGGGGCATCATACACCACATTCAAGAACAAGATCCAACTATAAGGCATCGGATGAAAATTCGTGTGGGTCCTCCAACACTTCAACACTTATGGAAAATCTTTCGAACTTTCTTAAGTCGGGGCATCGGATGAAAATCCGAGTGAGTTCCTTTTGCAAGGCGTCGGTTTAATACCCGAGTAAGTTCCTTCGAGACTTATTGAATTTTTGAATTAGCCTTAAGTATAAGGCATCGGTTTAAAACCCGAGTGAGTTCCTTCTCAGACTTATTGTATTTCTGCGGAAATCCTTAAGTGTAGGCATTGTTTCAGACAACTAAGACCTAATACAACGACGATTCAAGTGGCTAGCAAAGTTCAAGATAAAGTAATTTCTTATTTCTTCAGAAGATCCAAAGAGGCCAGTATCAAAACAATTACAAGAGCTGGATACAATCTCTCGATCAAAGAAGAAGGTCATTACAGTGTTGTTAACAAGTTATACAAGATCGATGCGACTTTGCTAGAACAAACATATGAGTCAACCATTAAGAGGAGTCAAGGAAAAGAAGAGAAGAAATGAGGATTACAAAAGTATTCCAATATTCAGAAAATCCTCTGCAATTTCATACTCTTTGCCCAGCTTGTCCAGGAGAAGAATGGTCCTCGACCAAACTCGCATTCGGCACAAGCTCGTCATAATTGACTTCTTCCAATGGAGAATAAACAGGAGAATCTTCCAGATATTGCATAATATCTGGATCGGAAGGTGGAGGATCAATCTTATCCTTGGTCCGGTCGGGAGGAGGAATACCCCGGGTTGGTAAATACTTCGGGATGGCAAACAAGACTTGTAGGGAGTCGTATCAAAATGAGGATCTTTCCTTAGTATTGATTCCCATACTTCGTTCTCACCATCCCGGTACGCCTGCAAGTTGTAAGCATTCAACATATCAACAAAAGGCTCTACTGTGTAAATACTTGAAGACACAGGCTCTGCGAACATCAGTTGGAAGGGATTCGGGCAAAGGAACGACGGCTTGCCTTTCGGGTAATGACTCCCACAGAAGCGGATTTCAGGGAATTGCGGAACCAAACGCCACCTTTAGCTCCTGACTTTCCAACTGTCCGTTCCAGTCGCCGGATCTTCTCCCTGGCATCATCCAAATCTAACCGAAGACGACCAATCATCGAATTCTTTTCTCCCGCCACCTCCCAAGCTAGATTTCCGAAGGCGAGCAATCTCAACATCTTTAGCTTCGAGAGATTCCCTGAAGCCTAGAAACTTCATTGCTCAACCTATCGAGTCTAGTAACTTGCTTCCACTTGGTTGTGGAAGTTACAGCAAGACTCCCGCAAACAACTTTCGAGTTAGCAAGGAGCAGAAAAGTAATTTTTCAAAATCAGAGGAAAATGAAGAAAGACTTACATCACCAGTGACTTCATAAAGACTTCATCTGGAAGTTTGGAAAGAACTGAGCTCTCAGAAGTCATTCCAGCAGCAATACACCATTCCAACGCTCTGTCAAACTCGTTTGACACTAATTCAGGCGAAGGATGAGAAGGATGAGCTACATCAAGAGAAGGACGAACTACACCAAGAGAAGGATGAGCTTCATCACTTGTCGTCCGACGACGCTTCCTGGTAGCAAAATCCTCCAACTCAGAAGGAGAGGAGGAGGATGCCAAACAAGCATTGGAGTTAGAAATAGGAGTAGCACCTGCTGGGGCCACACCTTCATCAGACGCCAACATAGTTGCCTCAGATGCCCGAAGAGTCTCCTTCGGGGGTGCACCGACAGGCTCACCAACAGGCTCATCAGCAGGAGTGCCGCCGGGACCATCGGCAACGGAGTGATCAAGATCTTCCTGGGAAAGACGAGCGGTCACTTCGGGCAAAGGAGGCGTAGGGATGGCATCAACGAAGCTGCGAGAATCGACTTGAAGATTCACCGCCAGCGAGCCGCCTTACGCTTGGAGGATTCACCAGCTGAAACCACCGCACTGGCCCCAATCACCACCGACGGAACGCTATTCTTGCGAGAATTTGCTTTGATAAAGTCTGGGTTGATCTTGGGAGCCACTATACAAAAAACAAACAGCCGTATCAGTACAGAAATAAAACGACAGCAACAATGGGGAAACCCTAGTTTTCTGACAAGATCCGACCGACCAAAAAACTAAACCCCAAGTATAACTACTGTGCAGTTTACTATTGGGGGAAAAGGGGAAGGAGATGAGAAATCTAAAACTCACTTGTTCGGGAAATGGATAGAGCTGTCGTCGAAGTACGAGGAATACGGAGGCAGGCCGAAGGACGAAAGGTTGCTTTGGCACTTTAGCAAATCTATCTTGCAGAAGTCAGGATAGATGGAGGGTACCCACGAAGGCTTTAAATAGCCTCAGGTATAAGATGACGGTTGAAGGCTAAGGACAACCGACGACCCAGATCGAAACGACGCTTCGAAATCCGTAAAAAGCAAGATCAACGGTCGAAGGGATGCCACATGGGAACATGTGGAAGCGAGCACTGGTGCGGAGAGAAACCTCCAATCGTCGCACTGCCATTAAAATAATGGAGGTATTTCCGATTCATTGGAAACAGTGAATGGTACACAAAAGCAGGAAAACGTTTGAACTTCGCAGAAGGGAAACGTGCGGACTTTGCAATAAATAAAGTAGTGGGGAAGATTAACGCATCTTCCCGAAACGCATCTTCACAATATTTCTACAAGATCATTATTCGGCGAGGAATGAAGAGTTAAGTGATAAGTTTTATCATTAATACTTTGATATTCAAGGCAATACTTCGGCAAGAGATGGGGAAATTTTGAGACCAATATGAGTAAAGAAATGTCTATTCATTAAAATGAGGGTACATCTTTACAAAAGGACAACGCCCTAAGCCTTTTCTTCATTGTTGCCCGAGGGACCCTGGTCGGGATGACTTTTCTCAGGATCCTGAGAAGAGCCTTCCTCAAGAATGTCATCGGCTGAATCCTCTACAGCAACAACTTGAGACTCGGCTTGTGATTTCTCCTCTGGAAGTGCCGGCTCGTCATCTAGATATGCCTCATATTGAGGGTCAGCTGGAAAAGGATTATCTACTCCCTGGGCCCAGTCTGGGAGATCCATACCAACTTTCCCGAAGACCTCTGGGTGGCATACCTCACGAAAAGGAGCAGTGTCGAAGTCAGGGATCGTTCCAAGGATCTGCTCCCAAACGTCGTTCTGCCCCATGCGATAAGCCTTAATGTTGTAGAAACCTAGCAATTCGGAGAAAGGTACGCTGTCCAGGTATTTCCGGATGCACTCCTTCCGAAGGTTTGGCTTGATATGCTCAGGCTTGCCAGGGATTGCCAACTTCAGATGTTCTTCGAGATCCCTACTCTTATTTTCAAGGCTGTCACCAAACAACGTGGCAGCTGCCTTTTGCTTCCTAGCCTCGCGCTCGGCAGCAGAGACACGAATTCTTGAAGCTTCAAGGACTTCCTTGAGGGAGGTCACTTCTTCCTCATGCTTTCTCTGCAACTCTACAGTGGCTGCAGTCAGCTGGTCTATTTCAGAATTTGCCTTGGCCAATTTCTCTTCACAAGTTTGCGAAGAAGGAGCTGGTGCGACCAACACGGCTCAAAGCTTCCATGTGTTGATAAAAGCTCAACACAGCATTCCTGGGAAGACAGAAGATATCAGAAGAAGTCATAAGAAATTATGAGAACATAAATAAGCGAGAAGACCGTTACCTTGTAGATTGACTCACAAGGGAGGTGTCATCCAGGGCTTCAAACTCCTGGCGATCAGAAGGAGCAAGACTGAGAGAGCTCCACTCTGCAGGCTTTCTCGGGATCCCGAGTGACCCCGTCGGTCATCTTCGGGGTCCACCGGGGAGGAAGACTTCCTCACCATCCGTCGAAGCTTTGGATTTTTTGTTGGAGGGAGCATCAATTGTGTCATGTCTCCTCTTGGTTCGGACGGAGGAGGAGACGGTGGCCCTCTCCACCATTGGTTTCTTCCCTTTACCCGAAGCATCAGCTACATGCCTGATATTCCTGATACCCCTGTAAGAGGGGTCGGGAGAGGGAAGAGAAGCCTCTTGATCTGCAGTCAAGACCCTGGGCGATCGTTGTTCGGCTGTCACAACGGCTCTAGCGGTCTTCACCCGCAGACTTTCAGGGTTCGTTTTGGGAGGCACTGCAAAGAAGAAGGACAAGAATCAGAATTCAAGACATTTCACTTCAGTCAAATCAAAGGATGATGGTTAGAAGCTCACAATGAGCCAAGCCCCAGTACTGAAGGATGGAGTTATACTCCATTTCATATCCATGTATCTCTTGATACCACGGAATGGATTTGATCTTCCTGATGGCCGCCTCGTCTTCTTTGGATAAGGGAAGGCCCCGGTTACTTTCGGACGAAGAAGTAAACCTCCTCCAGGTGGTCGGGAAGTCAAGATTTGATGGAGGCGCTCGACAGAAAAAATATCGTTCGCGCCATCTTTTGTGGTTAGAAGGGCAAGTTCCTTTGGCGAGGATGCTGCCCCTCCAATCAAGTTCAGCCCTATTGCGTTTGGAAAGAAAGACCCATCCGGGAGGATGGGAGATAGAAAGAACATGAAAATGTACAAAAAGAGAAAGAGATGGCGTGATGCCAAGCTCAAAACACAAACCCAAGAAGCCGACGATGAGACGCCAGCTATTGGGGAGGAGCATTCCGGGACAAATGTTCCAGTGATTCAAAACTGCGGAAAATAAAGGATTAAAAAAGGGAAAGCGAACCCCGCTTTCCAGTGTATCTATATACAGAGAAAATTCACCCGGAAGGGATGAATCAACTCTCTCATCAGGGTGGGGAGCCCTAACCTGATATGAGGAAGGAAGGTCAAAATCTTGAACAGCGGAAAGAAGAGTTTCTCCATTATAAATGGAGGGAACAGAGCCAGGCCCACTATTGGACCCGGAGGTTTGAGGTTGCCTAGAGGAATCAACGATCTTGGAAGATCCACACTCGACAAGGACAGGAGAAGTTTCGGTTTTTCTTTCAAAACCTTTTTGAGAAACTTCAGCGAACTCCTGCCAGAGGACGGTTAGGGTTATGTTATCACTATCCGACTGTTCGGGGGCAGGAGAAGCAAAAGCATCACTGCTATCACCAGCATGGGGTACTAAAGAAGCCCTATCGTCCGCCATTACTCGTTTCGATAAACTACAAAAAGAAAAGATCAAGTAAACTTACTGATTCAGGTGAGACGGAAGCTTGAGAGCAGGAAGGCGCGAAGGCGGACGACAAAGGTTCAAATTCCAGACAGGAAGAATGAAACCTACGAAGACAACGAACCGCTTTTAAAACTCCCGCACGAGTGTTCGGGAATCTGAACGATCGAGATTGATTCAAAATTGACGATCAAGATTGAAAGACGTTTTGAAAGTTTGAACTCACGAATCCGAAATAGGCGTTCGGAAACCGTCGCTTGGATGACGTGAGCCACGACAGATCAACTGCCACGGAGACATGTGGCCTTACACTCACAACGCTCGAGGAAAAGTGACCACCGCATTAAATGTGATATGACATTTAATGAAGCACGCAGAGATCATCACTTGACGACGAACCCAGTTAAAAACCAAACTCTCGGGATCAATCGAAAGCTTGGTCTCGGGGGCTCGTGATATGGAGAGTTTATGATCAGACCGGGTTCACACCGGGTCTGACCCTCGACCCCGGTCGAGACGGAGAAAACCGAATCGCTCCCGAGCGAACCGGATCCAGAAGATGGCTTGCTGAAGAAGAAAGATTATTCTGCTGCAAGTGTGCCCTAATCATACTTATGGATTAGGGTAATCACCCTGATGACAGCAGACTCAAACTGACGGCTGCGGATAATCATCATCAAAGGGATAACTATCGCATAACCTAACGGTTATCTCAGGAGTCCTCTACTAGCCCAAACTAGTAGAAGTCTATCGCTCAACGGGTCTCATTGATGAGATCCAACGACTACCCGAAGAAGGCTCGAGTGCATCCAACGAAGGAGATTCGAAGGTACACTCTATATAAACCTCACTACTATACATGGTGAGGGACGGATCAATTGATCAAGGAGAATACTATCTGAAACTCAGGTTCAGATACATACTGATAGACCTCAACTATCAGCGTCCTGCTATCTAGATCACCTTTCCCGTTTCTTCATTCATTAGCTCTGTACTTCTAGCAGAGCCGTTTGTGATTAAGTTCATCAACTGACTTAGCCTTCGGAGGTGGACTCCCGACCCCAGTGGTGGGGCCACATCTGACGCTTTTGTTTTGCAGGACATTACGTGGAGATCCAAGGGCTGAGCAGATTTTGGACGCATCACCTTGCTTTCAGGATGAGAGAGATATGAGGAAGTATGGCTCACTGGAAAAAAGGGGGGAAAAGTGCGCCTAAGCTGGCCCCAGCAAAACTCAATTAATTTTTTTTCTTTTTCACGTGTGTCTCTTTAGTAGACAACAAGCTAATGTTAGGTTCCCTTAGTACAATATATTACGTGTAGGTCCTCACCGGACTAACACCATTAGTCGCGGTTAAGTATATTTAAATTTTAAACGTGGAAGGACCAAAATGCCCTTTAGGTTATTTAATACATCCTGTCATTATATTTTATTCTTTTTAGATACATATATTTTTGTTAACCATATAATTAATGCTTAATGATCAATTATCTATTTTTAAAATCATATATTAACACAATACATTAAATAACTTGAAGGGTACTTTGGTCCCTTGACGTTTGAAATTTAAATATGTTTAATAGCGGCTAACAGTGTTGGTTTGCTTGAGACTCTCACGTAATATATTACATTAAGAGGATCCAACACTTACTAAAGAGACCCACACGTAGAAACTCAAAACTCAGAAGAAGAAGAACATATCAAAGTTCAAAATTTGAAATTTCATAAATTGGTCCAACCTTAGTGTTCCTTAAAAACTTAGGCACCATTTGTTTGCTTGATCTACACTGGGGTGGGGAAAAAGAGGTGGAAAAAAATTTAATAAAGTAAAATTTTCATAAAATCCTAAAGTGTGGCTTGTTTGGTTCAGGAGAGTGGGAAACTTAGCAGACAAACTTCCTTAATTTAAGAAAACTTGTTTGTTGATGTGGCAAATTAAGTTTTTCAATTAGGGGTACAAGTTTGGCTTTGGCGACCCTGACCCACCGTGAGCCTGAATAGGGCTTGGGCTAAAGATTTTAGCCTTGAGGGGCGAGTCAGGGCCAAAATATTTTGGCCTTGACTAAGGCCAAGGGTGGGCCTGGGATTATTCTTTGGTTTGCCGCGCTTGTCCTAAATCGTCCTTGATTTTGGCCCTAATCCTAACACTAATTTTGTCCTGACCTTGACCCTAATCTTGTCTTTGATTTTTAACTTTTTATTTATGTTAACTTTGATATAAGCCTTGATTTTGACCTTGAATCGTTTTGATCATACATTTTGGACTATGAGCTCACTTTTTATATTATTTTTTAGGGTAATTTTTATTTGGACCCCTTGAGGTTCAACATAAATCATATTTAGTTAAAAAAGATATTGACTTCTTTCATTTTCCTCCAATGTGATATCTCAAAACAAATTATCAACTATAGATAGCTATGTTTGTGACTAAATATTATTTTTTACTACAAAGAAATAGCTATGTTTGTGACTAAATATTATTTTTATACTACAAAGAAATACCCTTTGAATACTGTTGATTTACTTGTTAACAAGGTTTTGAATTTTTTTTTTTCCTTGTGTTGAATAGGGTTATTAATTTATCGGACAATTGTGAATGAAAACATACTTCCTATGGCTTAACTTTGAAGATAAGCTTTTCATTTTACCAGATACTTCTAATGTTTCCAAATTTACGAAAATAGCTCTTGTAACTTTCTCTATAATCGATTTGAATTTTCAAATTTAGGCTAGGGATAGGGCCAAGGCCAAGGGTAGGGCTAGGGCCAACCCGTCCCGACCTAGCCCAATCAAGGACATTCAAGGCAGGAATGGGCTTGACTTTGCCCTAGCGTCAGAGACAATAATCTTTTACCGTAAATTAGGGTCAGGGCGAGAACAGACTTATATTAAAACTAGTAAAAACACACGTGCAAATGCACGTGGATGTTTTGCTCTTAATGTAATTAGATTGAAGTAGAGTATATATTTTTAATGATGCATGATTCGACTTAAATAATTTTTAGCTCTAGTTATGCTTTTCTTTTTAAACAAATAAAGCCAGAAGTGCCAGTAATCCAAAGAGTTGTAGCCAAAATATGTCTGCGAATTATGAAGGAAAATGTGCTATGCCACGCTGATTCACAAAATAACACAAAATGATAAAAAGCAAATGGTTTACTAAGTCTATCCAATAGAAGTCTACTAATTGCTTTCTTCTGGAGACTGTCTTACAACATTTTTCAGTTGTTCACCAACACCAAAACTTGCTTTCCAATCCAGAAGTGGGAGAACCTTGGAATCACTAAATGGGATCAGACACAAGATTTGTTGGAATCTCATCCCTTGATTCAACCACATCCAGCCTAGCAACACATTGCTCCATTACCTGAACACAAGAAAGAGAATCAATTCAACTAAACTTCAGAGCATTACAAGAGAGGTAAATCCTTTAGGTATCAAGATCAAGGTCCATATGCCTTGTCAAGGGCTTTCTTCCCTCTTTTGCTTTGAATTCACAATCATACAGAAGGGAAATTGTTTTGTGATTAAGGAGATGGGCCAAGGATCAGTGATTGGCATAGTGAGATGGTACAAAGAAAGTCTTTGGAGAAGGAAGTTAGGATGTTGGGTTTTCTTATCCAGAGGCAAATGTGGGAGCGGCAGAGGTCATTAGGATGAGAATCGCAGTTTCAACTTTTGTTAATTTCCACCTTCCTTCCTTCTGTCTATTTGTCTTCTTCATTTCATATATCTTCATTGAAATAAACAACTCAACACATAAAGAGCACATATTTTCCTTGACAATTTCTCTGTGCTTGTCTCTCCTATTTGAATATTTTTTGCCTTGCTATCTTCTTCCTGTCTTTTTATCTCTGTCTCTTTTAGATTCTGGATTATACTTCCACATTAATTTGAATTCTTACAATGGCTCATTTTGGAAGAAGGTGTCTTCTATCTCACCAAGCAATGAGTAAAACTCCAAGTAGAAATGCTTTCATTTATTAAAAATAAAAAGCAAAACACACTTAAATCATAAATATTTTTTAATACACATTCCAATCACACTATGATGATACCATCATTAAACTTGATAGGCATTACGTATTGATATATGAAATGAAAGAGAGAATTCAATAGTCTTATGTAGAGAGTTCAAATCACTATTATTGCAAACAGACAGGTCATTGCAATATATATATATATATATATCAAAAGGGATTAAAGTAACTTACCTTTGGTAGCTCCAAGTTCATAATCCCCAAGAAAGAACAGCTACCGAAAAAAATTATAAGCTTCCCTGTTTAGATCCAAAAATATGAAAAGTAGGAAATATATGAATGAGAATTATATAAATATCAAAATATATGAATTTGCAAACACTAAAGAGCCTTGTCATTTAGTTAATCCAATTACTTTCTGCACCCAATTTCCATGATTCCTTTTTCTTTTTTAACCCTCTTGAGGTCTATCAGCTCTTGAGTACAGCCACCCATAAGGAATTGGCAAACAAACCACCACAGATAAAGAAGATCATGAGTACAAGTATCTTTTGAACATCTAGGCCAAAAACAGAGATCAAATTTTTAAATGTCTAATTCACATATAACCTGATGCTGACTCTAAAGAAAAAGTTTTTTATGCTGTTTTTAAGCAAAAACTGATGCCTTGTATAAGAAAACAATGAATGGAATTTGAACAAATGTAAGGAATAAGAAAAGCAATACTCTGGAATAATCAAAGCATTTTCTCATATCCTACTTCATAAGAACAACTGAAACTCCAAAAGTCCTGAATTTTCAAAGCAACTAAAAATAGAAAAGGAAAAAATATCGATTTAGATTATTCACAAATATAGAGGAATACAAATTGTCAACATGGAGAAGTCTTACCTAATATCCTTGAAAGTGGGGAAAAGCTCCACAATTTTGGTTACTAACTTACTACATAAACATTTTTTTTTTTGGGTAAGAGAAACCAAAATAGAGAAAAGAGGGATGGGGCAAGGAAGAATGTGTAAATGTAACATTGGGTACCTGGATTTTGGTTTTTTGCAAGGAAATTGACTACACTCACCTGGAATCTTCTGCCATAAGTACATTACCACGTCGTAGCATACGAAGAGTTCATGAGCAGGGCCATCACAATAAAACAAAGTGGAGACATGAAAGATTCATGCAAACACTCCAAGCAAAATGGTACACCTGAGTTGAACGATGATACTTTAAGCAAAAGAGATATCGGAAAGGTGGGAGAAGCAGAGTTCATCAATTTATATGTTGAGAGAGTCTCTGTAAGTTGGAGGATGTAAGTCAAAGAGCTCCATTTGTGAACCCTGCCATGGCAAAGGATGTAAGTGGTCTTGTGAACATGTACAGGGTAACAGGTGATGACTGGGGTCATTGAGCAAATGTGGATGCTCATTTAAATGTACATTGTGTTCTTCAAATATAACTTGAAATTTATTAATATTACTGTGTCTATATGAATCCATGTCTAAGATGCACTTCCACCACTACCACCGCCACATGGCATACTTGTGATTTTCAATGCCTTATATTTACTTTTGTGCTAGGGACTTCGCTGCTGCAAACATGGTAGGAGCTATTGGCTTGTGAGGGAAGTCATGGCCTGATTTAGACATGCTACCACTTGGTTTGCTTACCTATCCAGGTGATTGAGAGCACATACTGATGTTTGGGCCATGTTGTATCATCAGCTAATTCGGCTCTTTTATGCTCAAAGACTTGCACAAATGTTTAAGTGGATAAGAATTTATTTTTTCCTGGTTCTTCTTGGTATATTATATATTGCTACCTCTAGAAAAGGTCACCATTTATAGATGCTAAGCTTGAAATATATTTGGCCTATAGTATGTGAGTTTTATTAAATAATCTTATTGCATCTGCTGAGATTGAATTAAACTGGAAATTTTATTTACGCCGGGTTTAAATGAAGGGCCACACAGAAAATGTGATCTCAGTCCTGCTGAGCAAAGAATCCATGTACATATGACACTATCTCGCAAGAATCTAAATTTTCATCGCAACAGATGACACCATGGTCCATGGTCAAGTCACCTCTTATGTTCGGAGGAGATCTGAGGGCACTTGATAAAAGCACATACGATCTTATCACAAATCCTGTGCTACTGGAAATAAATTCTTTTAGCACAAATAACATGGAGGTATTCTATTTATCCTTTATCAGATTAGCCTTTTCCAGAAGAAGCCAGCTTAAAGTGCAAATGGCATTCTAGTTACCAAAGAACAGATCAAGAAACTAAACTGGAATGTAAGAGAAGAATTAGTTAAAAATTAATGAAGACTTGTTTACCTCTTCTGTTTCAGTTTCCTATGCAACCGGCAAGAAATATCTCAAGGCTGGTAAATGCTTTCTCTATCACAAATCTCAAAATTTGAAGGATGAAAATGCTTCAGACAGACTTGTCTTGAGTCTCAGTAGCTGCAAGGATCCGAAGGCAAAAGGTTGGGAAGTGGAAGCTATCGATGAAAATATTGAGAAGATCTACTGGAAACACAACGTTGGAAGGAAACACAAACCTCCACTTTGCTTTTATAAGAAAAAGCATTACCTGCCATTGTATGGAAGCTTTCTTAAAATCAACAATGACTTTCTTTAGACTGTGCTATTATCATTACTATTGCTTATAATTTTATTATTATTATTTTTTTGAATTTCATGATATTAGTGGAAACCTACAAGAAGCAGTACCAAGGGAAGTTCGATTTGTTAACAACTAACACAAAGGATTTTTGCTTGGATGCTTCTCCAACCTGGAAGCTTACTTCACAAGAGCTGCAAATTAGTTCGTTGTCCTGTTGCAGATGGAACTCTAATCAGGTAATATCCAGTTCTATAATAGATCCTAGACAGCTCAATTTTAGATTTTTCTTTAGGGGTATTTAAATTTTTATTGGACTTCAGTAGCTAATACAAATTCTTTTCTTCCAAAAAAAGCACACAGAGATCAGAAATGTTAGAACAAATATCAGTTTGAATGGACCTAATGTGCTCAAGTTTAACAGATGTGGGAGATGAACCTTAATGAAACACTGGTAAACATCTATTCTGGACGATGTGTAGCAGTGAAGATGATCAAAGGTGAGGCCCACAGCAGCTTTACACATTAAAAAGGTGGAAGTCAGGAATTCTATTACAACAACCTAAATATATCCACACCCATTAGTAAGACCTTACATCCAACTCCCAACCAGTCATTTAAGTATTTCAGAACCTGACCAGCATACAGGGCAAAAAAAGGCATTAAATTGGTTCAACCTGTTAGAAACCTAGTTCAACAGTAGGTTAACCAATAAAGTCAGCATAGTATGGACAATTAATCCATAGTTGCATTGTAAGACTGGAACGACAATTAACAGTACCGTATTTATTCTAAACACATCACCAGATGTATGATACAATAGAGAATTAGTTTCACAAGAAGAAGTTGAGTTTTAGAATTTTTAAAACCACTTAATCTGTAGCTTAATCAAATTCAGAAATGCAAAACCTTAGTAAACACATGATTCAAGAATTCATCAAGGTCTCAAACACATCTTACCAAGAAAAGTTACAGGTCAAAACCTTAACTCAAGTGAGATCCAGATATCTGAGTCATATCTCAGATATTATGGATATCTTGGTCAGATTTCAGAAAATCTCAGAATCTTAAATTGTGACATATCTCAAATTTCATGAGTAAATAATTTCTTGTGTTAGTTTTCCAACAAAAAAAAAAAATCTCTATCTCTATAGTGTAAAAGCAAATTTAAGAACAGAACAAGCAAATGTCCTTTGTTTTCACAGCTTATGAGGTTACATAGGATTTTGGTACCTGTTAGTCCTAGGAAAAATGAGTGGAAGGGAACTACTCTGCAATTTGGAAAAAGTCCGTCATCACCTGTCAAAAACAGGGGTATATCAGAATAGGAGTTCCACACTAGAATCTATTGGATTCTAGTCCCGTAAATTATAGAAATGTTAAGAAAACAACCTCAAACATCATCAAAGACGTAATACCAAGAAAACTCAACAGTTGCTCAAGTAATGGTGCCTACCATTCTCGGGGAAGTGCACTTATAGTACAAAACTTAAAGAAATATAACAGTTTTAGATATCCTAGATGATTCAGTGAGATGGAATGGAAAAAGAGTGAGTTGGTACCTTGAAAGCATGATGTACTTTGCACCCAACTAACTATAGCAGATTACAAATTGGTCCTTCTGGGTCAAAAATGATGCATTTCAATAGGAACCCATTGATGAGGCTACCGTCCCATCATTCCTAACAGTGTGCTTGAAAACAATGTTCCTGAACCGCCGTCTTCATTAATTCTTCAAAATCATGTTGAAATCCAATGTACAACTTACCTACTATAATAATGAGTAAAATTGAACAATTCAAGATTTCTAAATAGAAGAAGAGGTAGAATAACAAATCCAATATGTTTAATCACAAAATTGAAGATTCTATAGGACATGCCGAAGTTATGAATAATGGTGGAAGTTGTCTTACCTCCAACAGTTGACATCAACCCTGGATCTTTCGCTTTAGAGTTCCTTGATTTGTACAGTAAGAAGGAAGGCAAAGCCTGACAAATGCAAACCGCCAGAAATTTAAAACGAATACGATTTTTCGTTAATCTTCGCGCAATAGGAAAAATTAAATAAATTTAAACAGATCGTTTTCACCTGAAAAAAGGAATCTTAATCTACACTGTCGAAGTTGGACTTTGAATTTCTATAGCGTTTTCTTGATCTGGTAAAAGAAGTTTGAGGATTTCTGAATTTATGGTGGGTGCGAGATCTTCGAATGCCTCTGAAATCTTTGCCAGAGGCTTGTCTTCAACAGCCATCTCTGAGGTCTTTCTCCCTCTGTCTGTCTCTCCCTTGTTTAGCACAGCCATCTCCAGCCATCTCCGAAGTATTTTCCCCTCCATCTCAATCTCTCCATCGTTTTGGGATGTGGGAACTATTTAGAAGTTGCAAAATTTACTGATGGTGTTTGTTGTTGTTATAGTTGCTGCTGTGGCTGATGTTGTCTCAGAGGATGAGGACGCTTGGAATATTGATTGCAAGAAACTTTGGCTCCATCCAAAACTTTCATAGCGATTTGGTTCAAGCACATAGGCCCATAAAATTGGATACGGGAGCAGCAGCAGGTTTGGCAAACAACTTTGTGTCTTCGAATACGAGCGCCGTTCATCTCCTTCAGGTCGTGGCGTCTACTTTTTGGAAATATCAGTTTAGTTAACTGAATATCAGTTAAGTAAACTGTTTGCATTAATTGACACTTCGTTAACTTATTTCATGTAATGCTGAAGTTTATTTGCTAAATTACATTTTTGGATATCTTTTTTATGACTTAAAGGTTTAACAGTTTTAAAAGGTAAGGGTATTTTGGAAAGTGAAATGTAGCCATCCTCCCTCAGTTCGTGCTTTTATAATAGTAGTATGATAGTATGATATATAGGGCTGGACTTACGATTGCAAAGCCAGGCCGGCCCTGTTGCAGCCCTACTCCCACTCCCATCCCTTTCCAAAATTTCATGAAATAGATTAGATTTTGTGAAAAAATATGAAAAATAATAAAAGTAAGATTCACATTTGAATTTTTTTTCACAAAATACTTTCATTTCTTATTTCCCACCACATTAAATATGGGTTTTACATTTTTTTTTTTCACCACACCTTTGTAGACAATAATATTCTTATTTTAAATTAGTTGAGAAAAACTCAAATTAACCATTGGAGGTCCCAATGGTTCACGACTCAGATGAGACGCTATATGATTCTGGAAGCTACCTAGCCACAGTTCCACTTTGTTCCCTACAATAATTTTTAGGTTCGCATTCATGTTTGGTTGTTTTTTTTTGGTAGGACTCATGTTTAGTTGAATGTGGTCGAAATTGAAAGTTTCTCAGGTATCTAGACATGTTTGAAGTATAAATTAACATAAATAATAAGTAATTTCAATTGATAATAAAGTAATAAAACATAATTCTATATTAAAATATGTATAACACATAACTAAAACATATGTAAATACTTCATTGCAATCAAATTTCATATACAACTCACATTTAAACTGTGCAAGAATAAGAGTTTATATTTCAAATTTGTTTAAGAGAAAATATATTTAACCCCCACCCCCCCCCCAAAAAAAAAAAAATCAGAGTAAAAATAAAACCAAAGAATTTCCTTTAGAGTAAAGACTAATAGAAGTTATTGTGTTGGCCTTGCTCAATTCTATTGTAAGTCTGTGGGCCTGGTGGTTTTTTAATTGTAAATAAGTGAACGGTGGGTGGGGTAAAAGGGAGTGGTTAAAAGGGGCGGATAAAAAATAAAAAAAAAAAAAAAAAAAAAAAAAAAAAGGGGGGGGAATAGTTTTTTTTTTTTTTTTTTTTTTTTTTTTTTTTTTTTTTTTTTTTTTTTTTTTTTATTTTATTTATTATTTTATATTTTTTTTTTTTTTTTTTTTTTTTTTTTTTTTTTTTTTTTTTTTTTTTTTTTTTTTTTTTTGTTTTTTTTTTTTTTTTTTTTTTTTTTTTTTTTTTTTTTATTTAAATTATAAAATGTTGTAATTTTCATAGTTTTATTTGAAAATTCAAACAATTTATTTTTCTAAAGTCACCTAAATGGCCAATAGGTGTTGTTGCTAACAAACATGCCTTAAGAGAAGAGGTTTGTGCTTTGAGAGACAACCTTTGGCGGTGTCTCTTACTCTTCTATATAAAGGTGGGAGATGTTTTGTTTTTTATCGCGCAAAACCTGTTTTTGAGAAGCGTTAGTTTCCTTTAAATTGTGTCAATTGGTGAATGTAGCTTTACGGATCCCTTAGTCCATCACTTACGGGGTGCACCGTCTATGATGAAGGGGTTGACTGATCTTGGGGGTAAAAACGCATTCAAACCCATGTGCACTATTCGGGGCGTTTAAATACCTTAAAGAAAGTGCCGACCACGATCGGCACGTTTCAACTCTACCACTTTTCGTGCATCATTATATGGATGTATATAACGATGCTTTCAACAAGGAGATCATTTATACTATTCAAAATAAGATAAGTTTTCATTTCTATGATTATGTTTCATTTGTTTTATACGATTGCCCATGTGCTAATATATTTCCAACAATTTTAAGGTATTTAAACTATCGTATAACTTGTGATTCATAAGAAACATTTTTTGGGTTTCATATCAATTATCAGACTATGATTCGATGCTCCTCTTATATATGGTATAGCTTGTAGAAGGCCGAACTTGCCTTCTTCCCCTAACATTCAAGGATTCACAGAGGTGATAAGACCGGTTCAGATATCTCCACGTAGATCCACCGAAGTTTGGCTACAATGTTTGTTTTGATTATGCAGGCTGTATGTCTTGATAGGAAAGATCAGATTGTTACCCTAATATTGGAACCGTATTATTGCGGGTGTTGTTGATGGCCTCTGACCTTCGTTCTATCTGTCTGCAACGACTCTGTTAATGGATAGTTCTTTGGATTTGAATATTCTGACCATCATTCATTACTATAATGTTTGTTCTAGTCTCTATGTCTTTTAGAGACATCGTTTGATGAGTAACATTTAGGTGTCGTTTCGTGACTAAAACAGAAAGTCCTAACCCTTCAAAGAGTTCCCAACGTCCCTTAGTATTTATATTTACGTATAATGGATTGGTTGGGTTTGAACCTAGATTTTTGTATACGGTTAGATTCCCTGTTTTCCTTTCACATAGAACTCCAGTTTTGTTCTTGAGATGGTTAACTAATAGTTCAGAGTTGCAGAAAGTTCGATGTGAGACATGAGTTAGATCTGGAAAATAGATCTGAAAATCTGGAAGAAAGTAACTGAGCGAGAACTCAACGACATGCTTTCTTCTGTTTTGTTTTGTTGATGTTCATTGATGGTATTTTGTTGTTCTTCGGGAGGTCTTCTTGTTGGTTCAGACTTTATTGGATCTGATTTGGGTATCCCAAACTAACATGGATCATGGCTGATCTTGCTGGAAATGAAGAAAGAAATTATCCTATTCAAAGTTCAAACCAACATTCAGCCTTTGGGGTGATGCCAGCGTAGAGAAGAATAACTATTTGTATATTAAAAGTGATGAAGCATGCAAATGAAATGGTGCGTATTGGATTTTAATTTACAGTAACCTCTATGTGCAGGGTAAATATTCACCAATCCGATGGGTTATCTCTATGGATATCTGTCACCTTCAACTCCAACACAGGAGCGGAGAGTCTACGAGATTGAGAAACTTAGTAGTTGGCGGATCTCCTCTTAGGCGCTATTACTGAAGAGGTGTTGGGTGTGATATTAGAACTGAAGGAGGAAAGCTAGTCCAAGAGTCTTGTAAGGTCTTCATCACCACATCCAATGGCTTGTATAAGAAGAGGTGATGTCATAGATGGAATCCAAGTATGAAAGGATTCGGTTCCTCACAAACTGTTGGAATGTATGAAAGGATTCGGTTCCTCACAAACTGTTGGAATGCAAACGACACCAAGCACTGATACAGTGGTTCTTAAAAGTCAATATGAAAACAAAAGCAATGGTGAGGTGTACTCTAGGGAAGCAATTATCCCTTGCACCGGAACACACGAATCAATTGGAACTTGCAGATGCCATTGACCCTTGTAGCCGAAGGGGACCTAGAAGGTACGCTTGCACTCTTACATTGTTGCTGCTCAAAATAGGAGCAGATGTCAATCCAAAAGATCACTAGGGAATTGCAGTGCAATACATTACAAGATCCATGATGTGATCAGAATTTTGAAAGAAAAAAAAAAGCAAGAAAGAGGTGTCCCGAGCGTTTATGTCTCCTATGCATGTATAAAATGCTCATGAAGTCCTTGAGTATGAGATTGATCCTGAAGAGCTTGGGTTTACTTAAAAAATGTCAACATCACGTAGTAAACATTTTACATTGGGAGGAACATATATGGACCCCTCACTACTACATATTTCTGAAGACGCTGAAGGGTACTTGGTTATGATTAGCATGCCGTTTGCAGATCTTCAGAGGGTGAAAGTATCTTGGAGAAATACTTTCACACATGGGATTGTAAAGATATCCTATTAAGTACAGCCCGCGTGCCATTTATCAAGAAGGCATGATAGGACATTCAAGCTTACAGATCCATCTTGTGAGCACTGTCCTATTGGGGGAATTCATAAGTGAAATCCCACTTGGAACCTGGACTCCAGAATATGCAAAGCTAGAAGCATACGATAATGAGATTGAGATCGGAAGGATCTCTTGTTCTCCCTAAAACTAGTAATGAGAGACTAGTGGAAAGAAAGAGAAAAACTGGAAACTGCTTGGTTTTCCCCTTGTACTTCGTGGATAAGCCATGGGAAACACAAGAAGACAAAAGAGGTTTCCTGGGTAATTGTCGTCACAGATGAAGAAACTAAAGAAGATGGGGTTGCATTTCAGACGGCTGAAGCCTGTGCTTTTGGCCTAGTAGACATCAGTTACACTGCTTCGTCAAAGGCACCAACATCATCTGTGATTAAAGCGTGTTTAGAACTCTTAGTTAATGATGCAACAGCGAGAATTTTAAACATTGCTTTTAGACAAATTACAAGCCAACTTAATGCTGACAGTGTAAATCAGCCCTTGGACAATACAAGTGCTGATAGGTCAGGTCCACGAAAGCATCGAGGTTCATGGTATTGTTCTCACATTTCTGTTGGAACATAAACACAAGGTCTGCAGTCAATAGAAGCACAGAAAGTGGGATTAAACCAATAGTTCTGGTAAGAACAGTTTAATTATTCCTTTATTGGATTCCTTGGCCAAAAGGGATTATTCAACCATTGAGAGAGAAGCTTCTTTGCATGAAAGAAAAGTTCTCTATTTTATGAGAAATTGCTCAATCATACAAAGTTGGTTGAAAATGTAAATTGGGCAGTTAACAGGGCTGTGAAGTTACTTTCTGGTCATGGAAGCTACCCACTTATCCGCTGGGATTTTGGTGTGGTATGAATATTACAATGAGAATAAAGGAGAGTGGCAATTTTCCCTCAGTAATGTTGCATCTTTGCAACTTAGTTCCTAAGTGGAAGGGCTTGTGCAGATGAAGTGGCCGTAAAAGATGAATGACATAGAATGGTACATGCAGTCTAATTTAATTAGTATTATGTGTGTTAGATCATAACGGCCATTGAGCTTTATGCATGGTAAACCCGAATTGTGGGGGTTTAAGTTTATCATGAGATGCATATAAGTTTATGTGTTCAGTCTCGTCTCAAGAGAAAATTATAGTTAAATGACTGATTTTTATTTGAGAATCCAAAGCCACAAGGCTAAGGTGATAATATAAGATATATGACGATGATCATGTTCAAATTAGAATAAGCATTTACATTGATGGTAAATGGCATGATCGATAGAAGAAGAAAGACGTGTCTTAAAAGCATATATCTTTATGGAAAGGGACGTTATGTCTTATAAACAAATGTCTAGTGAGGCTGACAAAATAGCGCTATGTGTAGTCAATGAAATAGTTCGACTAAAAGTTGTGTAAAGCCTCAAAATCACTAATGTGATGTTGTTTGGAGGAATGAACTATGAAGGCCTATCCAAGGTCATGTGATGGACACCCAACCTATGTGAAGAGGTTTTAATCCTGAATTAGGTTCAAAGGGTAAACAACGAAGTCACTGGATGACCTGAGAAGTACTATTAAGTTCATTCCAATATTATATTAGAATAGTACCACTACAATGAGAGAGGTTGAGCAGTAGACTCTTAATTAGTTGAGACCTACGAAATGTGGGGGTGTGTTAATTGTGGTGCACATTGGCTAACCTAAGTGGATGTAGGAAATAAGGTCGCTTTCCAATGAGAATTATATAGGCAAATTCTCTATACATCCATGAGACTGAGATTTGGGACATGGCCTGTTCTCTTTTATTAGAGGAAAAATGTCCAAAAGAAAAAATTTGATAAAAGGGTTTATCATGTAAAGTCGATTGATAGGATATGGCTGATGAGCTTGTCAGCTACGCACTGAGGAAAGGTTCAAGAAGTCTGACTTCACCCATACTCTGTAGCGAGGTTCATTAGACCTAGTATAGGTTCAAGTCCGAAAGACACCTATAACGACGTGTCCTATTGTGTCTAATATGTTCACCAGTTTAGTGTTTTGTTTTCCCAAAATTTTTGAATTTTGTGGGGGATTGTTGTAATTTTCATAGTTTTATTTGAAAATTCAAACAATTTATTTTTCTAAAGTCACCTAAATGGCCAATAGGTGTTGTTGCTAACAAACATGCCTTAAGAGAAGAGGTTTGTGCTTTGAGAGACAACCTTTGGCGGTGTCTCTTACTCTTCTATATAAAGGTGGGAGATGTTTTGTTTTTTATCGCGCAAAACCTATTTTTGAGAAGCGTTAGTTTCCTTTAAATTGTGTCAATTGGTGAATGTAGCTTTACGGATCCCTTAGTCCATCACTTACGGGGTGCACCGTCTATGATGAAGGGGTTGACTGATCTTGGGGGTGAAAACGCATTCAGACCCGTGTGCACTATTCGGGGCGTTTAAATACCTTAAAGAAAGTGCCAACCACGATCGGCACGTTTCAACTCTACCACTTTTCGTGCATCATTATATGGATGTATATAACGATGCTTTCAACAAGGAGATCATTTATACTATTCAAAATAAGATAAGTTTTCATTTCTATGATTATGTTTCATTTGTTTTATACGATTGCCCATGTGCTAATATATTTCCAACACAAAACCACATAATTAAGCACAATGCTAAAGAGACAACAAAGAAGCAAGACTCCCAAGGATACAATCGTCTCCCATCATCGCCAAACCATAGTAGCTTTTTCTTCTTCGCAGGGGAGAAGAGACCTGAAATCTCCTCTAATGAAATTTCCACTTGATTAGTGAAACCATCATGCCCAATACTGTGGAGGCTATGCAAGTCTGATGGTTTGCCAAGAAGTCATTCAAGCTCCTCAGGATTCTGTGCGACCCGAGGGTGTTTTTGATAGTTGCTCTACTCTTTGTGGCACCATTTCCACTTCTTTCAATTTAAGCCTTTCATTCCCTTTCAACCTCAAGCATCTTTCAGCCAGCCCTAAAGCATCATGAAGTTGCTCTTTGCATTCTTCAGCCATATCCGATGATATAGGATTTCCCAAATGAAGTTAAATCTCTTCATAGATGTCATAATTTAAATCTCTTTCACCCTAAGTCAGGAATGATTTTGGCTTGCATGGAGGTTCCTCGAGAGTACTGTATCTTTTGAATCTTGGAGTAGGGTGGTCTTGTATTGCTTGGACGACATCTTCCCAATCAGGAATATGCCTTTCGTATTGCTGTCAAAGACTACATAAAATTTTGATTTTCCTCTTTTTGTTCTGGCTTGATCGAACAGTAGAGCTACTGCATTTAGAGCATTGGCTACAACAGGCTAAAGTTTTTTGTTTCCAATGCTTGTGTTGATAGATTGCCAAATATTTCGAGGGCAATCTTCTCTTCATCAATGATCTTATAATCATGTGGTTGGCAAACTTCATATGATTATTTTTTTAACAAAATATGGGAGCCAATCTTGATTGTCTTTGGTGGTGGTTGTGATCTTGGGGAGCCACCAACACTATCGTAGAGCATTTTATTTATTTGTTTGTGAGTTAAAAATTATATTAGGCTCTCTAGAATAATACTAGAGGCCATAAAGGAGTTGTGTACAAAGAGAGGTGTATGTGGGGACTACCACCAAACTTTAGACAAATAAAAATTTTAGCAATGCTAAGTACTCCACAAAGGTAATACTAGAACAGATATAAACTACAGAGAAGCCAAATAAGTCTTAAATTAAAATAAATAAATAAATAAATAAATAAATAAATAAATAAATAAATAAAAATATATATATATATATATATATATCTTAATGCAAAAAATTACATCCAGGTCCCAAACTTAGGGATGTAAACAGATTGAATGAAGCTCGACTATGGTATATCCAAATCTGAATTCGATTATTAAATACATTATCTAAATTTGAATCTGATAACTATTGGATATGTATATTTGTAACAAAATTTGAATTTGTTTAGTTAATCAGATTTTCGGGTAATATTCAATCCGAATTGAAAGTAATTGGATGGATAACTATATTCAAATTTAATTTGAATATCCGACATCATATTAGAGTAACTATTAGTAGTTTAATGTAATTAATTATTAATAATTAATAATGTATTCCCCAAAATTAAACTTTAATCGGATATGGATATTAGATACAAATAGTATCTGTCAAATACTAATTGAATCAGATAATATTCTACTTAAAATTGATATATCCGAATTTGAATCCGATTATTAATCGAATCATCAAAATTCAATTTTTTTTTTTTTTTTTTGGTTGATACAAAAACAACAATATACAACTAGTTTGGTACATTAAACGGTATATTCGTCCAGTCCCATTGAGTTGCCTCTCCTAGTGCTGTAACTGCAAGCAAGTTAGCCGACTTTAAGAGTTCATAGTCCTCATCAGTAGTAATAGGTTCCCTCTATTTTAGAGGCGAGAAGTAGTAAATCTTTGATTGCTTCTAATGGCCATCTAATTTTTGGATTAGGTATCCAAATTCAAATTTTCAAATTTGAATTTTTGACTTTCCGTTTACATTCCTACCCAAACCAACTAGCACTGTCTCCAACTGTTAACCTTATTCAAATTTCAAATCTGAAAAGAACAAAATACCCCCACTTGTTTAATAAATATGATATGATTAAAATAACCCCATATTCAATTGTCATCAACCATATAGGTGGGTGAAGGGATGCCGGAATTGTCAGAGATCACCCCATAAACCCCCCCCCCACCATAACCAAAACTCTAGATTGAAATCAAAATCAAGTTGGAGTCCAAACCTTTATGCATCAATCCAAAGATTCAAATTCCTAGAGATGTTGCAAGCTGAGATATCAAGATGCTCGAGCTTCTTGATATTCTTGAATCTAGTAGGTAGTGTCCTTAAGTCATTAAACGAAACTCTAGAACTCTGAGTTTTGCAAATCTCGAAAGATACACCGAGTTAGAGAACCTATCACCCAAGAGATTGACCATTCATTTGAATGAAGAAGTTGAAATGATTCCGTCGGTGGGTTTGAATCCAACCACCTCTCCAAGGTGATTCATGGAGAGGTTGACCTCAACAAGAGTTAACATCAACTAGAATCTCCCTGTAACATACCCCTGAAGCAAATTATCTGAGAGATCAATCTTTGCCAAGCACGACATGTTTGCGAGAAAATACCATTCCACTATAGGATGTTGGACGTTTTTAGAGATTGGTAGGAGGTCTGATCTATCTCACTATTACCAGACTTCACATCATTTATGTCGTCAATTATGTAAGTCAATTAATGCATTCCCCTATTGAAGGACATAAGGATGTTGTAGATCGAATACTAAGGTATATGAAACATTGCTTTGGACGTGGTATTTTGATGATGAAGAACAACCACATAGAAATTGTTGGCTATACTAATGCATATTGGGCTGAAAATCCTATAGATAGAAGATTGACCTTTGATTTCTGCATACTTTTAGGGGAAAGTCTCTTCACCTAGAAAAGCAAAAACTAGAGTGTTGTGGTATGATGAAGTGTTGAAGTAGAATACCATGCAGTGGCCTCCACAACTAGTGAACTTAGTATTGTAACAACCCCCGTAATTCTGACTTGAGATCCATATTGCAGGTTTGAGTACCCAAAGATCTAGCCAAAATAAGTTGTAGACTATTTGAATTGAAGCCCATGATCTATACCCTGAGCCAATGGATCTGGATTTTATCAATCAAGAACTTGCCATTTTGGGAACCCAAAGAAGGTCCATTAGAAACCCTGATGGACTAAGAAAGTGGATCTCTTGTCTGAGACAATTCAAGTTCAAAGCTGTTCAAGATCAAGGTAGAATCCCCCATGTGTTGGTTTAAGTTAGGTTAGTGTTGGGATCAACCGGTTGAGCAAAGCATCCAAATACTAAAAAGTACTAGGGGGCAATTGCTTAAGGTGGTTGATTGACCCAACCAACTACCCCAAGCGATTGGCCAGGTCTAATTACGAGTTTAAACCCTGTTGGGAAATCCCATGTCAGCATTTGCCACATCGGCCTCCAATCAGTTTTGATGATGACAAACACTCTACTAATGATTCCATGTAGATATGTTTTGTCCAGCTCATCACTACAGTGAATCTTGATGCTAACCGGATCAAAGAATTACCAGAGAGTCAAGCTCAAGACCAACTCAAATCATCTTAGACAAAGAACCAAAGTCAAGATGAGTATCAAGACCGTTGATCAAGATCAAGTCAAAGACCAAGTCGAAGATCAAAACTTAGGCTAAATTAGGGCTTAGGACACTCTCACATACACATACATGTAAATGCATCCATTATATGTAATTCATGTTACTAGAGTGACCTAGGACATGTTAGTGAGGTGTACAATGCTTAGGGTTGACCAAAAAGTCCAAAAACCCAAGCAATGTCCCAGCCCCAAAACTGTTCAGCAAAACAGAGCTCAGACGGTCGACCATCTGTTTTGGTATTTCTGTTCTCAGAACAACAGAAGGCCTGACGGAATTTCCGTCTAGCGCACGAAATTCCGTCTGGGCCAGTCCAGGCCAGACGGATGACCGTCTGGCCCTGACTTGAGTATAACAGCTAGTTTTACAACGGATATTCTCAACAGCTGTTTGCAACGAATACTTTTGAGACTGCTGACCGTCTGGGCAGACAGACGACCGTCTGGAATAAAATCTCGCTAAGATTTTATATCCTTTGGGGAAATGGGGAGGGCATTGAATTGAGGTCTATAAAAGCCCAACCACCCCCATTTGAGAATCATTCCTCTCCCCCCATCAAGCACATACTCACTCACAAGTGAAAAAGCAAATCCTTGGTGTTTTAGCATCATTACTATCTTCCCAACTCCATTTAACTTTGAAGGATATTCCAAAGTTAATAAGCAAGTTTACTGAAACAAAGCTTGGAGTTATTGAAAGCCATTGAAGTCTATTGATGCTTGCTATTCTTGATTCATTCATTGCATCACTGGCACCCAAGGGGTAAAGTGTTACTCTCCTTGTTAGGTAATATCTAACACTTCTTGTATTTTGAATTGGTTATTTAATTCTAGTCTAGGTTGATTAGAATTTGTTGTATTGGGTACTATTGCCCGTGAACAAAGATTGTAAAGGGTACTCTTGCCCCGTAACAAAGATTGTAAGGGTTTGACTCTCTACCCATTGTATTAAAAGAGATTCATTAGTGGAAAACTCTTTTGAGACTAAGAGAGGAGTGGATGTAGACTCGTAGAGTCGAACCACTATAAATTCTGGATTGTGATTGCTGTTTTCATTAGATTTTATTCTAAATCGTTAATTCATTTTGAAATTGCAATCAAACCAATAATTTGGTATAAGCCACGAGGTACAACCTAATCACCCCCCTCTAGGTTGCACCAACAATTGGTATCAGAGCGGGAGCTCAAATTGAGATTAAAATCAATCTCAAAAAGAGTAAAAGATCATGGCATCATTATCCAACCAATTCTCCTCAAGACCCGAAGGTGTAAATACCTCTAGGCTTCCATATTTTGATGGAGAAGGGTTTGCTTATTGGAAGAATAGATTTGAAGACTTTGTATGTGTGTTATTGATATAGATGTTTGGGACATAATTATATATGGACCCAATAAGATTACCAAACTTGATAAAGATGGTAACAAAATTCCAAAACCAAGACTGAATGGGATGGAATTGACAAAATAAAACCCCAAGCAAACCACAAGGCTAAAATGTTCCTATAATGTGCCTTGAGTGAGAAGGTATACAATAGGTGTGGTACTTGCAAGAATGCAAAAGAAGTTTATGATAAATTAATAGTTACATATGAAGGAACAAACAAAATAAAAAAGATAAATTTGGATGTTTATATGCTTCAATATGAAAACTTCAAAATGTTAGATAATGAGGATATAACTTCTTTGTTTACTAGATTTTCTAACATTATAAATAAGTTGCACAGCCTTGGCAAGGAATTTGCAAATGAAGATGTGACAAGAAGAATCCTACGAGCTCTTCCACCATCTTGGAGACCCAAGAAAACAACAATTCAAGAAGTAGGAAATCTAGAACATATCACACTTGATGAGCTCATGGGATCTCTACTTGCACATGAGGCAGAACTTGAAGAAGACAAGAAGTATGAAGAAAGCCATTCAAAAGAACAAAAGAAGAAGTCCATCGCTCTTAAAAGCTCCATCAAAGATGATTAAAGCGATGAAGAAAAAAGTGACTCCAACAGTGATATTGCCCTTATCACAAAAAAGTTCAGAAATTTTCTAAAAGGAAGGAAAGAAAGGTTTCCATCCAAAGGACAAGGGTCAAGAGAATTCAAAGGTAAAAGCTCATCAAAAGGTAAAACTTCATCTACTAACAGTCAAGATGTTATTTGCTTTGAGTGTAGAAAACAAGGACATTTCAAGAACGAATGCCCTACCAAAGGGAAAAAGAATGCGTACAAAGCCGAAGTAATCTACACTACAAGTGGTGATGAAGAAGAAAGTGAATAGTCCGATGAAGAAAAGATCAACTTAGCTTTGATGTTTAGTTCACATGAAGAACAAGATCATGAGGTAAATTCCATATATGATAGTCTTGATTCCATGCATGATGAAAATGATATAGATAACATTGATGAAGAAGACTTAGCTAGTGGTTTTGAAACTCTATACAATTTCAGCAAGAAAATTGAAAAGCAAAACAAAATCTTAGAAGAAGAAGTACTATCTCTAAATGACACAGTAAGTAACTTACGAGAGTACATTAAGAGAATAGAAAAAGAAAATAAAGATAGTGTGAAATCCACAGGTGAGCAAGAAGATCTAGATGGTCTTCTAGGAGAAGTACATTATCTCAATAGCACCGTAATTGAATTACGGTTACATATTGAGAAAATAGAACGAGAAAATGTAGACTTAAACAACTCTCTTGTGAAATTCACAAATGGTCAAAAGAACTTAGATAGTCTTCTAGGAACCCCCAAAAAGAATCCCCAAGACAAAGAAGGACTAGGATTCAATAGTGAAACTGTAACTCCTAAAAAAGGGAAAAAAGTTCGATTTGAAAAAGGGACATCCAGTTAGAACTCCTTACCAGCACCCAAAAATGTTCAAGGAAACATTCAAGGTGGGAACAAGAATCAACCTTAAACAATCAAAGGAAAGATTGAAAAGAAAAATTACTACTCTAAAAGAAAAATGGAAAATGGAAATCAAAAGAATGGACCAAAGAATAATCAAGGACAAAATCATCATAATCAAGATTATTCAAGAAGAAATGGTAGAAATCAAAGCAACTATGACCATAGGCAGCAAAAATTCCAAAATTATCAAAATGTCCAAAGCCAACATCATCAATTTTGGCCAAACCAAAACCAAATGATGTTTGGTTATAATTGGCCATATCCCTATTTTACACCCTATGAGCATATCCCCCAACCTCCATTTATGTCACATATGCCACGCCATCAAAAACCTAGAAGAAGTGAAAACCTCTTTAAAAATACAAACAAGACAAATGGACAAAGAAGTCAAAACTTCAATGGACCAAGGAGACAAAAACCTCAAGTCCAAGAACCATTTGGCATTTGTGATCCAAGATTTCAAAGACCAAAAGGATATCAACCTAGTTGGTTCAACATGGAACCAATAAGAACTAACCAATTTGGACCCATGTAGACATGGGGACCAATGCACATCTATCCTTTCTTCTGTAGGTTTGCTTGATGAACACTAAAAGAAGTGAATGGTACATTGATAGTGGTTGTTCCAAGCATATGACGTCAAATCCAAAGCTCTTCACAAAGCTTAGATCATATGATGGAGGATGCGTCCCTATGGAGATAATAGTAAAGGAAAGATAGTTGGCATTGGTCAAGTTAATATTGGAGGTACATCTATCTCAAATGTATATTTAGTTGATAAACTATCATATAATCTGCTTAGTATAAGTCAATTATGTAGCATAGTTATAAAGTCACCTTTGATGTTTCTTCTTGCTATGTGAAAGATGTGAATGAAAAATTAATCATTAAAGGTATTAGGAGAGACAACATTTACACTTGTGTGTTCAATGAATCATCTCTTAATATGACTTGTCTCATGTCTCTTGAAGAAACTCTAATTTTGCATAGAAAACTAGGTCACATAAATAAGAAGCAAATTGGAATCATTGCATCAAAGAATCTAGTTAGAAATCTTCCAAAAATGAAGTTTGACAAAAACTATTTTTGTGATGCATGCCAAAAGGGAAAACAAACTAGAGTATCCCATAAGTCCAAGAACATAGTCTCTATTAGTAGACCACTAGAACTGTTGCATATGGACTTATTTGGACCTATTTCCATAGCTAATCTTGGTGGCAAATACTATACTTTTGTCATTGTTGATGATTACTCAAGGTATACGTGGACTTTATTTCTAAAGCATAAAGATGATGCTTTTGAAGAATTCAGTATTCTTGTTAGAAAAATTCAAAATCATAAAGGATATCTTATAACAACTATCCAAAGTGACCATGGAAGGGAATTTGACAACAACAACTACTTTGGGGAATTTTGTGACAAATAATGCATAACTCATAATTTCTCTTCTCCTAGAACTCCCCAATCAAATGGAGTAGTAGAGAGAAAGAATAGATCACTTCAAGAAATGGCTAGAACCATGCTTAGTGAATTCTCAATGCCTAAATATCTTTGGGCAGAAGCCACAAGCACTGCTTGTTATGTTTTAAACCATGCGCTAATTAGAAAATTCCTAAACAAGACACCATATGAACTCTATCATAACAAAGTTCCTAGGGTTGATCACTTCCAAATATTTGGATGTAAGTGCACTATATTGAACATTAGAGATCCTAAAGAAAAATTTGAAGAAAAAGTTGATGAGGGAATTTTCTTAGGATATTCTCAAAACAGTAGAGCATATAGAGTACTAAATAGAAGAACCCTTGTTGTGGAAGAATCAATAAATGTCACATATGATGTCTCTCCACCTAAGGATAAATATAAACCTCTAATTGATGAGGAAGATGATGGAAGGACTGAACAGGTCATTAGGGAAAAAGTGGATAATCAATCCCTAGAAGAACCTCGAACTGTTCCCGAAGATAGTAGGACCCCCTCTCAAGAATTACCTAAGGAGGTAGTTCCTTGGAAAGACCATCCTCTTGACCAAGTCATAGGCAACTTAGGTCAAGGAATTCAAACTAGATCCAGGGCCCAAAATTTTTGTAACTATGCTGCATTCCTGTCAACTGTAGAACCCAAGAATGCCAAAGAGGCCCTAACTGACAATTATTGGATCATGGCCATGCAAGAAGAGTTAAATCAATTCGAAAGAAATGATGTTTGGAAACTCATCCAAAGACCTCGAGACCATACCATCATAGGTACCAAATGGGTATTTAGAAATAAGCTTGATGAAAATGGTCAAGTTGTTAGAAACAAGGCACGGTTGGTTGCCCAAGGATATAATCAACAAGAAGGCATTGATTTTGATGAGACCTATGCACCCGTCGCCTGATTAGAATCCATAAGGATGTTATAGGCATTTGCATGCCATAAGAACTTCAAGCTGTATCAAATGGATGTGAAAAGTGCATTCTTAAAGGGATTCATTATGGAGGAAGTTTATGTTGCACAACGTCTGGGTTTTGAAGACTCCACTTTCCCCAATCATGTCTTCAAACTAAAAAGGGCTCTCTATGGACTTAAACAAGCCCCACGTGCTTGGTATGAACGACTAAGTAAATTTCTAGTCCAAAAGGAATTCTCAATGGGTAAAGTCGACACCACACTATTTGTAAAATATAAGAAAAATGATATTATAATAGTTCAAATATATGTAGATGATATCATATTTGGTGCTACAAATGAATCCTTGTATCATGAGTTTAGCACTTGCATGAGAAATGAGTTTGAAATGAGTATGATGGGTGAATTATCCTTCTTTCTTGGTCTACAAATTAAACAAAATGAAAACGGTATCTTTATTAGTCAAACCAAGTACATAAAAGAACTCCTTAAAAAATTTGATGTTACATCTCAAAAGACAAATGGAACACCTATGAGCACATCTTTGAAATTATCAAAAGATGAGGATGTAAAACTTTTTGATGCCACCAAATATAGAGGTATGATTGGAAGCCTTCTATACTTTACAGCTAATAGACCGGATATCATGTTTAGTGTTTGTGCTTGTGCAAGATATCAAACTAATCCTAAACAGTCTCATGCCTGTGCCGTTAAGAGAATATTCAAATATTTGAAAGGCACATCAAACTTAGGACTCTGGTATCCCAGAAATCAAGGATTTGACTTGTTAAGTTTTTCAGATGCTGACTTTGCCGGTTGTCATGTTGACCGGAAGAGCACAAGTGGCACATGTCACTTGCTTGACCCTGCCTAGTGTCATGGTTCAGCAAGAAACAAAACTGTGTTGCTCTCTCGACAACCGAGGCAAAGTACATTGCCGCCGGCAAATGTTGTTGGCAAGTCATTTGGATGAAACAAACCTTGCTAGACTACAAGATTCAACTAGAAAAATGTCCTATCAAGTGTGATAGCACTAGTGCCATCAATCTTAGCAAGAATCCTGTGCTTCACTCCCGAGCCAAGCACATTGACATTAGACATCATTTCCTTAGGGATTGTATCCAAAAGAATGAAGTTGTCCTTGAATTCATTGATACAAACCATCAATAATTAGCATATATTTTCACAAAACCCCTAAGTGAAGACGGTTTTGTTGAACTACGACGAGAATTGGGGTTGATTGAACTTTTAGAATAGAAAAATTCATTCAAACAGCACTCCAAATCCCACTCCCCAAAGTACTGGGTAGTTCAGCAACTCAGACGGTCGTCCGTCTGACTACAGAGTCCAGACGGAATTCCGTTTGCCAGATGGAAATTCCGTCTGGCTCACTGTGTTAAAAAACACAAACAAATGTAAACAGACGGACGCCCGTCTGGTTCTGACGGTCGTCCGTCTGACTCTCTTCAAAAACACACGATTGTGTTTTAAATTCATTCATATCCTCTCATCACTCTCTCACTCCCCACGATTTCAAATCGTTTCAAAATCCCTAATTTCCTCCTCCACTCTCCCCATATCTCTCTTCGTTTCCTTCTCTTCTTAAATCCTCCCACAAATTGCCCACTACACAACTTGCAACAACTCTAGCTTCTCTGCCTTGCGCGTCTGACGCCTCACCTGCAGCAGCTTCGTTTCTCTCTTCCTCTTGCGTGCGTTTCTCTTGGTAAGTCCTCATACCCATGAGTCCTTGTGTTCTTTCTTTAACCTCAAATCAATTTTTTTATAGACTACAATCAAATTCTGGATTTAGTCATATGAGTTGTTGTTTTTGGTTCATGTTCACTATGAAATTCCTTAGGTCATTAACGTGTTGTCATACTGGAACTGCATAGTCTGATTGCAACCTCTTATTGACCCTCTTCTTATGAATTCCTTTCCATCAGATAATTTTTTAAAGCTTCCTTCAAATATCTGATTTGGTATCATGAAGCCTTAACTTTTCCCTTTTTTTTTTTTTTTTTTTTTTCTCCCAAATCTCTTCAATTTTTTAAAACTATGCTCTGAGTCACTTGTTGAAACCATATTCTGTTGAATAATTGTTGGTTGAAACAAGCCTCTAGATGAGTAAAAACAACCCATAATCTTCAAACCTATGAAGATTACATGCCCTTAGGGCACAAATTTTTTTTGGCTCAATTTTTTTTCTGGGTTTCTCTCTTCTTTTTTTTTTTGAAATATTCTCTGGTTTTTCCATCCTGATTTCTGCTATTGACTTTGGTTCTCTGTCCTACGCACATGAGTCCCTCATGCATCTCTTATAGAAATTCACAAAATTTCTGTGAAGTGTGTTTGCTTATACCTGTTGGCATCCTGTTTAACAGCTAAATCAATGGCTCGCCGCAAGAATCCGTCAGTCCGAGGTGGTGCTACCGCATCTAGAGTCCCCACTCCTCATTCTTCCCAAAACCAACCCCCTGAAAACCCACCTAGAATAGACAAATGGTTTAGGGATGCCAAGGCTCAACGGATATACCCTAAAGTTGCTGCCCGTAGCATCGAACAAGGCTCAACTGTTGACCTTGATGCCTTCTCAAAATTTCCCATCAAGGACATGTTTGAAGCCATGGGTTGGGAATCCATGCTTCATGCGGAGGAAATCACTTATGGCCGCCTAGTAAATCATTTCTATGCAAATCTTCGGCAATGAGGGAACCAAAGAAAATCTAACAGTCACCTCATATGTGAAAGGGGTAGACAATACTCTCACCATCCCCTCTTTTATATGCCAGCTCTCCACGGAGGGTGATCTTCGCTTTTGGACCTACAAGGATACCCCACCTGAGGATGTTCAGATAGATACAGTTTACCAAAGTCTTCTCCCACCTAAAACCCCTCCTCGCTACCACGTGGACATTCAAGAACCAATGTTCACTGAACAAGCAAAAGTTGTCTGCAAGATCACTCAACGGAACTTAATTCCTAAAAAGGGACATAGGTCTGATCTTACCTCCTTTCAAACATATGTCACCTACTGCATTATTCATCAAGTACCTCTCTGCCTCCCATATGCCATTCTCTCCTACATGATTCAGTCTGCTGTGACTGGGAACAAATGTCTACCTTATGGCAGTCTCCTCACCAAAATCTTCAAGCACTTCAACGTCAGCTTGAAAAATGAGGACCCTACCCCACCTCCCCCCAGGAAAGACGCCAAAGGCATTGTTCCCTCCCGCAAGCGAACCGCAGCCCAAGCACGCCGAAAGAGTGCCTCTCAACCCATGGATGTCGAGGGCACATCAGCTGGGCCACAACAGCCATCTTCCTACTCCTCCTCAACTGCTTCAAGATTTCAAGCTCTTGATTCGCGCCTCACCAACATGCAACAGCACTTCGATGCCCGCTTTGACTCAATAGGACATCGCATGGATACTGTTGACAGTATGATCATTCATCAAACAATCATGATGCAACATATGCTGACTCATCTTAAGATTCCTCCTCTACCAGCACCGGGAGTCGCCGAAGCGGAAGGCGACGATGCAGATGAGGAAAGAGATGAGGAAGGAGATGAGGCAGAAGACATTGAAGCCAGTGGCAGTGGCAGTGGCAGTGGGGATGACGATGGGAGTGAAGATGATGAGGAAGGTAGTGAAGATGCTGACTAGTTGCTTGTCTTATGTTTTTGTTTTATGTTTCTGTCTTCTGATTTTCAGTTGAACATTTTTTTTTGCTGCTATTATAGCTATTACACTTTGATAACATTTATATTTACATCTGATTTTTGGCTTTAATTGATGTAAATGATCTATAATGAAATGCAAAGTGTATGTTTTCTATTCTCTACTGTTCTCTTGCTTGTGATACAAGCGGGAAGCTCATGTTTAGGGGGAGCTTCATAAGTAGGGGGAGCACGCCATGCTTTTCCTCCTTTTTGTTTCTGACAAAGGGGGAGAAAATAAAGAAGTAAATTTTTTAGTTAAAATTTTAGATCTTAATAACATGAAGATTGGAAATATATATGATGGGTTATATGATGCTTACTAAGGGTAATAAGCACACTTCATGGCTATATGATCATCCAAGTGCGTAAATGGTAATGCTTTATGATTTCTATCATTTTATCACTTGCACGTTTGTCATCATCAAAAAGGGGGAGATTATTGGGAAATGCCATGTCAACATTTGCCACATCGGCCTCCAATCAGTTTTGATGATGACAAACACTCTACTAATGATTCCATGTAGTTATGTTTTGTCCAGCTCATCACTACAGTGAATCTCGATGCAAAATAACCGGATCAAAGAATTACCGGAGAGTCAAGCTCAAGACCAACTCAAATCATCTTAGACAAAGAACCAAAGTCAAGATGAGTATCAAGACCGTTGATCAAAGACCAAGTCGAAGATCAAGACTAAGGCTAAATTAGGGCATAGGACACTCTCGCGTACACATACATGTAAGTGCATCCATTATATGTAATTCATGTTACTAGAGTGACCTAGGACATGTTATTGAGGTGTACAATGCTTAGGGTTGACCAAAAAGTCCAAAAACCCAAGCCATGTCCCAGCCCCAAAACTGTTTAGCAAAATAGAGCTTAGACAGTCGACCGTCTGTTTTGGTATTTCTGTTCTCAAAACAACAGAAGGCCAGACGGAATTCCGTCTGGGCTAGTCCAGGCCAGACGATCGTCCGTCTGGCCCTAACTTGAGTATAACGGCTAGTTTTAAAACGAATATTCTCAACAGCTGTTTGCAACGGATACTTTTGAGACGGCTGACCGTCTGGGCATGGGGAAATGGGGAGGGCATTGAATTGAGGTTTATAAAAGCCCAACCACCCCCATTTGAGAATCATTCCTCTCCCCCATCAAGCACATACTCACTCACAAGTGAAAAAGCAAATCCTTGGTGTTTTAGCATCATTACTGTCCTCCCAACTCCATTTAATTTTGAGGGATATTCCAAAGTTAATAAGCAAGTTTACTGAAGCAAAGCTTAGAGTTATTGAAAGCCATTGAAGTCTATTGATGCTTGCTATTCTTGATTCATTCAATGCATCACTCGCACACAAGGGGTAAAGTGTTACCCTCCTTGTTAGGTAATATCTAACACTTCTTGTATTTTGAATTGGTTATTTAATTCTAATCTAGGTTGATTAGAATTTGTTGTATTAGGTACTCTTGCCCGTGAACAAAGATTGTAAAGGGTACTCTTGCCCCGTAACAAAGATTGTAAGGGTTTGACACTCTACCCATTGTACTGAAAGAGATTCATTAGTGGAAAACTCTCTTGAGGCTAAGAGAGGAGTGGACGTAGACTCGTAGAGTCGAACCACTATAAATTCTGGATTGTGATTGCTGTTTTCATTAAATTTTATTCTAAATCGTTAATTCGTTTTGAAATTGCAATCAAACCAAGAATTTGGTATAAGCCACGAGGTACAACCTAATCACCCCCCTCTCTAGGTTGCACCAACAAACCCTAATTTTTTCCCAACCCTCTATAAATAGCCATCCAAGACATAATTTTCTATTATTTCATTTGTGGAGTCTACTGTCGACGGATAGGAGGCAAAGTACACGTGTTCGGTGGTGAAGAATGCTTGAATCATGGTGAAGCTTTGACTCTTGATCAGTCTTGCAAATCGGTTGGAGGTTACTTAATCACATGCTCTCCCTACTTATCTCTCTTTAGTAGTAACGTGTTTTTCTTCTCTCCATGATTCTGTAGATAGTGAGTTATGATGGCTAGAATCTTACCATCGATGATCGCAACTAGATCACACCTGAAAATGGATTCTAATATCCGAATCAAGGGTTGATTTATTTAAAGGAGATGAAGTGGATTCTAAATCTTCTTCTTTTTTAGTTTAAAGATTGAGATGGACTCTTTAGTAAATCCTGATTGAGTGCTATTACCGTTTCAGCAGGGGCATTGAAGCCGAGTGACCCTTGATGGCTGTAGCTGGATTCTGTGAGTATCATGCAAGTGCATTGTGTAACAACCCTCGTATTTCTAACCCAGAATCCGTATTGCAGGTTCGATAATACGAAGGTCAAGCCAGAATAAGTTGTGGAGTATCTCGATTGAAGTCCATGATCCATACCCTGAACCCATGGATCTAGATTCTCTTGATGAAGATCCTGCTTTGCTGGGAAATTGGATCCCTAGTAGAAGTCAAGAGGTGTTTGAAGATGTCTGGATTGAAGGTAAGACTTCCGCCATGTGTGGTTTAGGGTTAGGTTGGAATTGGGAAACAACCCCTTGAGCAAAGCACCCATGTACTGAAAAGTACTAGGGGGCGATTGCTTAAGGCGATTGAGTGGACCAATCAACCGCCCCAAGCAACTGCCATGGTTTGCTTGTCGGATTTTGTCCTAATTTGCCCTTTGTCCTCTATAAATAGCAAACCCCGTCTTTTTAACTCATTATTATATTCAGGATTGTTGCTGTAGATGGTTAGGAGGCAAAAGACATGTGTTGGAAGGTGAGAGAAGCATGGATTGCGATTTGGATCCATTTCCCCCGTCTGTTTTGCGAATCTGGAAGAGGTAGTGGTCTCCCTTCACTACATTCTCTTCCCTTAGCTTTGGAATGGTGTAGATCCATCTCCTTTATGTTGGGGTGACCTAATTGTGATTAGTGCTATTCCCTAATCAATGATTTTGAAAAGATCTTGTCCAAAACAAATCCCTGCATTTGAATAAAGGATGGATCTAATCAAGGGAGATGAATTGGGTTATGGATCAGTGTTAATTTTAGGTTATTGATTTGCACCTTTGCTATAGACTAATTAAGAATGAAATTCAGACTTAAATCATCCTCAAATCAGATTGGATTTGGGTGATCAAAAGTCATAATTTTGGACTTTGAAAACTGTCTATAACACGGGCGGTCGCTTGTGGAGGTCGTTTGACCCAAGCAACTGGCACAAGCAACCGGCTGGGTCACAATGGCTATGTGAGATTTGTCTTTGCTTTGATTTGATTATGTTCTTAATATGTTCTTGTAACCTTATGTTTAGGTGTTCTCTGAGTCTACTGGAAGTCTTGTAATTGTGGTTTGATTTTATTCTAGTAAGCTTTTACTTAATTACAGGTAAGAACGCACTTTCTTGTTTATATGCAATGACATGCTATATGATGAATATGTTATTTCTTATATTATTCATTAATCATATACCTTGTTGTAGTTGTATATTTCATTATAATTCTGTTGTATACCTGGTATATGTGATGTTTCAATATACTTTATCATTTTATGATATTGAACAGTTGATTATGTTATGATGGTGAATGATGTGGTGTAGTTATGATAAAAAGGTATCCAACTGGGTATCTTTGCTTGAGATATTAGAGGGTTGTGGTATGGGACACATGTTCACTGATGCCTCCAACACTACAATGATTGCTGGATGACATACTTAGGGAGTCTAGTATGCATGGGTAGGTACCCTACATGCTATTACCCTTTCGGTAGGGGAATTGAGGCCAAATGATCTGTGACAATGGTGACGTGACTTTGTTTCATCCTACAACGATAACCAGTCCGTGCAGAGACTTAGTGGTCTACTATTGATCATGCAATGGTAGGGTTGCATGTGTTAGGGTTGGGCTCATGGATGTCCAAGGAGCGGCTCGGGTGTGGTGAGGAATCATGAGAGCATTCCACCCCCAACAATATGTGGATGACCATAGGGTTAGGGAGTGGAGTCCAACAACGGTAGCCAGTCCGTGAGGGTTCTCATTCTTAGGTTGTGAAGGATACAGAACTGAGTTGGTTGGTGCCATAGGGGAAGTATTTGGACTTCATATAGTATGTTACCAGTATGACCTTGTATTGGATTAGAAACCCCGACATGAGCCAATATCATGCCAATGGTCGTGGTGAGAGAGTGTTGACTTAAACCTCAGCCATGGATGCCTGATGAGGGCTTAACCCCTTTACCCGGGATCCCAATAAAGGTAACCAATCCGTGAGGAATTAGAGTGACTAGACCTACCCAGAGGAGGGCTGGTGTTATATCTTAAAGAATATCAATTGTTTAGAGACTTGCATAGTTAGATCTTAGTAGCTTTCATGTTATTGCATATCATTCATTTCATATATGCATTGCTGATTATGTTGACATATGTATGAGAAATGTGTTATCCTTACTAAGTTCGTAAGAACTCATTCCTTTATTTGTATGTTATATTATATTGTACAGATGGTAGCATGTCTGAAACTAGAGATGTACTGCGTGAGTGCAATTTCATATTTGAAGAGGAGGTTGCACTGTCAATGGGAGATGGAGATGTGGTCCATGAAGCCTTCTGCGAATGCTTGGCGTGCACTTATAGCACCCATTGATGGCTGAAGAAGGCAGATCGTTTGACATTTTGAGAAGTCCTTGGAAAAAAATTGGAGGGCTCCCTATCTTGTTGTTTTAGAAAAGTAGTTTTTAGCTTTACAAAAGAAAACTGGAAAGAAACTCATTTAGTTTATTTAATTGCTTCCGCTAAACTCGATAATTCTTATGAACTTGATTACTTTCAATTGATTCTTTCTTTGACTTTTATTGAAGTATTTGGACTCCTGTAATCCCTTTGATTAATTATTTGAATTTTCTCTTGCTTTTGATTATCTATTTCTTTCATGAGAGACATTCACCCTAACATATGTGGATGACCATAGGATTACGTAATGGTAGCCCACAGATGGCTTGATGCCGTGAGGAATAACATTCATAGGTGAGAAGGATACGCGAACCAACATGATAGTAGGAATGAGGGAATGTATCCAAATCACATGTAGCATGAGACATAGTTGATCTTGCATTGGGCTAGGGTTATACCTGACAGGCACTAGTTTTCATGACCAATGTTGTTGATGAGAGAGTAGTGACCTAATCCGTAGCCAAGGTATGATGTGACATATTCCCAATTTCCATGGAGAACACAACAAACAACTTGTGTCACACCCCCATAGTACTAGAGCCAGGTGGGGCCCACAACACCTGACCGATGAGAGCATGTGATAGGAAACCTCAATACCTTCCAACTTGTCAGAGTTAAGAGATTGGACGGAAGCATATATATATTATTTACCACCAATCTATCATTTCCTAATGATGGCATCTAATGTTTCAACTTGAGATTTTCATCCCACCTTCTCACCATGCTATCTTGTATTTACCCAAAAAGAAAAGGTATATACACATATCTATACACACATGTTTCAATCTAAACAAAACCTATTTATATGACATTTACTATTCACATAAAAAATTATATTACAGTCTATTTACAAAAAGAACATAAAAACCGTCTCCCAATTTCATTCTCGACTGTGTGTCTCCACTCCTTTACCTTTTAATTGAATGAGAGCATCTATAAAAACAATTCATGGGTAACTTTCACAACTCAACAAGTAACATAAACAATAAATTGAAGAAACAATGTTGGAAAAATACAACATGCATTTTACTTTCTTTTTCTTTATATATAAGTATTTATTTAAATACTTTTATACTCTCATCTTAATACTTCCTTATAATTCATTCTTTCTTCTTTTATTTTTTCCTTTCAATGCTTAGGTTCACTCATATGAGGATCACTTTTAGTTTTTACCATGACATGATTATCATCTTAGTGTTGATTTTGCCCCCCCCCCCACATTTGCCCTCAAGGGGTCACAATTTCAGTCTCTAAGCATATGTTTAGTGCCCTCATGCGCAACTAAAATCATCATTTAACATTTTTCTTCACCTTACTATCTTACTTCTAGCTCTCTCATTCGAGTCCCAAGTACCAGGCTAAAGGAAGTAATGCACAATAACACATTTTGTCATGCTCTTCATTTCATTCTGATGCGTCCAAAATCTGCTCAGCCCTTGGATCTCCACGTAGTGTCCTGCAAAACAAAAGCGTCAGATGTGGCCCGACCGCTGGGGTCGGGAGTCCACCTCCGAAGGCTAAGTCAGTTGATGAACTTAATCACAAACGGCTCTGCTAGAAGCATAGAGCTAATGAATGAAGAAACAGGAAAGGTGATCTAGATAGCAGGACGCTGATAGTTGAGGTCTATCAGTATGTATCTGAACCTGAGTCTCAGATAGTATTCTCCTTGATCGATTGATCCGTCCCTCACCTTGTATAGTAGTGAGGTTTATATAGAGTGTACCTTCGAATCTCCTTCGTTGGATGCACTCGAGCCTTCTTCGGGTAGTCGTTGGATCTTATCAATAAGATCCGTTGAGCGATAGACTTCTACTAGTTTGGGCTAGTAGAGGACTCCTGAGATAACCGTTAGGTTATGCGATAGTTATCCCTTTGATGATGATTATCCGCAGCCGTCAGTTTGAGTCTGCTGTCATCAGGGTGATTACCCTAATCCATAAGTAAGATTAGGGCACGCTTGCAGCAGAATAATCTTTCTTCTTCAGCAAGCCATCTTCTGGATCCGGTTCGCTCGGGAGCGATTTGGTTTTCTCCGTCTCGACCGGGGTCGAGGGTCGGACCAGGTGTGAACCCTGTTTGATCATAAACTCTCCATATCACGAGCCCCCCAGACCAAGCGTTCGGTCGATCCCGAGGGCTTGGTTTTTAACTGGGTTCGTCGTCAAGTGATGATCTCTGCGTGCTTCATTAAATGTCATATCACATTTAATGCGGTGGTCACTTTTCCTCGAGCGTTGTGAGTGTAAGGCCACATGTCTCCGTTGCAGTTGATCTGTCGTGGCTCACGTCATCCAAGCGACGGTTTCCGAACGCCTATTTCGGATTTGTGAGTTCAAACTTTCAAAACGTCTTTCAATCTTGATCGTTGATTTTGAATTAATCTCGATCGTTCAGATTCCCGAACACTCGTGCGGGAGTTTTAAAAGCGGTTCGTTGTCTTCGTAGGTTTCATTCTTCCCGTCTGGAATTTGAACCTTTGTCGTTCGCTTTCGCGCCTTCCTTCCCGCTCTCAAGCTTCCGTCTCACCGAATCAGTAAGTTTACCGATCTTTTCTTTTTGTAGTTTATCGAAACGAGTAATGGCGGACAACAGGGCTTCTTTAGTACCCCATGTTGGTGATAGCAGTGATGCTTTTGCTTCTCCTGCTCCCGAACAGTCGGATAGTGATAACAAAACCCTAACCGTCCTCTGGCAGGAGTTCGCTGAAGTTTCTTGAAAAGGTTTTGAAAGAAAAACCGAAACTTCTCCTGTTCTTGTCGAGTCTAGATCTTCCAAGATCGTCGATTCCTCTAGGCAACCTCAAACCTCCGGGTCCAATGGTGGGCCTAGCTCCGTTCCCTCCATTTATAATGGAGAAACTCTTCTTTCCGCTGTTCAAGATTTTGACCTTCCTTCCTCATATCAGGTTAGGGCTCCCCACCCTGATGAGAGGGTTGATTCATCCCTTTCGGGTGAATTTTCTCTGTACATAGATACACTGGAAAGCGGGGTTCACTTTCCCTTTTTTAATCCTTTATTTTCCGCAGTTTTGAATCACTGGAACATTTGTCCCGGAATGCTCCTCCCCAATAGCTGGCGTCTCATCGTCGGCTTCTTGGGTTTGTGTTTTGAGCTTGGCATCACGCCATCTCTTTCTCTTTTTGTACATTTTCATGTTCTTTCTATCTCCCATCCTCCCGGATGGGTCTTTCTTTCCAAACGCAATAGGGCTGAACTTGATTGGAGGGGCAGCATCCTCGCCAAAGGAACTTGCCCTTCTAACCACAAAAGATGGCGCGAACGATATTTTTTCTGTCGAGCTCCTCCATCAGATCTTAACTTCCCGACCACCTGGAGGAGGTTTACTTCTTCGTCCGAAAGTAACCGGGGCCTTCCCTTATCCAAAGAAGACGAGGCGGCCATCTTGAAGATCAAATCCATTCCGTGGTATCAAGAGATACATGGATATGAAATGGAGTATAACTCCATCCTTCAAGATCTTGGGGCTTGGCTCATTGTGAGCTTCTAACCATCATCCTTTGATTTGACTGAAGTGATATGTCTTGAATTCTGATCCTTGTCCTTCTTCTTTGCAGTGCCTCCCAGAACGAACCCTGAAAGCCTGCGGGTGAAGGCCGCTAGAGCCGTTGTGACAGCCGAACAACGATCGCCCAGGGTCTTGATTGCAGATCAAGAGGCTTCTCTTCCCTCTCCCGACCCCTCTTACAGGGGTATCAGGAATATCAGGCATGTAGCTGATGTTTCGGGTAAAGGGAAGAAACCAATGGTGGAGAGGGCCACCGTTTCCTCCTCCGTCCGAACCAAGAGGAGGCATGACATAATTGATGCTCCCTCCAACAAAAAATCCAAAGCTTCGACGGATGGTGAGGAAGTCTTTCTTCCCCAGTGGACCCTGAAGATGACCGACAGGGTCACTCGGGATCCTGAGAAAAGTCATCCCGACCAGGGTCCCTCAGGCAACAATGAAGAAAAGGCTTAGGGTATTGTTCTTTTGTAAAGATGTACCCTCATTTTAATGAATAGACATTTCTTTACTCATGTTGATCTCAAAATTTCCCCATCTCTTGCCGAAGTATTGCCTTGAATATCAAAGTATTAATGATAAAACTTATCACTTAACTCTTCATTCCTCGCCGAATAATGATCTTGTAGAAATATTGTGTAGATGCGTTTCAGGAAGATGCGTTAATCTTCCCCACTACTTCATTTATTGCAAAGTCTGCACGTTTCCCTTCTGCGAAGTTCAAACGTTTTCTCGCTTTTTGTGTACCATTCACTGTTTCCAATGAATCGGAAATAACTCCATTATTTTAATGGCAGTGCGACGATTGGAGGTTTCTCTGCATCAGGTGCTCGCTTCCACATGTTTCCATGTGGCATCCCTTCGACCGTTGATCTTGCTTTTTACGGATTTCGAAGCGTCGTTTCGATCTGGGTCGTCGGTTGTCCTTAGCCTTCAATCGTCGTCTTATACCTGAGGCTATTTAAAGCCTTCGTGGGTACTCTCCATCTATTCTGACTTCTGCAAGATAGATTTGCTAAAGTGCCAAAGCAACCTTTCGTCCTTCGGCCTGCCTCCGTATTCCTCGTACTTCGACGACAGCTCTATCCATTTCTGAACAAGTGAGTTTTTTGATTTCTCATCTCTTTCCCCTCTTCCCCCCAAAGTAAACTGCACAGTAGTTATACTTGGGGTTTTGTTTGTTGGTCTGTCAGATGCTTTAGAAAAATAGGGTTTCCCCATTGTTGCTGTCGTTCATATTACTGATACGGCTGTTCTTTTTTTTTTTTTTTTTTTTTGTATAGTGGCTCCCAAGATCAACCCAGACTTTATCGGAGCAAAATCTCGCAAGAATAGCGTTCCGTCGGTGGTGATTGGGGCCGGTGCGGTGGTTTCAGCTAGTGAATCCTCCAAGCGTAAGGCGATCGCTGGCGGTGAATCTTCAAGTCGGGTTCCCCGCAGCTTCGTTGATGCTGTCCTCGCGCCTCCTTTGCCCGAAGTGACCGCTCGTCTTTCCCAGGAAGATCTTGATCACTCCGTTGCCGATGGTCCCGGCGGCAATCCCGCTGGTGAGCTCTGTCGGTGCACCCCCGAAGGAGACTCTTCGGGCATCCGAGGCAACTATGTTGGCGCTCGATGAAGGTGTGGCCCCAGCAGTGCTGCTCCTATTTCTAACTCCAGTGCTTGTTTGGCATCCTCCTCCTCTCCTTCTGAGTTGGAGGATTTTGCTACCAGGAAGCGTCGTCGGACGACAAGTGATGAAGCTCATCCTTCTCTTGGTGTAGTTCGTCCTTCTCTTGATGTAGCTCATCCTTCTCATCCTTCGCTCGAATTAGTGTCAAACGAGTTTGACAAAGCGTTGGAATGGTGTACCGCTGCTCGAATGACTTTCGAGAGCGCAGTTCTTTCCAAACTTCCGGATGAAGTCTTTACGAAGTCACCGGTGATGTAAGTCTTTCTTCATTATCCTCTCGATTTTGAAAAATTACTTTTCTCGCTCCTCGCTAACTCGAAAGTTGTTTGCAGGAGTCTTGTCGGTAACTTCCACAACCAAATGGAAGCAGTTACTAGACTCAGTAGGTTGAGCAATGAAGTTTCTAGGCTTCAAGGAATCTCTGAAGCTAAGGATGTTGAGATTGCTCGCCTTCGGAATCTAGCTTGGGAGGTGGCAGGAGAAAAGAATTCGATGATTGGTCGTCTTCGGTCAGATTTGGATGATGCCGGGGAGAAGATCCGGCTCTTTGGAACGGACAGTTGGAAAGTCGGGAGCTAAAGGATCTGAAACATTACCCGAAAGGCAAGCCGTCATTCCTTTGCCCGAATCCCTTCCAACCGATGTTCGCAGAGCCTCGTGTCTTCAAGTATTTACACAAGTAAGCCTTTTGTTGATATGTTGAATGCTTATAACTTGTAGGCGTACCGGGATGGTGAGAACGAAGTATGGGAATCAATATTAAGGAAAGATCCTCATTTTGATACGACTCCCTACAAGTGTTGTTTGCCATCCCGAAGTATTTACCAACCCGGGTATTCCTCCTCCCGACCGGACCAAGGATAAGATTGATCCTCCACCTTCCGATCCGGATATTATGCAATATCCTGGAAGATTCTCCTGTTTATTCTCCGCTGGAAGAAGTCAATTATGACGAGCTTGTGCCGAATGCGAGTTTGGTTGAGGACCATTCTTCTCCCCGGACAAGCTGGGCAAAGAGTATGAAATTGCAGAGGATTTTCTGAATATTGGAATATTTTTGTAATCCTCATTTCTTCTCTTCTTTTCCTTGACTCCTCTCAATGGTTGACTCATATGTTTGTTCTAGCAAAGTCGCATCGATCTTGTATAACTTGTTAACAACAGTCACCTGTAATGACCTTCTTCTTTGATCGAGATTGTATCCAGCTCTTGTAATTGTTTTGATACCGGCTTCTTTGGATCTTCTGAAGAAATAAGAAATTACTTTATCTTGAACTTTGCTAGCCACTTGAATCGTCGTTGTATTAGGTCTTAGTTGTCTGAAACAATGCCTACACTTAAGGATTTCCGGAGAAATACAATAAGTCTGAGAAGGAACTCACTCGGGTTTTAAACAGATGCCTTATACTTAAGGATTTCCGGAGAAATACAATAAGTCTGAGAAGGAACTCACTCGGGTTTTAAACCGATGCCTTATACTTAAGGATAATTCAAAAATTCAATAAGTCTCGAAGGAACTTACTCGGGTACTAAACCGACGCCTTGCAAAAGGAACTCACTCGGATTTTCATCCGATGCCCTGTCTTAAGAAAGTTCGAAAGATTTTCCATAAGTGTTGAAGTGTTGAAGGACCCACACGAATTTTCATCCGATGCCTTATAGTTGGATCTTGTTCTTGAATGTGGTGTATGATGCCCCCCAATCAAAAGATAGTTTGTTGAAAACCAAAAATTGCATTGATTGAGTTGAAAATGATTACATCGCGAACAAAATTGAAATCATCTTCAAGGATAAAACTTTTTGAGATGCCTAGCATTCCACGAACGATCCAATTCTTTCTGGGAATCAATGTTCCTCAGCTTGTAAGCTCCTGAACCAACCGGTTTCACAACCATATAAGGTCCTTCCCAGGAAGGGTCCAACTTTCTTTGGTGACGCGGGTCGGAAGCTAGGGTGTTTCTCAACACCAAATCTCCGGCTAAGTACCGACGATTCTTCACTCGAGTATTATAATGAGACGCTATCCTTCTTTGATAATGTTGAGTTCGTGCTATTGCCTTTGCCCGAACTTCATCCAACAAATCAAGACTATCAAGCAGTCCTTGTTCATTTGCTTTTTCCTCGAACTCACGATCCCTTAACGTCCTCGCCATTATCTCCACTGGTGCCAATGCTTCGGATCCATATGCCAACCTCGAATGGAGTTTCTCCCGTAGGTGTTCGAACCGTAGTTCTATAAGCCCACAAGACATTATATAGTTCTTCGACCCAAGAAGCTTTGTCGCCTTCGAGTCTTCTCTTTATTCCTTCCAGTAGCGTTCGGTTAGTAACCTCTACCTGGCCATTGCTTTGGGGGTATGCCACCGAGGACATACGATGCTCGATCATATATGTTCCACAGAATTGCTCAAATTGTGGACGGTCGAACCGAGTACCATGGTCAGTGACACTTATCTTTGGAATCCCAAAGCGATATATGATTGATTCAAGCACAAATTTCTCCACTTTTTCTCGAGAATTGTCGCCGGTGTAACCGGCTTCTACCCATTTTGTGAAGTAATCAATTGCTACTATCGGATATTCTCGTCCGCCCGATGCCTTGGTGAATTTGCCCATGATATCAATTCCCCACATTGCAAAGGGAATGGGATTTAGAATTGAATTCATAATCTCCGCCGGGCGCTTCGAGATCAGTAGCATGAATTTGACGAGTTACTACATCGACGAACGTAGTCCATAGCAGCTTCTTGGATCTTAGGCCAATATAACCCCAATCTTAGAATTTTGTGGGCCGGGGCTCGCCACCCATGTGAGCGCCACAAATTCCTTCATGAACCTTAGCCAAAGCTGAGTTTGCCCCTTCGGGGCCTATACATCTCATAAGGGGTCCAGCATAAGATCTTTTATATAGTCTCCCATTCTGAATGACAAATCTAGCTGATCGAATCTTGATCAACCTTGCTTCTACCGGATCCTCGGGTAACGTGTCATCTCTTAGATATTCAATTATTGGATCCATCCAAAGAACGTTCGCTTCAATATAAGAAATTTCTTTCTCATGATAACTTGGAAAAGTTACCTCTTCAATATAGACCGAAGGGTCTAGATTCTTTTCCTTGGCATTGGCTAGTCGGGATAGCTCATCCGCCATCGAATTTTCATTCCTCGAAATCCGAGATATCTTCAAATTCGAAATTGGTTCTGAAATGCCCGCACTATCTCCCGATATTTTTGCAAGCGTGGTTCTTTAATGCCATACTCCCCCTGGACTTGGTTGACTATAAGCCGAGAGTCACTATAAATAGTAACATCTGCAATAGCTAATGCCTTTGACAACCGAAGTCCCGCTATTAGGGCCTCGTACTCCGCTTCGTTATTACTCGCATCAAATGCGAATCCCAAAGCATATCGAATAATGAATCCCGCCGGACTTTTTAATAGAATTCCAGCGCTGCTCCATCTTTATTACTCGAACCATCGACATATACCTCCCAAGGGGTTGGTATAATGGGATCTTCAATGGTGGGTTCCACGGTGCAAAGTAGTTTCTACTACAAAGTCGGCTAATGCTTGAGCCTTAATTGCAGTCCTGGTCTTAAAGCTCACTTGGAACTCACTTAGCTCAACCGACCAGGATACCATCCTTCCAGCACAAATCAGGTTTGTTAAGAACTTTACTAAGAGGAAAAGTTGTAAATACCTCAATTGGATGAGCTCTGAAAATATGGCCTTAGCTTCTCGGCGGCCATCATGAGAGCCGAGCTCGCTTCTCAATCTGCGAATATCTCGTCTCCGCATCCAAAGCAACACGTGGCTTACATAGTAAATCGGCCACTGTTTCTTGTCTTTCTCCCGAACAAGTACCGCACCGACCGCGGAAAGGGATGTCGCTAGATATAGCTGTAATATTTCCCCCTTCTCTCGGCCTCGGACAGGATCGGTGGTTGTCCAAGTGCATCTTTTAATTCCTCAAAAGCTTTCGGCACTCTTCAGTCCACTTTGCTTCCTTATCGCCCTTCAGGTCTTTAAGTGCCTTGAAGAAAGGCAAACATTTTTCTCCGGACTTGGAGATAAATCGATTTAAGGCAACAACTCACCCTGTCAAACATTGTACATCCCGAACGGTTTTGGGAGCCTCCATATCAATCGAGCTTGTATTTTGGCAGGATTTGCCTCAATTCCCCTCGTGATACCATGAAACCCAAGAATTTACCCGAGGAGACTCCAAAGGCACATTTTTCGGGGTTCAACTTCATTTGATGTTTCCTCAGATCGAGAAAACCTCGATCAAATCTGCAATGTGATTTGCTTTTGTAAAGCTTTTCACCACAGCATGTCGTCAACATATGCTTCAACGTTCTTTCCTATCAGCTCTTTGAAAATCTTGTTGACGGCCCTCTGATATGTTGCTCCTGCATTTTTCAGGCCAAAAGGCATGACCTTGTAATAATAGCTTTCACGATCGGTCATAAAAGCCGTACATTTCTCATCTTCCTTATTCATAAGGATCTGATTATACCCCGAGTAGGCATCCATGAAACTTAAAGTTTCATACCTGCAGATAGCATCTATCAAGAGGTCAATCCGAGGCAACGGGTAACAATCTTTTGGGCAGGCTTTGTTTAGATCCGTGTAGTCTCGTACACATCCTCCACTTCCCATTCGCCTTTTTCACCATCACCACGTTGGCCAACCAAGTTGGGCACTCGATTGGTTCTATGAAACCAGAATTCTTAAGTTTTTCAACTTCATTCCGAACGGCTTAGGGTTTAGGGTCTATCCAGAGTTTGTGCTCTGCAATGGCCCGATCGATCCCAGGCATGTCCTCAGCAGACCACGCGAATACATCTTTATTCTATTGAAGAAATAACTTCAATTCATCTTTAAACTCTTCCAGCTGTTCAGACCCGACATAAGTAATCTTTTTCGCATCCTCGGTACACAGCTGGATTTGCTCTAGTTTCTCCACTGGTTTGGGCCTTTGCATCTCTGTCTCTTCCCGATCATCTCGAACTTCTATGGGGAGGGCAGTAACCTTCTTCGGACCCTCCTTGTCTTTTAAATAGGCAACATAACATTGCCGAGAGATCTTCTGGTCAGAGGAGACTTGACCGATTCCCATATCAGTCAGGAATTTTATATTCAGGTGCTTTGTCGAAACAATAGCACCTATCTTGGATAAAGATGGTCGCCCAAGAATCATATTATAGGCTGGTAGTTCCCGAACCACAAAAAAATTGATTCGGACAGTTGTTTCCTTAGGAAAACTTCCAATGGATAAATCCAACTGAACCGATCCTTCCGCTATTGCAGATGACCCTGCAAAGCCATATAGGTGTGTTGATGAAGGTTTCATCAAATCTTGATCCACCTTCAATTTTTGATACACTTCGTAAGAAATTAGGTCAGCTGCAGACCCTGTATCAATCAATACTCTATGCACTTCCCGCCGTGCAATCTCTACCTTGATGACTATAGCATCATCATGAGGTAAACAAACATCTCTCTCGTCTTCTTCGCTAAAGGTGATAGAATCTTCACCATTCAGCTTCTTCCGCTTCTGCGCCTCTCCGGCTCCAACAAATTTGGATTTGGTTTTTAAACTCCGGAATGATTCAGGCTCTGGACCCCCGAAGATGGTAAGGATCGGTGACCGAGTAGCAGCTTCAATCACCTCCTTGCCTTTTTTGGACTTCGGGGCCTCCCTTGATCGTTCTGAACTAACCGAACGATCCCTCTTTTGAGCAGCCGCACGTGGCCCACATGGCTCCTCCCTTCTCCTGCTAACAAAACTGGACAAATGTCCCTGAGATATTAATCTCTCAATATCTGCCTTCAGATGACGATAGTCATTAGTGTAATGACCATAGTCCTTGTGGAATCGGCAATACTTTTCCCGATCCTGCTGCTCTCCGGGTTTCAAAAGAATTTTAGGCGGCCACTTCAAAATATTTTTTCTTTTGAGGATATTCAGAATATCGGCCCGAGGAGCATTCAATGGAGTGTACTCACTTTTGCCGGGGGATCTTTGGCGCCAAGGTTGGGATCTTCCAACCCGATCACGAACATTCTTCTTTGGCTTCTGCTCTGCTCAGGAGCCTTTTGTTCCTTATTGGAGACTTTATTATCTCCTTGGCGTGCATCTAGAATCTCCATGACTTCAGCCTCGCTTTGGCATCTCTCGTACCAACTCAAGCATAAGTCGTGGGTATATCATGTAGTAATAACTCCAGGAGTTTCCGATTTGTGAGTCCTGTGAATAGAGCGGTTACGGCTACTGTTCATCCAAGTTTTCTATCTCCATCGTCACTTTGTTGAATCTTTTCGGAAACTCTCTCGATCGATTCGTTCTTTCCCTCGTTTGACAAGAAACAAGGTTTCTTCCGTTTTCTTGACTCGTATCCCACTCCGGAATCGCCCTATGAATTGGCGTGCCAATTCGTCAAAGTTTACGATCCTTCCCGAGGGAAGGTTAGAAAACCACTTTTGTGCCGCTCCAGTTAGAGATGATCCGAAAACCCCGCATAAAATTTCATCGAATTACCCGAAATCGCCATGGTCTCGTTGGTAATAGCCAATGTGAGCTGTTGGATCTCCGGAGCCATCGAATGTTGAGAAGGTAGGCAAACGGAAGTTATGGGGAAACCGATATCCCGCGATTGGCTCAGCAAAAGGAGTCTTCCGAATGACCGAGTAAATATCCTCGATTATTCTTCCCTTAGCCAATTGCCCTAACTTCTCATTGATGTTGGCCAATTCTTGACCAATCTGGGTCGGGTGATCTTCAACAATACGATCACGACCTCGATTAACACGATCATCACGTGCTACTCGATCATCACGAACAGCCCGTCCTTCACGAACGTTTCTCTCGTCACGAACTCGCTCGATCATCACGAACGGTTCTTCGACAGTGGGTGAGTGAGTTCTTACCCCAAATCCAACCTTGTATTTGAATCGGTTGTACTCTCTTGCGGTCTATCGAACCGATCGCCTCGCCTTAGTTGATCATCAATCCTCCGAAGTCCTCGATCTCCTTCACGAAAATTCTGATCAACATTCCGGTCTTCACCATTCTTTGGTCACGTGGCAATGCACGTCTCCCCGAATCGTGTTGATCGGGTTCTTGTGGTAAAACCACTCGTCCGGTGAGCAAGCGGAGTGCTTGGCTCACCTCCAAGAGTTGAATCTTTACCTGATCCAATTGATCTTGGATTGTATCAAGAGGATTACGTCCTCCCCGGCCCTTATCCACTTCGATAGGATTTTGGCTTTCCTGGGAATATCCGGATTATTCACCCCGGTGTATCTCGAACACCGGAATTGCGTTGTGCGGCGGCTGCTGATCTAGTCACCATGGCTTTTTCAAGTCTTTCCCACAGACGGCGCCAAATGATGCGTCCAAAATCTGCTCAGCCCTTGGATCTCCACGTAGTGTCCTGCAAAACAAAAGCTTCAGATGTGGCCCGACCGGCGGGGTCGGGAGTCCACCTCCGAAGGCTAAGTCGGTTGATGAACTTAATCACAAACGGCTCTGCTAGAAGCACGAGCTAATGAATGAAGAAACGAGAAAGGTGATCTAGATAGCGGGACGCCCGATAGTTGAAGTCTATCAGTATGTATCTGAACCTGAGTCTCAGATAGTATTCTCCTTGATCGATTGATCCGTCCCTCACCTTGTATAGTAGTGAGGTTTATATAGAGTGTACCTTCGAATCTCCTTCGTTGGATGCACTCGAGCCTTCTTCGGGTAGTCGTTGGATCTTATCAATAAGATCCGTTGAGCGATAGACTTCTACTAGTTTGGGCTAGTAGAGGACTCCTGAGATAACCGTTAGGTTATGCGATAGTTATCCCTTTGATGATGATTATCCGCAGCCGTCAGTTTGAGTCTGCTGTCATCAGGGTGATTACCCTAATCCATAAGTAAGATTAGGGCACGCTTGCAGCAGAATAATCTTTCTTCTTCAGCAAGCCATCTTCTGGATCCGGTTCGCTCGGGAGCGATTCGGTTTTCTCCGTCTCTACCGGGGTCGAAGGTCGGACCAGGTGTGAACCCGGTCTGATCATAAACTCTCCATATCACATTCAATCATACTTTCACCATATTATTATTTCATTCCATTCTTATGAAGGTGGTGCACTTGAAATTAAATTCAGCAATACCTATTTGTATTGAACATGCATACATGCCTAAACTTATCTAAAGAATCCTCTAAAGCAATCAAGCATAATTATTTAAGAAAGGAATAGCTTTAATCATCTCAAACAAATTTATAACCATGTTCCCATGGAATTTATCATTCACTAAATGAAGAAAATGTAAAAAACATGACAGCATCTGACATGTTAACAAAACACTCTCCATCATGGTTAATCATACAACTCCTCCCACAATTTTTCTTATGAATTTGTTACTTACCTAAGATAATAAAATTCAGCAAAGTGCACTTTCAGTCCTACTAATCTTTCTCTCTTGTTCTCCTTTCCTCGCAAAAAATCTGTGTTTAACTCCTAAGCAGAGAAAATATTTCTTTTTATTAAAGATATAATTAAAAAATGGGGCTCCAAGTGGGTAAAATTTAAAAATCTAGCTTCAACTTTGGAGGTCTGATGCTGTCCTATAAATTTTATCCACCTGCAAAGTTTTAATTAAAAATACTTAAAAAAATCTAACTCAAAATTTTAAATTATTTGTCAAACAAATTTGGACTTGAATTCAAGTTCTTAAACCCAAAAATTAAGAGGAAAAAACTTCATTAAAGAACTCTCTTTTTATTTATTTATTTATTTGAAAATAAAACCCCCCACATCCACCATTTCTTCTTCTTCAAATGGACAAAACCAACACTCCTTTTGAAATCCACAAAAAAGTTCTGTTATTTTGACAGTTAGTTCCTTACCTCTATTCAGTGTAGATTCTCGAAAAATTCTGCAACTTCAAAAGTCAATTGCTTTCTGTCAAATTTGAAACAAACTTAAATTTAGAGCTCTTCTTCAAATTGGTTCTCTTGCATGCAACTTCAATCCTTGTTCTCAGTGACAAACAATCCCTTGAAACCTCTCTTCTTCCCCTTTCTTTCATAGTTTTTGCTCCTCTTTCCTTTGTTGCCCCCCTTTTGAAGTCAACAAAGAAGATGAAGCCACGTTTCACTTTTTATTGGTTCAGATTTTGAACCATTTTATGAACCAAACAAAAAATTACATGGTGCTAAATCATAAACCAACTTAAACCCATTTTAAAATCCAACTATCTTAGGCCTGAAAGCTTATTTATAGACTTAAAATTAACGTTAGGCCCATGAAAGCCCAATTATGAATGAAATAAAAAGACCCATCTAACAATGTCAAACTCTCTTTTCTCTCTCTCTCTTTTATTTTATTTTTTTAACCCATTTGCATATATTTCTTAGGTAAGAATATTAAACACTACCTTAAAAATCATGCTTGCCTTGCTCCATGTCCACCACATCCCCTCTTTGTCCCGATATTTCCAAATGTAAAATATCATCAAATTTGTAACAATGCGGGGCATTAGATCCTCCCTTCCTTAAATAAATTCCGTCTTCAAAATTTACTTACCTCATGATTAAACAAGTGCGGGGGACTGCATATCAGATTCTTGTTCCCATGAAGCTTCTTGTCCCCTACAGTCAACCCGCAAAACCTTCATAAGAGTTATCGACCAGTTTCTTTTCTTTCCTGTCCAACATTTTAATAGACATTTTTTTCATAAGAGAGGTCTTCTTGAATCTTCAGTGGTTCTAGCTGAATTATGTGTTTGGGTCTGCAACATTTTTTTCCAATGTTGACTCATGGAATGCATATGAATATTAGAGAGCTCAACTAGTTGGGCAAGTTTATAGGCTGCTGCACCGACCCTCTCAGTTATTTCGAAAGGCCCTATACATCTTTGACTAAGTTTTTCCTTTTTTATCAAATCTTACAATACCCTTCATTGGTGCTACTTTTAGAAAAAAATTGTCCTAAGCTCAAATTCTAAAGGCTTCCTTCTCAGATATGCATAGCTTTTTTGTCGGCTCTGTGCAGTCTTCATTCTTTCTTCTTCTTTTATTTATTTATTTATTTATTTTTTATCAATTGTATTTTGTCACAGATTTGCTATATTAAGTTAGATCCCACCCAATAGTTGCTCTTATTTCACTCCAACAAATAGGCGACCTACATTTCCTTCCATAGAGGACCCCATAAGGTGCCATCCCAATGGTGGATTGAAAACTATTACTATAAGAAAATTCCACTAAGTAGAGATTGTGAAATCCCTCATAACCCTAACCCAGAAATCCATATTGTAGGTCTGAAAACTCGGAGTGCGAGAAGAAGGCAACTATGGGCCATCTGAATTGAAACCATTGGAACCAATGGAAGTAGACGGAGATGATGCTAAGTTGGGAACTTGGTCGGATTTCGGAAGAATAACTAAACTTACATGTTGACGGACTTGGTAGATGGATCAAGAGTACAATGATGACATAAGTGGATGGTCCCAAAAAACCAAGTAAGACCCTTCTATAACTTGGAAAAGGACCCAAGAAGAAGCTAGGGTTTCTAGAGCATCAAAATACCCTTTCTATCAGAAGTACCCTGTGTTGGTCAATTGCCTTGGTTTCCACTGGCTGCCAAGCCTATCTCAGGGCAAAAAGGGCACTTTTGGGAAATTAGGTTTTTGAAGCCCTATTTAATTGTTTTTTTAGACTTTGCTGCGGGTATTGATGATGTCGAGACCCAGGAATATGAGACCACGGCGAGTGATCCGTACGGTATACAAAGTGTTGGCGATCACAAATATCACAGTGAAGAATGTTCGTGTGTCGACTGTGCATATCGGGATTAGTCTGACTCTAGAGTTGGTCTACCCCATACTGGATACAATTTTTTTTGAGTTTAGACATTACCATATGGATAAGGAAACGTACTATTTGTAGACTTAGAGAAATTTTGGTCTTCTTTATTCTTTTGGATGTAATACCTTAGTTTTGACTACTCTTCTGCTTTTTTTTATTATTTGAGTTGCTTCCACACACTTTTACTCTTATTATTTTTTGTATCACTTTTGTTTTCTGATATTGATTTGAGATCCTTACTTTGATTATTCTTTTAATTATGTTAATACAATGATATATTCTTGCTCATGATTGTTGTGAAACCCGGCCCAAACCTTAACCCGGATACTCTTTTGTCTGTAGGTCCGAAGACCCGAAGTAGAAGTGAAAGTCAACTATGGGCTATATCAGTAGAAGACATAGTGTTCGACTCCGAACCTATGGAGATTGAAGATGATGCCCCATACTTGAAGACAGTGTTGGATATAGAAAAGAGACTACGCCTTGATGAAGAGAAGATTGGTTGATGACCTTAGAGCTTGGTGGGATATGATTTAAAGCCATTTTTCCATGCTAGGTAAGTTATAGTATATGTGTTTAAAGTTTTGTTTGATTCCGTAGTGGAAGACCCTCTAATCCCTGACTTTGGATTTGCTGTCTGCCTTGGTCGACTGCTTGGGTCGACTGGGCCAGGCTACCCAGCCAATCGACCCAGAGATGCTGAACTCGAACATAATCTTCTATTTAGGTTATGTTGCTATATATACCCCCATGACTTCGTGATTTTAGTATCCCTAGCCTCCAAAACACTTAGAGAATGAAGGGAAACCATCTCCAAGCCTCCAAATGTGTTGAAGAAGATCAAACCTTGCAAACTTGCAAATTCTCTCTCTTGTTCTTCAATCAAAGGTTAGTATTCAATCTATTGTGTCATTGATTCATTCTTTCCATGATCACTCTCTTCTCTGAACTGAGATTTACGATGAAGATGCTGCAACCTTGTAGTCATATCTTTACAATCTCTTTTCATTCTCTTATGCCATGATCATCTTATTCAATCTTTATATGATTCTTATGATTCTTCTTAAACTATGATCATATTCTTATTTTGATTTATTCTAGCATTATAGATACCTCTCCATGATTATACATACCTCTGATCTACTGTGTTCTTGTACTAGAATGAGATCTCATCATCTCTAGTTCATCTCTTTCATCCATAGCATGTTTCCAATGAAAACCATGATTTTTACCAAAATAGAAACTATGATTTAAAATTAGTAAGTAATGGTTTTAATCGTTGTTTGATGCCTAAAATATGATTTTTAGTCTTAGACTACTGTGTTAGACATTCTCTCCAAGTTTCGTCGCATTCCGGATTGTGTAGCATAGGTTTCGGATCAAGATTCTATTTTTGAATTCGGATTTGCTCTTGGGCAGACTGCCTAGGTCGACTAACTCAGTCAACCCAGCCAATCAACCCGCAATGACAGAATTGTATTTCTTCGTCCGTTTCGATTCGATTGATGCTTATTCTTTTAGGATTACTTCCGAATGACTGTATGATGTTATTCTAGGGTTTATTTGCTAACTTTGGATTCATCCTCTTGTTCGTCCGGAATATATTCGAATCTAATTAAGGTAAGGATAGTTGTTACCATATTAACATAGATTGCATAGATTTAGTTTCTAATTTGGGAACTACTTAGATTTGCTACTATTATGTTAGTTTCTATTATGATATGAATGCTGTAAGTACAGTAGGATCTTATTTCCTTATTTACTTTATGTACTTGATCATGTATGGATACTTACTCATGTATGTTGCTTATTTATTTGATCTTGTCTTATTATACTCTTTCATTTGATGAGATATCTGTCGTGGATGATATGACTGAATTATGATTGTGATTGCTTAGGTATGATTTGAGATTTGGGGAATGTCCTTTTGACATTTCTGTCCTTGGACTTCATTGGGGATAGTATGGGATATTTCCAATGTTGCCCTTTGACACTTTTCCCGAATTATTGGTTGTCATACCTAGGACTTGTCTAGCAGTGTTTGGCTAGGATATTCCATGTTATATCAGACCCGATTTGGAAGGGTATTGAGACCGAACGACCCGTGGTAGCAATGGGGATTCATGGGTGCTCAAGACCGGTGAGTTATATCCGTGAGGGGACATGAATCACATTGTGGGGGCCATTTATGGGTAGAGTTGCATATGGATAGACTTGGGCTCATGGGCGTTCAAGACCGGTAACCAACCCGTGAGAGGACATGAGAGCTTCCCGTTTACTATATGTGGATGACCTATAGGGTTGATGAGTCCATATTTGAGAGAGTCGGATACGCTGACTCTAGTGTGAAGGATACCAGAAAGGATCCTAAGAGGGGAGGAATGGACGTATCTGGATCTGAGTTGATGTAACTAAGTAGAGGACTTGCATTTTGCTAGGTGTAACCCTGACATGCGCCAGTACTTAGACCAAATGGTGATGTGAGAGAGAGGTGACTTAACCCCCAGCCATGGATTGTCCGAGAGGGATGAAGGACCCTTTGCCAAACGAGGATGAGTGAATTGAGACCTACCCAAAAAAGTATGGTGCTATGACTTAAAGCATGTCTGCCTATAGAGACTAGCATACATAGAGTTAGACTCATACATGCATTGTTTGTCTCATATCATATCACCTTATGCTTTGTTTATGTTATCATGTTATTTATTCTATTATGGAATAACTTGCCTTACTGGGTTTCTTTTGAAACTCACTCCTTTTGTACAACATCTTTTGTTAGACTATTCTACAGGCATTGATGATTTTGAAGCGCAATATGAAGAAGCGCAAGATGTAGAAGCGTACAACACGCTAGGTGTTGGCAACTATGAAGATTACATTGAGGATTCGTCGAGTGGTTTCACTTGTTACCAAGATTAGCCCTACCGTGGAGTGGGAGCGTCTGAGCGTGATTGATGAAGTCTATATTTATGAAGACGTTCTTTACAAAGTAGAATAGACTTTAGCTTAGTTAAATTATATCTTTCTTTTTATCTTAGAACCAGTTGTAATTTCCTTTGACTTTCAATCTACATTCCGCTGTACTCGTGGAGTGAGATTCCGCCTCACTCTACATTTGATTTTATATATCTATTGGTATCATTTCCGCACTCTGATGATTATCTCATTACTTTACTTTGATTCATTTGAATAATATTATTAACCTTGATTTAGTCGTGTTCTTGATTATATTATTGTGAATGTGGGAGGTTGATTTACTAAATACTGGATCTTGTGGACTCTGGATCACACACTCGGGTATGCCAGATAGGGTACCGGCTGGGTGGATGTGACAATTGTACTATTGTGTTATGTGGGAGAATGATTGCATATTGCAGTTAGGGTACCGGTTGGGGGGATGTGACGGTCACTCCAACTTCCTTTAAAATGAAGGACCCAAGCCCTTAATATGTTTTCAAGAACTTGAATGGTTTTCTCAAATTGTCCATCAATCTGGGGATGGAAAGTTGTACTGAATCTAAGTTGCATACTTAATGCTTTCTGCAAGCTCTTCCAAAACCTGGAAGTAGTAAACTTGGATCACGGTCTGATACTATAGAAATCGGTACTCCATGCAGCCTCACTATTTGTTCCACATCTAACCTAGCCATCTTATCTAAGAAATAACTAACCTGAAAGAGTATAAAGTGAGCTGACTAGGTGAGTCTATCCACAACAACCCATATAACATCAAACCCTTGAGGATTCTTTGGTAATGAAGTTACAAAGTCCATAGTTACATGCTCCCACTTCCATTCAGGTATATCAAGAGGTTGTAATAGTCCTGAGGGCCCTCGATGCTTCGCCTTCATCAATTGACAAGTGAAACATTTCTGAACATAATTTGCAATTTCTTTTTTCATGTTATTCCACCAAAAATGCTTCTTCAAATCTTGGTACATTTTTGTACCACTTAGGTGCACTGAGTATGGTGTGTTGTGAGCATCATTCATCAAGGATTCTTTTGGTTCTTCAACATCAGGTACACACAACCTGGTCTTATACCTCACCACCCCTCATTCATCTAAATGAAAATCAACTCTCTTTCCTTCCTGGATCCTTCTTTTTATTTTTTACAAAACTTCATCTTTATCTTGTTGCTATTTTATTTCCTCTAAAATGGAAGGCTGAACTGTCAAATTTGCCACATAAGCATGTGCATACTTCTCACCAATTCAATCCCCAACTATCTTGCATCTTCAATAATTTGAGGTTGACTAGTAAACATAGCTACATAATACCCATGGGTTTTTCTGCTTAAAGCATTAGCTACCACTGTACAAACCCCCGTATTTCTAACCCGGAATCCATATTGCAAGTATGAGAACCCGAAGGACTAGTTGGGTTAATTTGTAGAGTGTCCGGATAGAAGTCCATGATCTATACCCTGAATCGGGTGGTTGCTAGAGGCAGTTGATTGAACCAAGCGACCGCCTGGTTCTGGTTTTGGGGTTTTACCCTAATTTGCCCCCATACCTCTATAAATAGCAACCCTTGTCTTTTTTATGAATATTATATTCGAGATTGCTGTTTTTGGTGGTTAGGAGGCAGTGGAGACACTCTAGAAGGTGAGCAAAACATGGACTAAGATCTGGAGATAATTCTTTTATGTATATAGTGATTTTGGTGTGAGGTAATTGGATTTCCTTTCACCCTTTCTCTCCTTTAGCCTTTGATTTATGTTAACCCATCCCCTTGATGTTAGTAGTTGATGAACACATTTATGTGTGAAATCTTAGGGCATAAAGCATGCATTTTATACACTTAGAATGGAGTTACCTTGGGTTTTATGTTGTTTTTGCAGATTTTAGGACTTTTCAAGACTTAAGCAAATATTTGGAGTTTTGGGCTTGAATCATGCTATTTCACACGTCAAGAAGTCCATTCAAATTCTCAAATGCGAAAATGGGCCTGATCTGGAGCATGATGGGCTAGAGATGTGTGATTACGGGCCAACTCCGAAATATTGAAGAGATAAAGAAGGCAAATTTGATCTACGGCTGAGATTTTAAATCAAATCTACAGAGATATTATTGAGAGAGTCCAGATGGAAAAGAGTCCTTGCATACCTCAATATCTTATTTTCTATTTGGGATTTGATTAAAGAAAGAAAAAGAGGAAAAAGAATTATATTCAGATAAGGATGAAGCAAAAATCCCGTTTTTGAATGCCTCTGTCCAGTTTCGATCAAACCCTTCATCGAACGGTCATCCGATGTCCGATCGTGCTGATTTTTGGAGGAGAGCTTCACGACTACTTAAACCTCAAATCCAACGGTGGGATTATGCATCTGATCTCTCTAAGTCGGCGCGATTAGTACGTCAAAACCCTAATTGGATGAGTCAGATAGAAACCCTGAGTTTTATTCAAATTCAGCCGTGCTTCATATCTCATGTAAACTCTATAAAAGGAGAGCCTACTCCATCAAAGGAGAACGTGTCTTAGAGCTTAGTAGAAGCATTCTTTCTTCTCTCTTTAGTTTATTAAGGTTTTCTCTAGTTTTCTTTGCTTGCAGTTGTGAGATTTTAAATTTCTAGATTCAATGTTTAGATTTAATTTTTATGTAATGCAATTCAAGTTCAAGTTTCAAGTTTTTAGATTCGTTTTTCTCTGGGTCTAGCAATTGCAGATTTAGATCATTCTAGATCTAGATCTGGTTGTTAGGGTTGGTTGAGATTCGAATCATTTGTTCAATTCGCAAGTAAGTAATTTTTCTTTATTAATCTTCTCTCCTCCCTCCATTCCCGCTTCTATCTACCCCTCCATATTCTTAATTTAGGATTTACTTTCAGCATTATTTATTGTTCTGCCTATTCATTCATAATCTCGGACCACATAACCGGAGCAAGCCTACAGTCGTGCCTCTGCTTCTGGTGACGGGTGGTGTTGCATCTGCATTTTAGTTATTTCCTTTTCCTTTTATTGCTTTGTTTATTGCTTTGTTATTTACTTTCTGTTATTTACTTTTTGTTATTTACTTTCTGCCTATTCATTCATAATCTCGGACCACATAACCGGAGCAAGCCTACAGTCGTGCCTCTGCTTCTGGTGACGGGTGGTGTTGCATCTGCATTTTCCTGTCTTTTATTTATGCATTGATTGTGTTTAATTTATTGTTCGTTTCAATTCGATTGCATTAGACGTATAGATTAGGATCGTTTAGTTTAGTTAATTAGTTAACAAAAATTGAATCATTCCACTCTCGCATTACTATTAAGAAGTTGAATTATAAGTGGCATATCTCCCTGAGATCGACCCGTTAGCTACACGATACCGTGCGCTTGCGGTTACTTTTAAAAATTCACAAACAGTAGTCACCCAATTGTTTAATTGTAGCTCTCTTTCCAATGTTCTTGATGAGATCCTGTTCAGAAATGAAACCCTTCTTTCGTGAAAAGGATGGATCCAATCAAGGGGAGAATTTTGGGTGACTAATCTACGTTAATTTTAGGGTTTCATTTTACCCCTTATTTACGAGTGTGTTAGGTTCGAAATTCGGATTGAGATCATCCCAAAAATGGATTGAAAGCGGATGATCAAAAGCTTGAGTTTCGAATTTGAGCATTCTGTTTTTGGGGCGGTCACTAGTGGTGGTCGCTTGACCTAAGCGACCGGCCCAAGCGACCGGTGGATTACAAGAGAGCATGTGGGTTTTATCCAATTTGACTTATATGATCTTGTAACCCTGTTTTTAGGTGTTCTCTGTTTCTACTAAAAGTCTTATAATTGTTTGTGGATTGCATTTTAAGGGAATTCTACTTGTATGCAGGTAAGTGATGCGTCCAAAATCTGCTCAGCCCTTAGATCTCCTGAGAGTGACCTGCAAAATAAAGCGTCAGATGTGGCCCGACCGCTGGGATCGAGAGTCCACCTCCGAAGGCTAAGTCAGTTGATGAACTTAATCACAAACAGCTTTGCTAGAGCACAGAGCTAAGGAATGAATAATAAGAATACGATTCAGATAGTAAGCATCGAGTGGTTTTCGTCCGTCCTTCACCTTGTGAGTAGGTGATGTCTTATATAGAGTGTACCTTTGAATCTCCTTCATTGGATATATTCGAGCCTTCTTTGGGTGGTCGTTGGATCTTAACAAATAGATCAATTGAGTGATAGACTTCTACTAGTTTGGACTAGTAGATGACTCCTAGGATAACCCGATTGTTATTTGGTGATTATCCGTATGATAGCGATGAGTGACAGCCACCGGAAACTGCTAGCCGTCATTAGGTTGATTAACCTATTTCGAAAGTATCGGATTAGGACGTGCCTGTGACTGAGTTAGTTTTCTTCCTCAGCAAGCTATCTTCTGGACCTGGCTCGCTCGGAAGAGAGTTGATTCCTTTCGTCCCAACCGGAGTAGAGGGTCGAACCAAGAATGAACCAAGTTCGATCATATTTTCTCTATATCAGTAAGGATATGCACTCTTATCTTTATGCAATGACTTGAACATGCTAGATCAATGTCTTTCTTTACTATTTTAATCATACACTTTGCTGTATGTATTTAGCATGTTAATATTATAACATACTGCTATTTGTATTGTTCTTTTATGTACTTTATTGTTTATGATATTATATTGTTGGTATCGTATGATTATGATTGGTGTAGTGTGGTTGTGGTGGAAAGGGTATTCCATTGGGATATCTTAGCTAGAGATATCAAAGGGCTGTGGTATGGGACACATGCTCACTAATGCCTCTAGCACTACCATCACTACTGGATGGCATACCTTGGGAGAGTCTAGTATTGCATGGCTAAGTACCCCACATACTACTACCCTTTCGGTAGGGGAATTGAAGCTGGATGACCCGTGACGATGGTGACGTGACTTTATTTCATCCTACAGCGGTAACCAGTTCGTGCGGAGATTCAATGGTCCACTGTTATTCATGCAATGGTAGGGTTGCATATGTTAGGGTTGGGTTCATGGACATCTAAGGAGCGGACCGGGTGTCGTGAGGAGTCATGAGAGCTTTCCGCCCCAATAATATGTAGATGACCATAGGGTTAGGGAGTGGAGTCCAATAGCGGTAGCCAGTCCGTGAGGGTTCTCATTCCTAGGCTGCGAAGAGTACATAATCGAGTTGGTTGGTGCCATAGGGGAAGTATCTAGACTTCATGTAGTGTGTTACCATTATGACTTGCATTGGATTAGAAACCCCGACATGCGCCAGTACTCGTACCAATGGTCGTGGTAAGAGAGTGTTGACTTAAACCCCAGCCATGGTTTGTGAGCCAGGTGTGGACTTACCCCTTTACCTAGGATCCCTACAGAGGTATCCAGTCCTTGCGGGATCAGAGTGACTAGACCTACCCAGAGGAGGGCTGGTGTATATCTTAAAGCATGTCAACTGTTAGAGACTTGCATAGTTAGATCTCAGTAGCATTCTTATTTCTGCATATCATGCATATCATATATGCATTGCTGATTGTGTTGACATATGGCTGGGAATTATGTTATTCTTATTGAGTTCGTCAGAACTCATTCCTTTATTTCTATGTTATATTAGCTTGTATAGATGGAGGCCATGCGTCGGACTTTGGACTGGTACCCCATGAAGGAGCCTTCTCGTATGAAGAGGATGAGGCATCTGCAGTGGCAGATGGAGATAGCTAGTGCGGGAGCTCTTGCGGGTGCATGGAGTGCGCTTACAACACCCATTGATGGGCGTAGGAGACGGATTACCTGACATCTTGCCAATCGTATGGAAAAGAATTGGAGGACCCCTCTGCTTGCTAACTTATAAAGCCAGTTCTTAGCTTTAGAAAAAGAAACTAGAAAGAAGATAATTTGATTTATTTTGTTCGCTTCCGCTGATTTATTATTCTTTTTGAACCATTGATTCTTTCTTTATTGGATTATTTTATAGGAGTATTTGGACTCCTGTAATCATTTTTATTAATTATTGCATTTATTCTTGCTTATGATTATCTATTACTTACATTTATTATTATTGATAGTAAGACAGTGGATCCTGTGAAGGTTCACTCCTGCGGGTTGTCGGGCGAGTAACCGAGACCGGCAGGTGGGGTGTGACAACCACATTGGCTTTCCTAGGATGATAGTTGATATTACAATCATAATCTTTAAAACCTCCTGTATCTCAAATTCAGTTCCTTTTTGGTGAAGATGTATTTAAGACTTTTATGGTCAGTATATATTTCACACTTTTCTCCATATAAATAGTGTCTCCAATCTTCAAAGCAAAGATAACCATTGTCATCTCTAAATTATGTGTAGGGTAGTTTTCGTTCATGCGACTTTAATTGCCTTGATGCATATGCAAGATTGCTATCACCTTACCATGTTGCATAAGCACATATCCCAATCCATTCTTTGATGCATCACTATAGACTACAAACCCTTCCGTTCCTGATGACAAGCTCAGAATAGGGATACTAGTATCTGCTTCAACTCCTAAAAGCTTTGTTCACATTCATCATTCCACACAAATCTAACTCCTTTTCTTGTGAGTCGAGTTAAGGGCGTAGCAATCTTTGAGAACCCCTTAATAAGTTTTTTATAATATCCAGCCAACCCCAAGAAGCTTCTTATTTCAGTTATATTGGTTGGTATGGACCATTCCATCACTGCTTGTACCTCACTTGGATCCACTTCTATTCCCTTTGCTGATGTTACATGTCCTACGAAGATAACTCTATCCAACCAAAACTCACACTTTTTAAATATTGGATAGAGCTACTCTTGCCTCAATGTCTGTGGAACTGCCCTTAGATTTTTTCATGTTCTTCCTTATTCTTAGAGTAAACCAAGATATTGTCAATAAAAACAATCACATGATTTCATCAATAAAAACAATCACATATTGATCCAAAACATCATGGAACACTATTCATTAAATCTACAAAAAATTGCAGGGGCATTTGTCAATCCAAAAGGCATCACAAGAAATTCATAATGTCCATACCTTGTCCTGAATGTAGTCTTAGGCACATCCTCCTCCTTCACTCTCAATTGATGATACCCTTACCTCAAATTTGAAAAAACTTTTTCTCCTTGTAGTTGATTGAATAAATCGTCAATTCTAGGCGATGGATATTAATTCTTTATGGTGACTTTGTTCAATTCTCTATAATCAATACACATCCTCATTGTCCTATCTTTCTTTTTCACACAGTGATACGCTAGGTCTAATGAACCCTTTGTTTAGCAATTCTTGCAATTGTTCCTTGAACTCCTGCGAGGCCATCCAGTAGGGAGCTTTTGAATTGGAGTTGTACCAGGTATCAACTCCATAGAAAACTCCACCTCCTTCTCTGGTAGCCTAGGTAAGTCTTCAGGAAAAACATCAACAAAAATCTTTAACCACCCACACTTCATTTACCTTTAACTCCTTGGATCTAGTATCAAACATAGCTGCTAAATAACATTGACACCCTTCCCTCAATAATCCTTGGACTTACATTGCTGAAATAATTTTGGATGGAGAAGACCTTATTTGCATCCCTGAGAATTGAATCTCTGGTTCTTCCAATAGTCTTAACACCACCATCCTTTCAAAGCACAAGACACTAGCATGATTAGAAGCCAACAAGTCCATCCCTGAGACTACATCAAAATCTTGAAGGTTAAGGAGTATTAAATCTTGTTTTAGCTTCCTTCCTTCACAATCAAATTTACATGATTCAATCACTTGATTTGCTTCCATTACTCTTGAAGGCATTGATACAAACAAGTGGAAATCTAACAATTTGGGTTCCAGTTTTAATTTTCTTGCAAAATCTTGTGATATGAAAGAATGGGTAGAACCAGAGTCAAATAGTGTAAGCATGCTCATCACACATCTTAAGCATTTCTGACAACTCAATCAACATACATATTCAAATAATCATTCATTTATCAAATTATAACATTTGCATTTATAAATATAAATTATAGCGCATAACATATCGTACTTGACACAACAATTTGAGATTCCTCGACCTCTTTTTGAGTAATGTGTAAAGCCTCCTAGGGTTCCTTATCTTTTGAGCATCTTCTATTTCCTTTTCTCTCTTTGCTCCTTGTGTGAAATCCAGCTCAAACCCTAACCCGGAAACCCTTTTGTTTGTAGGTCTGAAGACTCGAAGTGAAGGCAATTATGGACCATCTTAATGAAAGACATGGTGTTTGACCCAGAACCCATGGCGATTGATGATGGAGTTTCATACTTGGAAACTTTGTAAGAGTTGGAGAAGAAACTGCACTCTTGAAGATGAAGAGCTTGGTTGATGGACTTGAAGCCTAGTTGGACATGGTTTGAAGGGATCCCTCCATGCTAGGTGAGTTGCTTGTTTAGTTGGGAGAAGCCCCATTGAAAATCATGAGGTTTGGAGCTTCAATTCCCTGATCTGGGCTTGCTGTCAGCCTGGGCCAATTGACCCAGCCATGACCCACAGTCACAGGGGCTTAATTGTGAAATTTCTGATTTTTGGGTTTTGATGCTTTATTTAATGGGACTACGTGGTTTTCAGTCACACTTGTTTCTAAAGTCTCTGGAGAACGTGGGAAGCCTCTCTTAAGCCCTCTCTTTGGTGTTGTGGAAGATCCTTTGCGAATTCTCAAGTTCTTCGGCATTCATTCTTCATTAAGGTTAGTAATCACTCTTACTACTCAATTAGTCTAATCTCTTTTGATTTCTTTTCATCTGTGTGATTATGAAGATGGTTTTGTATCCTTGCAAACACCTCTTCTTCAATCTCTATAGTTGTGAGTGAATTTCCATTCACTCCAATACTGCAATGATCTACACAACTTGATTTTTAGAAGAGATCTTGTGAAATCTTCATGGATGTGTGATCATTCTATTGTTTTGATTTATAAAGCATGTTAGATTCATTCCTATGTTAGTTTTTATCTATGATCTACTATTATTATTCTTCTAAAGTGAATTCTCATTCTATCTAGCCCCTTCGTAGAATTCACGGATTGTTTTCTCTAAAAACCTAGTTTTTGATTAATTTATAATTTTATTATTTTGATCAATTTTAATGTCTAATCTTTGCTAGTTAATCTTAGATTACTGTTCTTGAGTTCCCCTTAAATTTTTGGAATTATTTGAATCCCGAAAGTTGAGTTTCATATCAAAATAGGGTTTTCTGTTCCGTACTGTTCATTGGGTCGATTGCCCAAGTGACCCAGCCAACCTGCCCAAGCTGACAGTAGCTATTTTCTTGGTCTGTCTTGATCCATTTGACTTCCGATCTTCGTGAGTTTGTTTCTAATGATTGAACTATGTTTGTTTAGGGTTTATTTGCTAACATTGGACCTATCCTCTTTGTTCCTCTAGAATTCTTCAAAATGTAAGGTAAGGATGGTTGATTCTCTAATAATCTAAAATGCATGATCTCTTGTTTATGATTTGGATTTGCATGATCTTACTAGTATTCTTATAATTCTTTATAATTTTATTACTGCTGTAAGTACTATAATTACAGTAGGTCTTGTTCATGTAATTCTTTTATTATTTTGATCATGTATGAATGGTTATTTCCCTATGTATTGAATTATCAATTGTGCTTGTGAATGACTGATTGGGAATGTGATTGCTTAAGTATAATTTGGGAATGGGGAACGTCCTTTTGACATTTTTGTTTTTGGACATCAGTGGAGGTGGTATGGGACACTTTTCGATGATGCCCCTTGACTCTTCCCGGATTATTGGTTGATATACCTAGAGCTTGTCCAAAAACTTGTTGCTTGTGTACCAAGATGTTACGCAAGTGCACGTGTCGTAATCAAGTAATAAATGATAAGTAAAGTATCGATCCCACGGAGAATTCTATCAACTTTCAATGTAAAATTAAAATTGAATTAAACAAGATTAAAAAGATTGATTTGTAATTGACTAACTAAATAATCAAATGACAGGTAATTAAACTAAAGAACTAAAATGGAAATTGAGCAATAGAAGGAACTTAGTGAGTGAAAAGAGTCTTGGGAGTCAAGTTTCCCTTCCCTTGAATTTTATAATGCAAATACTAAAGTAATACTACAGCCCAAAATATGTCAAGAACCTGGAATGAAATGGCACAAAGGTATTTTCCAATACACATATGCTTAGCATCCTAATTCAACATCTGCATATTCCTATGAAGAATTGAAATATGAATGCAATTTAAACCCAATCCCAATCATGGCAATGTGAGGTAATTGGGTATTCCTACCCAACCTACTAATTAACACAAACTAATTAAAGATTATGCTAACTCACACAATTCAGCAAGCATCTAGACTGCATTAACTTTCCAGTTAACTCAATCATAACAATCGTTCATGAAAGATTCATCAAGAACCAAAATTAATCAATATATATCATGCTGAATTCATTGACAACAAGTTGTATTGCAGTAAAACTAAAGAGCACATAATAGTTACATCTCAAAATGCAGGTTTAGGTACTACTATCATCCCAACACAGCTCAAACTTAGCCCATAACAGAATTCCAAAACACAGCAGTAGTTATAGTTAACATTAAGCTAGAAGATAAGAAGATAAAGTTATAAAAATAAAAAGAAACTAAAGCCTTAATGCTTCCACACGAGCTCCAGCCTTCTTCTCCAGCAGATCATCTTCTCCAGCAGCCTTCCATGCTTCTGCACGAGTCTAGCTCTGGTTCTTCCTCTTGCTTCAGCTGTGTCCTCTATTCCTTAGCCGTGTATTGCTCTCCTCTCCTTGCCCACGTTTTTGCCTCCTTTTCTCCTCTTTTCTTCCCTTCTTCTCCCCCAAAGTCCTAGGTTAAAATTGGCTTGTAGGATTAGAACATTTTCCTTTGATATCAACGGCTGAAATCTTTCATGGAATGACAAGAAGAAAGTCCATTAAGTTAGCCCTTTTTGGTCATTTTCATTTGAATTGGATCTAAGAATATTCTGCTCCGTATTGCTGCAGTAAACTCTACAGCAAAGTTAGATGATAGATTCTTCTTCTATTATGGATCTTCACCTACATTTTTCAAGAGAAAGATGATTAATCAAATTCATCCATTAATCTGAAGGGAAATTCATGTAAGAGTGACAATAATGACCTATACAAGATGCAACATGTTAAGACTCAATAAGACAACATCTAATGAATACTAACACTAAGACAAAGATAAAATACTCCTAAATCAAGTCATCTCAAGTATAAAGTTACCAATCTTAACTCTATTTCATAGAGTTATCACTTGTCTAGCAGTGTTTGGCTAGGATGTCCTTGTTATATTAGACTCGATTTGGAAGGATATTGAGACCGAGTAACCCGTGGCAGCAATGGGGGTTTGTGAGTGCTCAAGATCGGTAACCAACCCATGAGAGGACATGAATCACATTGTGGGGGGGGGGGGCATTCATTAGTAGGGTTGCAGTGGTAGACTTGGGCTCATGGGCGCTTAAAACCGGTAACCAACCTGTGAGTAGACATGAGAGTTTCTCGTTTACTATTTGTGGATGACCAAAAGGGTTGATGAGTCCGTAGTCTAAAGTTGGTTGTAGCCATAGGATACGTTGACTCTAGTGAGAATGATACCGGAAATGATCGCGAGAGGTGAGGATTGGAAGTATCTGACTCTGAGTTGATATAACTAAGTAAAAGACTTGCATTGGGCTAAGTTTAATCTTGACATATGCCAATACTCAAACCAATGGTGATGTGAGAGAGCAGTGACCTAAACCCCAGCCATGGAATGTCCGAGAGGGATGCAGGACCCAATTACGACCGGAGAACCCAAGATACCGAGATGGTTGAGGGAGAGTGATTTGAGACCTACCTAGAGGAGTATAGTGCTATGACTTAAAGCATGTCTACCACTAGAGACCAGCATACATAGAGTTAGAATCATACATGCATGTATATTTCATATCATGTTGCATCCTTCATGTTTTGCTATCATGCTTTACTGTGTTATTATGGAATGAACTACCTTGCTGAGTTCTTTTGAACTCACTCCTTTCTGCAAACATCTCTGTTAGATTTATTTGCAAGTGTTGATGACTATGACGGAGCAGCATATGAGTTTGCCCCAGATGACTCATACTACACCCAAGGTGTTGGCTATGATGACTATGACGGTGGAAAATATCATGGTGACGAAGGAGCGTATCAAGATTAGTGGTATTCATGCTAGTACAACATTATTTGGATATAGAGACCTTTACCTTTAGAAGTGTTCTCTTTATATTTTAAGAAACATTAGTTTAGTTTTGATTACTTCTTTTCTTTTCCTTTTATTTTGGGATTGGTTGTAATCTTTCTTTTTAGTTTCGATCTACATTTCCGCTGTTTCTGTAGAGTGATTTTCCGCTACACTCTACATTTGATTGGTATCTTTTTCTACACTCTGATTATGTTATTTATTCTTTGAATCTTATCTTGATCTTTTAGTTAATAAATTTCTTTTAGAAATAGTTGGACTTAAAAGGTTTCCGGTCCATATCCTTCTTTTCTTCTTTCTCTCGTTCCTCTACATTTCCTGAGCTCCACCTAACACCTTCACAAATTTCGGAGCGGTGCACTACCTCTGAATAAGACTTCAATTAAAGCACAACAATACATCTCTGAATACCATCTCTTAAACCTTGCTCAAACTATTGAGCTTTCATCTCGTCTGTACTAACCATGTATGGTGCATACCTAGAAAGTTTGTTCTTCAAACAAACTTTCTCTCATACTCAACTACAGTCATAGATCCCTACTTTAAATTCATAAACTCCATAGTCTTTTGTCTCTTAACACATGGAGGAAAATATTTTCGATCCTTCTTCCTTAAACACCTCAAATGTAACTTCTTTGTTTGCAACCTCTAAGGTAGGCTTAGTGGTTTGCCACCATTGATTTGCCTCATCCTTAAGCATGTAGGTAGCACACATGACCTTTTGTAAATCAGTGCACTTGATAGTATCAAATGCCTTTTCCAAATCTCTTATCCACCTTTTAGCCACTGCAGGATCTATACAATCTCCCCTAAATTCTTTTTCGTGTAATCTCTTAAAGTCTTTCATAACTTGGATGTTGCTAACCACATCCGTTTCCTCCTCTCTGCTTCCTCTTTTTTTTGCCTTTATTGGTAGCTTCATAAACAGCTTGGGTGCATGGCTTGATCCACTTGTTATGTTTGTCTTCGGACTGCACCTGCTAAATTACCAAGTGCTCCAATGAACTCCCATAACTGGAAAACATCTCCAGGATTAGGATCCCTAGTTGGAGTTGGTGTACATGGTGTACTAGTCCCTTCCTCTGCCATCCCTAGCTAATAGCGGATAAGATCAATACCATTAATTACCCAACAAGATCTTGATAAACAATTTAACAATCACTTGCAATTCATCACTAAGTAAAACATTCAACTAAAACATTTCAAAACATTTCATAAATATAAAGCAATCAATCTAATTTATTCCATCTCAATCTTAGTTTCCCCCCTCAAAATTTAGTCTTGTTAATCCCTCTCACCTTATCATTTTTTTTTTCAACTTTTTGTGCCCATAGTTCATTTCCTCTTTCTCACTTGGCACAACTATGCCATCACCATTCTAGATTTCTAATTCTAGGATCTTTGCTCTAATACCATAATCTATCACGTACACCCCATAGTACTAGGGCCAGGTGAGGCCCACAGCACCCAACTGATGAGAGCATGTGACAGGGAACCTCAATACCTTCCAACATGTCAAAGTTAAAAGACTAGATGGAGGAAAAAAAGAGAGTATACTGCTAGTGTATCATTTCCTAGTGATGGTATCAAATATTTCAACTTGACATTTTCATCCTAACCTTCTGATCATGCTATCTTGTGTTTACCCAAAAAGAAAAGATACATATACATATCTACACACACACTTCTCAATGAAAACAAAACCTGTTTCCATGACATTTACTATTCATACAACAAATTATATTTTAGTCTATATACAAAAAGAGTATAAAATCATTTCTCTAATTCATTTTAGATTGTGTATCTCCACTCCCTTCTTTTTTAATTTAACTGAACGGGAGCATCTATAGAAAAAATTCATGGGTGACTTTCACCACTCAACAAGTAACATAAACAATAAATTTAATAAATAATGTTGGAAAAATACAACATGCATATAACTTTCTTTTTCTTTATATATAAATATTTATTTTAAATACATTTATACTCTCATCTTAATACTTTCTTATAATTTTCTTTCTTTCTTCCTTTACTTTTTCCTTTCAATGCTTATATTCATTCAAATGAAAGTCACTTTCATTCTTCACCATGACATGGTTACCATTTGCGTATCATTTGTTTTTCCACATTTGCCCTCAAGGGGTTACAGTTTCAGCCTCCAAGCATATGCTTATGCCCTCATGCGCAACTAAAATAAGCATTTAACATTTGTTTATACTTATTGTCTTACTTTCAGCCCTCGCATTCGGGTACCAAGTACTAAGCTAAAGGAAGTATTGCACAGTAATACATTTTTTCATGTTTTTCATTTCATTTAATCATATTTTCACCATATTATTATTTCATTCCATCCTTATGAAGGCAATGCAATTAAAATTTAAATTCAATACATGTTCATATTGAGCATACACAAATGCCTAATGTTATCCAAATAATCCTATAAAGCAATCATGCATGATTATTTGATAAAAGATATGCTTTAACCATCTCAAACAAATTTATAACCATAATCCCATGTAATTTATCATTCACTAAATGAAAGAAAATGTTAAGAACATGACAAGCATCTGACATGTTAACAAAACACTCTCTCTCATGGTTAATCATACAATTCTTTCCGCAATTTTTCTTTTGAATATGTTACTTACCTGAGATAGTAAAATTCAGCAAAGTGCACTTTTAGTCCTTCTACCAACATTTCTCTATTGTTCTCCTTTCCTTGCAAAAAATCTGGGTTTAGCTCCTAAACAGAAAAGTTTTTCTTCTTATTAAAAATATGATTAGGAAATGGGGCTCCAAGTGGATAATTCTAAATTTATTTAGCTTCAATATCAGAGGTCTTATGCTGTCCTATATATTTTATCCACCCGCAAAGTTTTAATTTAAAAATACTTTCAAAAATCTAACTCAAAATTTGAAATTATTTGTTCCTCAAGAAATTTGGACTTGAATTTCAAGTTCTTAACCCGCAAAATCAAGAGGGAAAGTTCCATTGAAGAACTTTCTCTTTTTTTTTTTTTTTTGAAAACTAAAAACCCCATATCCACCATTTCTTCTTCTTCAAATGGACAAAACCAACACTCCTTTTGAAATCCACAATTAAATTCAATCATTTTGATTAGTTTCTTTCCTCTATTCAGTCTAGATTCTCAAAAAAATTCAGCAACTTCCAAAGTCAATTGCTTTCGGTCAAATTTGAAACAAGCTCAGATTTAGAACTCTTCCTTCAAATCAGTCCTCTTGCATGCAACTTCAAACGTCATTCTCAACGACAAACAGTCCCTTGAATCCTCTCTTCTTCCTCTTTCTTTCGTTTACAACCTCGTATATTTGGAGAGTTCGTCGTCGACGGAGCCCTACGACAGGCCATCGGGAGAGGACATCGAGGTACAAGGAGAGTCGTGTCCTTGCCTGAATTATTGTACACTACTTATTGCTTCAGTTATGATGTGGTGACAGGTACACTACTTATTGCTTCAGTTATTGTATTTGTGTTGCTTGACACTAGAGCATCACATTATTTTATTGCATAATCTTTTGCAAGATGTATTCAGTTTTGCCTAAGAAGTTGAGTCATGAGTGAGTGGTTAGTACACTGACTCAATCTATAGTGAGACTTGATGAGGTAGTTGGACCTTGTCCTGTGTTAGTGGAAGGAAGAGACCAAGAGGCACAGCTTGTAATGCTTGATATGAGAGCCTTTGATGCAATCCTTGGTATTGATTGGTTGATAGCTCAGAAGCAATCATCTCTTGTTCAAAGAAGAAGGTTCAATTTCATCCAAATAGTGCCCCTATTTTTTTACTCCAAGGTGATCTAGGGAAGCATGGTGAGAAGACCATAGCGGTGGCACTACAAGTTAGAGAGTTGATTGGTGGTGCTAGACTTTGTTCTTCCGTAGAAGATAGGAAAGCATAGAAGTCTATTGAAGACCTTGAGGTAGTGAAGAACTTCGAGGATGTTTTTTTTGCTGAATTACCTAGGTTACCCCTAGAAAGAGAGTTGGAGTTTGCTATTGCATTGACAGTAGGAGCAACTCATGTATCTAAAGCTCCTTATTAGATGACACCCATGGAATTGAAAGAGTTATAGAGTCAGTTAAATAAGCTACTAGGGAAGGTTTCATCCAACCTAGTGTGTCTCCATGGGGTGCACCCGTCTTGTTCGTTAAAGCATGAGGTTGTGTCTTGACTATAGAGAGCTTAACAAGCTCACCATCAACAATAAGTATCCCTTACCGAGAATCGATGATTTGTTGTCCAATGGAAAGGATTCTCGGTATTCTCTAAGATTGACTTAAGATCGGGATACCATCAATTGACAGTGAAGGCAAGCAATACGTGCAAGATAGCCTTTAGGACTAAATAAGGCCATTATGAATTCAAGGTAATGCCATTTGGTCTTACTAATGCACCCGCTGCTTTTATGGATTTGATGAATCAAATATTTCTAGATATGTTGGATAAATTTGTGATAATCTTCATAGATGATATCTTGATATATTCGAAAGATGAGAAAGAGCACGCTGAACATCTGAGGTTTGCATTGCAAAGGTTGAGAGAGAAGAGATTGTTTGTGAAGTTCTCAAAGTGTGAATTTTGGTTATCACAAATGGTATTTTTGGGCCATGTAGTCTATGCCCGAGGAATAAGAGTCGACCCAGATAAAGTCAAGGCAGTGGCAGATTGGGACCAACCCAAGACAATCACTGAGATTAGAAACTTCTTATGAATTGAGAATGTGATTGTGAATTGGAAAATACCTATTTGGGTGTTTTTGTCTTGGGACATCAATGGAAGCGGTATGGGACACAATCCTATAATGTCACTCGGCACTTTTCACGACTGGATGCCATAACTAGGAAGTCTACCGGAGTTTGGTTAGAAACCTCATCATATCACACCTTATCGGTGTGGATATTGATGGCGAGTGACCCATGGCAGAATTGTTGGGTGGTGGGCGCCAAAGACAGGCAACCAATCTGTTAGAGGACACGACCACATTGTGGGGGCCATTCATTGGTAGGGTTTCATATAATAGATTTGGGCTCATGGACGCTCATTTACTAGTTGTGAAACCCAGCCCTAACCTTGACCCAGAAACCCTGTTGTTTGTAGGTCCGACAACCCGAAGTAAGGCAAGAAATCAACTATGGGCCATCTCAGTGGAAGACTTGGTGTTTGGCTTAGAATCCATGAGTGTTGATGACATTGTTCCATTTATGGAAACTGCATCCTGATGAAGAAGGAATTAGTTGATGGACTTGGAGTACTCTCTGATTTGGTTCGAAGGCATTTCTACATACTAGGTAAGTCACTTGGTGTGTCTGCAGAACCCCTTCATGTTTGGATTTGATCTGAGCCTTCTTTTCTCTGTTTTGGACTTGCTGTCCTGCTTGGTCAACTGCTTGGTTGACTGGGCCAGTCGACCAATCAATCGACCAATGAGATCTGATTTGCTGATTAGGTCTTTTCTTGCTCTATTTAAGTCCAATCTCGAGTCTACTTTGTATTTTCTGCCTCCAAACTCTTTGGAACGAACCAGAGCTCTCCTCAAGTCATCTCCTCTGCATCCTTGGTGATTTTCTTTACGGATCTTTGTCAAATCTCTTGCATTTACACAAAAAGGTATGTGATCATCCTCTTCTATTCTTCATCTTTGATTCTCCATTGTTTTTCTTTCCTTTTCTATTTAAGGACAGTAGAGATGATGTTGCATCTCTGTTGTAACCATCACTCTATTCATCCTCTCCCTTTTCTCTAAGGATCTAAAGCTTGGTGGATGATCTTCATCAAGATCATCACTCGCTTTTGAAGGAAACCATGTATTCATCCTCTTTCCTTTTTTAGATTGATGTTCATTAGTCTTATATCTATTTTTCTAGAAGATCTATGCATGCTTTTCATGAATGCTTTATCAGATTAGTAACCCATCACTCTATAGTTTTTCGTCCATGAATTTTCCATGATTTCTCCAAGAACCATGATTGATCTAATTATGGTAAGTTTTTGTTTCCTAATTTGTAACTTGAAGACTTGATATTATTAGGGTTTTGAAGTCCTCTATATACCAATACACTATCCTTGCATATTCCCTCTTGTTGGGTGTCTTTTTGAATCACCGAATTTGGATTTTTAAGTAGAGATCTCTGATTTTGTAAGTCACTGTCTCTGTTGGTCGACTGCTTGGTCGACTGAGGCAGTAGACCAATCAATCGACCAATGAGGACAGTAACCTCATATTGGGTCTGTTTTGGATGATTTGATCTCTTTCCTTCTAGGTATCTTTCCTAATATGTTATGTATACTTGTTTAGGACTTTCTTTCCAAGTTTAGACAAGATCTTACTTGATCCCCAAGATCCTTTGCAAAGTAATTAAGGTAAGGATAGTTATTTCCTTAATTACATAGATTGCATGATTTAGTTTCCGTATTTGAATCTCTTTGATTTACTTCTATAAATAGATTCTTATATTGGCTTAATACTGATGCAACTACTTTGATTACAGTAGCATTACTTGTTTATGCTAATTAGTTCATGTATGATTTACTTACCAATTATATACAAGTTGGATGTTGTTATTGATTTCTTTCCATATAAGAAGTTACTATATTTGTGTTATGAATGATTCATGGTTGTGAATGATTAGGTATGGTTTGGAAATGGGAGGTAACCTTTTGACACTTCTGTCCTTGGACACCTACGGGAATATTATGGGATGTTTCCGGAGATGCCCTTTGGACACCTTCCTAAACTGTTGGTTGACATACCTAGGGCTGTCTAGTAGTGTTTGGCTAGGATGTCCCGTTATGTCAGACCCTAGTCGGAAGGGTATTGAGACCGAACGACCCGTGGTAGCGATGGGGATTCATGGGCGCTCAAGACCGGTAACCAACCCGTGAGAGGACATGAATCACATTGTGGAGGCCATTTATTGGTGATATGGAGAAAATATGATCGAACCGGGTTCATACCTGGTTCGACCCTCGACCCCGGTCGAGACAGAGGGAATCGACTCGCTCCCGAGCAAACCGGATCCAGAAGATAGCTTGGTGAGGAAGAAAACTTATTCAGCCACAAGCACGCTTTAATCCAATTGATGGATTAGGTTTAATTACCCTAATGATGGCAGACTCAAATTGACGGCTGCGGCTAATCATTATCGAAGGGATAATCATCGCATAACCTAGAGGTTATCTCAGGAGTCCTCTACTAATCCAAACTAGTAGAAGTCTATCGCTCAACGGATCTAACTGTTAAGATCCAACGACTACCCGAAGAAGGCTCAAGTGCATCCGACGAAGGAGATTCGAAGGTACACTCTATATAAACCTCACTGCCATACGAGGTGAGAGACAGAGATTCATATACACACTGGTAGACGTAAAATATCAGAGGCTCATGAGGATTACAAAAAGAGGAGAAGTATGTATTACATTTCAGTATGTATAAAATCCTCCTCAATTTCATACTCTTTGTCCAGCTTGTCTAGGAGAAGTATGGTCTTCGACCAAACTTGCATTCAAGGTGAGCTCGTCATAATTGAATCCTTCCAAGGGAGAGTAAACAGGAGAATCTTCCAGATAATGCATAATATCTGGATCAGAAGGCGGAGGATCAATCTTATTTTTGGTCCAGTCAGGAGGAGGAAGGCCCAGGTTGGTAAATACCTCAGGATGGCAAACAGCACTGTAGGGAGTCGTATCAAAGTGAGGATCCTTCCTTAATATTGATTCCCATATTTCGTTCTCACCATCCCGGACGCCCTGCAAGTTATAAGCATTCAGCATATCAGCAAATGGCTTACTGTGTAAATACTTGAAGACGCAGGCTCTGCGAACATTAGTTGGAAAGGATTCGGGCAAAGGAACGACAGCTTGCTTTTGGGGTAATGTTTTAGATCCTTTGGCTCCTGACTTTCCAACTGATCGCTCCAGGTGCCGAATTTTCTCTCTGGCATCATCCAAGTCTGACCGAAGACGATCGATCACCGAATTCTTTTCTCCTGCAAACTCCCAAGCTAGTTTCCTAAGGCGAGCAATCTCAACATCTTTAGCTTCAGAGATTCCCTGAAGCCTGGAAACTTCGTTGCTCAACCTATTGAGCCTAGAGGCTGCTTCCACTTGGTTGTGGAAGTTACCAGTATGACTCCTGCAAACAACTTCCGAGTTAAAAAGGAGCAGAAGAGTAATATTCAGAATCAAAAGATAATGAAGAAAGACTTACATCACCAGTGACTTCATAAAGACTTCATCTGGAAGTTTGGAAAGAACTGCGCTCTCAGAAGTCATTCGAGCAGTAGTGCACCATTCCAACTCTCTGTCAAACTCGTTTGACATTAATTCGGGCGAAGGATGAGAAGGATGCGCTACACCAAGAGAAGGATGAGCTGCATCACTTGTCACCCGACAGCGCTTCCTGGTGGCAAAATCCTCCAACTCCATAGGAGAGGAGGAGTATGCCAAACAAGCACTGGAATTGGAAATAGGAGCAGCACCTGCTAGGACCACACCTTCATCAGATGCCAACATAGTTGCCTCAGATGCCCGAAGAGTCTCCTTCGGGGGTGCACGAATGGTCTCTGCAGCAGGGGCGTCATCAGCGCCATCAACAACGGAGTGATCAAGATCTTCCTGGGAAAAACGAACGATCACTTCAGGCAGAAGAGGCGTAAGAGCGGCATCAATAGAAACTGTGGGAATCTGACTTGAAGATTCACCAACAGCAGTCGCCTTACGCTTGGAGGATTCACTAGCTGAAACCACCTCACTTGCCCCAACCACTGCCGACTGAACGATTTTCTTACTAGACTTCGCTCTGATAAAGTTCGGGTTGATTCTGGGAGCCACTGTAAACACAGAAAAAGACGTATCAGTACAGATATCCAATAACGAAAGAAAAGAGGGAAAACCCTAGTTCTCTATCAACTATCAAAAACCCGATTAACTAAACCCCAAGTATTACTACTGTGCAGTTTACTTAGGGGGGAGGGGGAACGAGATGAGTAATCAAAAACTCACTTGTTCAAAAGTTGATAGAGTTATTGTTGGAGTATGAGGAATACGGAAGCAAGCAGGAGGATGGAATGTCGCTTTAGCAAATCTAACTTGCAGATAGCAGGATAAATGGAGAGTACCCACAAAGGCTTTAAATAGCCTCAGGTATTAAGACGACGGTTGAGAGCTAAAGACAACCAATGGCCCAGATCGAAATGACACTTCGAAATCCGTAACAAGCAAGATCAACGGTCGTAGGGAGGCCACATGGAAACATGTGGAGGCGAGCACCCGATGCAGAGATACCTCCAATCGTCGCACCGCCATTGTGATAATGGATGTATTACCAATTCATTGGAAATAGTGAATGGTATACCAAAGCAAGGAAACGTTTGGACTTCGCGGATACCAGAAGGGAAACATGCGGACTTTGCAGTAAATGAAGGAGTGGGGAAGATTAGCGCATCTTTCCAAAACATATCTTCATAATATCTAGCACTTTGCTCACCTTCCAACACTTCTCCACTGCCGCCTAACCATCCAAAATAGCAATCTTGAATATAATAATATGTTAATAGGGAGAGGGTTTCTATTTATAGAGAATAAGGGGTAAATTATGGTATTTTCCCACAAGTAGAACTTGGCGGTCACTTGGTTCAATCAACCGCCTTAAGCAACCGCCCCCTAGTACATTGTTGTACATGGGTGCTTTGCTCAAGGGGTTGCCACCAACCTCAACCTAATCCTAACCAACACATGGGAAAGGTCTTACCTTCATTCTGGACATATCCAAACACCACTTACCTTCTACCAGAGATCCAACTTCCCAGCAAGGCAGGTTCTTCATCAAGAGAATCCAGATCCTTGGGTTCAGGGTATGGATCATGGACTTCTATCCAGACACTCCACAACTTAGTCTGACTAGACCTTCGGGTTATTGAACTTGCAATACGGATTACGGGTTAGAATTACGGGGGTTGTTACAGCAAGTGTACAAGTAATTGGAGAAGAAGGCAAAACATTAGAACATTTATGAAAATTTTACTTTACTTTATTCCTTTCCAGTTGTTTACTTTAGATTTGACATCACTTCCACACTCTGATTCAATTTTGAGATCCTTCTAAAATCCTTATTACTTGATTTATTTTTGTATTAATATTACTACATTGATTTATTCTTGCTCATGATTGGACTATTGTGTGGAATGGTTGTTGATTGTCTGAGACCTTATCTATGGGGTTGTGGATCACACCCTAGCATATTCGGGTAATAGGATACCAGCTGGGTGGATGTGACAGTTTTTGCTTTGAAAATATGGCAGTGTTACCTTTATGGAGAGAGAATAGTTATATTCACCCACCACAAGAGCTTAAAGTACTTCTTTACCCAAAAGGAGTTGAACATGAGACATCATCGATGGTTAGAGAAAGTGAGGGACCATGATTGTGATATCCAATATCACCTGGATAAAGTAAATGTGGTTACCAATGCACTAAGTAGAAAGAGCACCCACAGAATGATTGACCTTGCAACCCTCAGTAAGCCTCTATTGAACTCCATCATGGAGTTGGGAGTTGGAAATTATACCATAAGGTTTGGATATGATTCTTGCAGCCTTGTTAGCAAAACTGACATTGAGTGATAGAATCATCACATTGCAGACTTCGGATCCAATATTGAAGGAAAAGTTGGAGAATATTTCTTCAGATCTGCAAGAGGTACTTCATTTTTCTTTGTCTATTGATAATGGTTTGATGTATAAGAGAAGGTTGTGTGTGCCAGAAAATGAAGAGCTTAAGAAGGAAATTTTGGGCGAGGAACATCACTCCATATTCACCGTACATCCCGGCAGCACCAATGTCACATCCCGCCAGATCCACCCAGCCTATACCCTAGCTGGATTACCTGGGGAAGTGATCCACAGCCCAAAAGATCAAGTTTAGGAACGATCATATCCATTTCGCACAATAACATAATCAAAAGCAAGAACAAATCATTGTATTCTAATAAGTAAATAATGAAATTCAAGAAAGGATCTCAGAAGGATCACTATAGAATATCAGAGTGCGGAATAAAAAGATACCAAACAAAGACAACTGTAGAGTATAGCGGAAATATACTCCACAACATATGCAGAAGGTAGATCGAAATCTAAATATAGGCCTAAGCTAATACAAATAAAGTAAAAGATATGTCTAGAAGAAACATGAGAAATCTAGTCCACATCTTTAGTCAGCTCTTCTTCATCTTCTTCACCTTGCGCTTCCTCATACGTGACGTCATAGTAATCCGAACCTGTAGAGAAGTCTAACAAAAGATATGGTACAAAATGAGTGAGTTTAACGAAAGAAACCCAGTAAGGCAAGTTAACTCATAACAACATAAATAACATGCGGTAGAACATAACAAGATGCAATGCAATATGAAACAGACAATGTATGTATGCATCTAAACTCTATGTATGCTAGACTCTATTGGCAGACATGCTTTAAGTCATAGCACCATACTTCTTTGGGTAGGTCTCAATCATACAATGCCGTTTGGTAGTGGGTAGGAACACGTTCCGGACAACCTTGGCTGGGGTTAAAGTCACCGCTCTCTCACATCACCATTTGGTATAAGTATTGGCGCATGCCAGGGTTAAGCCTAGCCAAATGCAAGTCTTCTACTTAGTTATATCAACTTAGGTCCAGATACGTCCATTCCTCGCCCCTGGCGATACTTTCTGATACCCTTTCCACTAGAGTCCTAATAGTCCCTGACTATGGACTCATCAATCCTATTGGTTATCCACATATGGTAAACGGGAAGCTCTCATGTCCCCTCACGGGTTGGTTACCGGTCTTGAGTGCCCATGAGCCCAAGTCTATCCATATGCAACCCTCCAATAAATGACCCCCATAATGAGATTTCCATCCTCTCATGGGTTGGTTACCGGTCTTGAGCGCCGTGAATCCCCATGGCTGCCACGGGTCGTTCGGTCTCAATACCCTTCCGATTCGGGTCTGATATAACGGGGACATCCTAGCCAAACACTGCTAGACAGTCCTAGGTATGACAATCAATGATTCGGGAAAGCGTCAATGGGCAACCCTAGAAACATCCCATACTATTTCCGATAATGTCCAAGGACAGAAGTGTCAAAAGGACACCTCTCAATCCCAAACCATACCTAATCAAACACATTCTCAAATCTGTCATGTCATATCCAATCAACACTTCATCATATAAAAGAGAATATAAAAGCATAATCTAATCATTAAACAATATAGTAATAAGCAATTCATATAAGCTTGAATAATGAAAAAGAAAACATAAGTGAAGTGCTACTGTACTTACAGTAGTACATCAGAAGTATAAAATACAAGAACAGTAAATAAACTCAGAGCTTCTTAAAGTAGAAACCAGAGAGTATGCGATCTATGTTATTATGAAATAACTGTCCTTACCTTGATTATCGCCGAAGATAATCCAAAGATCAAAGAGAGAGACTCCAAATTTAGCAAATAAACCCCTAACAATCATAGATATAACATTAGGAAAGATGCCTAAAAGATCAGAGAGCAAACGAATCAAACTAAGCGAAAATTGAAGCTACTGCCTTCATTGGTCGAGTGCTTGGTCTACTGACCCAGTCAACCAAGAAGTCCACCAACCAAGTCAATACGGAATTGCAGAAATTAGATTGTTCATAACTTCTTCGTTTGAAGTCGGATTGATCCGAAATTCGAAGGGGAACTTCCTAGAATGTATTAGAACTATATAGGAAGGTAAAATCATCAACTCAAGGTCAAGATATGGGTTCTTGATTTGAACCAAGAAGTTAGGGTTTCAATATTATGGCTCTCATGAAGAGGCTAGGGTTACAAGATGAAAGGGAAATAATTGCTATCAAGAAAATCATTGAAAGAGAGTTTAGATTAGCATAAATATAATTCATGTGGTTACCCTCACATGGGAGGTTATCAAAGGTTTCCAAAAAATCATACAAGGGTCAGGGTTTCAAGAAAAGTTCCGGGTTGGGGTTAAGATCACAATGATGATCATAGATCTCAAAGAATAGAATGAGATCATGGAATAGATGGTTGCAAGAATGCATCATCTTCTTCCTGATCTCAATCAAAAACAAGATCGAAGAAAGAATAATTTAAGATTCAGAAGAGATACTAACCTTGAATTGACAGATTAGAGATGAGAGGCTTCAGATCTGCAGAGGAATCTTCGAAACCACCGAAAAGAGTTTTGGAAAGGTCTTCCCACGTTCACAAAGTGTTTAGGAGGCAGCCGTAACTAAGAAACTCGAAGTAGGGTTAAATAGAGAGTGAAAAACCCTAAAATTGGATTTTCTCGGATTTAACACACCATTGGTCGATTGATTGGTCTACTAACCCCAATCGACCAACTAGTCGACCAATGCACAGTTCAGCAACTTCGGACAGGGATTCATAGGGCTATACGGGGTCAAATTGAGTGGGGTTTTCTCCTACAAGTCAATCAAGAAGTCTAGTTTCTAGAAATACCTTCAGATTGAGCACGGGAGTTCATTAGGTACTTCAAATAATTCACCCCTCTTCGATGCGCAGTTTCTCACTAAACACTGACAGTGCTTCCAAGTATGGAGCACCGTCAACAATATCCATGGGTTTCGGGTCACATACCATGTCTTCGATAGAGAGGGCCCACAAAGACTTCTTCCTTCACTTCGGGACCTTGGATTTACCCTAAGAAAGGGTTTGACATGACTTCCTAAGGCTTTCAAAGGGTAGCAACACTGTTATCAAGGTCCAACTTCAAGTTCAAACATTAAACTAACCTTTCTTCACCCAAAACAGATAGGATGTCCTGGCTAGGTTTGGGCCGGATTTCACAACCAAGATATACAAGGACTTGAAGGAACATTTTTGGTGGATCAGATTGAAGAGCAATGTTGAAGATTTTGTAACCAAGTTTGGTATGTGTTAAAGGGTGAATGTTGTTAGACAACCATCCGCAGGTCTTTCGTAGCCACTCCCTGTGCCAAGTTGGAAGTGGGAAGATATTATGATGGCCTTTGTCACAGGTTTGTCTCGGACTAACAAGGGTAACGATATTGTGTGGGTAGTTGTACATAGGTTGATGAAGTCAGCACACTTCATATCGATGAAGATTACCTTCACCATGGATAGACTGGAAAAGTTTTATGTGGAGAATGTAGTGAGACTACATGGTGTGCCAGTCGGTATCATATTAGATTGAGATCTTTGATTCATTTCAAGATTCTGGAAGAGTATACTGAAAGTCTTAGGTACTCAGCTAAATTTGAGCACCGCTCATCATCCTTAGGCTAATGGACAATCTAAGAGGACCATACAAATTTCAAAAGATATGCTTTGTGCATGTGTAGTTGATATGGGTGAAAACTAGGATGAACACATAGCACTGGTAAAGTTCACCTACAACAATAGCTATCAGTCCACAATCGGCATGGCACTGTGCAAGGCTTTACATGGATGAACATGTAGGACTGCATTATATTGGGACGAGGCTAGAGAGCATATAGTTTTGGGCCCTAAGTTGATAGAAGCCACTGGTGCTATGGTTGATTTAATTAGAGAGAGAATCAAAACAGCTTAGTCTAGGCAAAAATCTTATGCGGACAAGCGAAGGACAAATCTTGAATTTAAAGTAGGAGAGCAAGCCTTGTTGAAAGTATCATCTACGAAAGGTGTGATGAGGTTCAACATCAAGGGGAAGCTTAGTCCAAAATGTATCAGGCCATTCGAGACTGTACAGAAGGTGGGACCATTTGCATATTGGTCGGCACTTCGAACATCTTTAGCCGATGTGTATGATGTGTTCTATATTTCTATGCTTCATTAATGCATAGAGAACCCGATACACATCCTACCACAATAACCCGAGGGTTTAAGTGTAGACCTCTCTTATGAAGAACAACCTACTAAAATTTTGGATCGCAAGGACAAACTACTTTAGAATCTAACCATATCATTGGTGAAGATTCAATGGAAGAACCATATTTTTGAAGCATCATAGGAGAAAGAGGATGAAGTGTGAGTGATGTATCCATCCCTCTTTTGAGCCTCCAGTACATCAATTTCAAGGATGAAATTTCTTTTAAGGGGGAGGATGTAAAATCCCCTAAAATCCTAACCCGGTAACCCATCATTTCAGGTTAGCAAACACGAAGTTCGAGTATAAGGTAACTTTGGACTATTTGAGTTAAGCCTAGGAGTTCAAAAATTGAACCTACGGACCTGGATGGACTAGAAGAAGACCCGACCACTTTAATTGAGTTCAAGAGGAGAGATAAAGTTAGTCCGAAAGGCATAAAAATGAGATTTTGTCATGCACGAAAACCAATGCTAAAGGATTCAAATGCCAAGGTAAATTATAAGGGCGATTGCTTGGGGTGGTAGATCCATTTGACTGATTGCCCCCTACCTAGAAAAAGGGTATTTTTGAAAATCCAGCCTTTAAAAGCCTATTTTATATCTCAAGTTGCTCACAACAAATTCTTTATGATATTTTAAAGGCTGAGAGCTTGGGGGAAGAGAAAGGTGGAGAGTTGAGTCAAATCATTGAAGATTGAAGTGTGTTGAAGCACGGACTGAGGAGTTTATCACTCGAGAAGGTAAGGAATCATCTCTCTTCATTTTCTATGGGTTATTTAGGTTGGTGGTTAGCATTTATATTGGAGACTGTTGGTGGAGAGTAAATGCTTGCTATTGAGTGTGAGTGAAGCTTCCTTTTATGTCTCTTAGTCTTATTGAGTGTTGGTTGGTCTTATTTCGCCCATTTGAGACCGATCAAACCTCTCTGAGATGCCCACGGACAATTCTCTAAGAACTAAATTGGGGGACTTGTTGGGATGATTGAAAGGTGTTTTTAGGATAATACTAAAGTCCCATTGAAGTCCCAAACCCCCCCCCCCCCCCAATCTTTGGATTTTGAATTGAGTTCGAAATGGGGCATTTTTGTCGCAGCCTTAGGGGGTCTTTTGCTGTTGACTAGGGGAGCTCGATCAGACCTAGTAGGCTTGACTTGTTGTCCCCTTCTCCGAGCATGTAAATTGGCCCGTTTAGTGCTTGTTTGATTCCCAATTAAAACCGAATCTAGTCTCTATGTTTTTTTAGGGTTATTGTAGCAAAATTGCACTCTTGAATTATGGATTCCTTGGACATTAGAGACTATTCTTGTCATTTACAGGTGAGGAAATACATCATCATATATTTTGTATTTGCTTTGTATTTAAATCCCCATTAATATGAATGTATTATGATTTCTTATAAAATGCGTGAGACTTTGCACGAATGAAAGGTAATTTGATGTTTATGTTTAGGATTGTATTTGATTCAATCAAATGATGATTGTGAATATGATGTGGTTGGGATTTGGGTGGTAGAACACTATATATATTAACCAACCCAAGGTTGTGGGTTCACCCATTACCCTTGGTGTTTATGTATTTACATAGATTCACCAGATGCATGGTTTTGTAATGTCTAGACATGTTTGGCTAGTAAATCCAAAATGAGTGTTATTACCCTTTCAACAGGGATATTGAAGTCGAGTGACCTATGATGGTATTGATTGGGTCCTGTGAATATCATGCAGGTACTCGTAATCATATAGTGGTCGGGTTGCACATGTTAGGGTTAGGCTCCTAGGGGGTCCAACAAACAGCTTGAGTGTCGCGAGATGACACTAGCATCCACCCTAGCATATGTAGATTACAATAGGGTTAGTAGCCCAACATACAGCTTGAGTGCCGTGAGGAATAAGGTTCCTAGGTGAGAAGGATACGCAGACCAAGAGGGCATTAGACATGAGGGAAGGTATCTGGATCACATATAACATAAGAAATAGTCAACCTTGCATTGGACTAGGGTTATCCCTAACATGCGCCAACTCTCAGATCAATGGTGTTGGTGAGAGAGTGGTGGCCTAATCCCAGCCATGGTATGATGTGACCTATTCTCATTTTCCATGGAGAACCCAACAGATGGCTTGAGTGCCTTTAGGGAAGAGTAATGAGACTACCCAGAGGAGGCTGGTGTTGTAAGTTAATGTGTGTTTACCATAGAGACTACATTTGTTAGAGTCTTTAAACATCATTGCATCTTCGTTTATTATCTCATTATAATTATATCATATATGAATGTGTGTGACTGATGTGTAATGTATGATTATGTTGACCTCACTGAGTTTTATGGAATTCATTCCTTTGTGTATATTTTTCTTAGATTCTACTGTAGGTTATGAGGACCTCATATACTTGGAGTGCTAGCTATCGGCAAAGCCCTACGAGGGACTGTTGAGAGAGGACATCGAGGTACACAGAGAGTCGTGTCCTTACTCGGACTGTGCCTATGGAGTCCATTTCCTCAGAAGCCATGGAGACTTCTTATGAGAAAGTAGCAACCTTAGTCACAGTCACATATGTTCTTTATTTATTTGTTAGGTAGGGGCACTATTTATATTCTTGACTTTTCCTCGGTAGCAGTTAAACTTCCGTTGTTGAATATATTCTTTCTTTTATAGTCCGACTTTAACTTTGATTATCAATTGAGGATGACTGTAATAACAATTTGATACCTTGATATTTGATACTTTGTTTCATTTTTCACTCTTGGATTATTCTATATTGTGCTATATGGTATTGCCATGAACCTGATCCTATAGCATTATCATCTTTACGGGTCTTCGAGTGTGTCCGGATCCAACTAGGTGGGCTGTAACACAATGTGTCAAAGTCTCTTAGTTTATGTCAAAGTCCTAGGATAAGAGTCCAATTGTACATGTAATAAGAAAGTTGAAATTGTAAATGACTCTATTATGTATCCTTTATTTAAAGATAATTAGTAACCTATGATGAGATGAGGGCTTTCATACCATGGACGTAGGTTCTTTATACTACAAGCCAAACTGTCTTTTTTTCTTTCTTCTTCTCCTTGTTCTTCATTACTTAAGTGAGAGTTTTAACATATGGCGCAAGATAGAGCTTGTTTAGATGCTTTCTCTCACATCAAACAAAGGAATCTCAAATTTGACTCTTCAGCCTTGTTAGTTGCTCATGTAGATCTTTAGAGCTTAAATTGACAATCTCAAGCCACTTATTACAACCAACCGAGGTGACGAAACCCTTTCTCTCCTTCTCTATACTTTTTTATTTCCTCCTCACCTTCCCTCTTTCTCACGTCCTTGTCTCCACTTTTGCTACTTCTCTTCTCTTCCCAAAGCGCTCAATAATTCAAGCTTGAAACTAATGTTTCTTACACTAATTAAATTATTCATCCAGATTTCTTAACTTTGCAGATTTTTGTTTCCTATCTTACTTTCAGATTGACAGATTTTGGGCAGGTAAAGGGTTGTAGAAGAAAATGAAATTGTTATGACATTTAGAGTGCCTATGCTTTTTGTCATATATTTTGGGATGTCTATCAAAGTTTTTGTGAAGAAAATGAAATTGTTTTGATATTTGGGATGTCTATACTTTTTGCCATACATATATTTTGAGGTGTATCTAAATTTTTTCTTTTTATATCTTTTCTAATTATTTATTCTTTCTTTTTTATTTTGTCCATTGCTTACCAACCACACACATTCAATAAAAATGTCTACGTCAAACGAAGCTATTATAATTATCTTGTTTTCCTTTTGTGTGGAAGATATTTTTCCTTGACTTGTAAGTCTTTTGTCTTTTAATACAATCTTGACTTGTAAGTCTATAGTTTGACTAGTTTGCATGACTTGACTTGGTCAAGTGGTTTAAGTCTTCCCAACCCACTTGGTCAAAGAAGGAAAATAATTAAGGGTCCACAAGCACAGTGAATGCTATATGGATGATTGCCCCTCCATCCATGTTTCTTATGTGTAGTATCCCTAATAAAAGTAAAATTAGGGTGTGAAGAAAATGAAATTGTTTTGATATTTGGGATGTCTATACTTTTTGCCATACATATATTTTGAGGTGTATCTAAATTTTTTTCTTTTTATATCTTTTCTAATTATCTATTCTTTCTTTTTTATTTTGTTCATCGCTTACCAACCACCCACATTCAATAAAAATGTCTACGTCAAACGAAGATATTATCATTATCTTGTTTTCCTTTTGTGTGGAAGATATTTTTCCTTGACTTGTAAGTCTATAGTTTGACTAGTTTGCATGACTATACTTGGTCAAGTGGTTTAAGTCTTCCCAACCCACTTGGTCAAAGAAGGAAAATAATTAAGGGTCTACAAGCACAGTGAATGCTATATGGATGATTTCCCCTCCATCCATGTTTCTTATGTGTAGTATCCCTAATAAAAGTAAAATTAGGGTGTTCATGAACTCTTATATTTAAAAAAATTTAGGTGAGCTTTTTTATTTTTTCAACCTGCCACAATCAAATCTTTTTCTTTAGAAATAATCTATCTATCTATAACATAAATTTCTTTTCCTCATACAAATTTCAATGTTTTTTTTTTTTTTTTTTTTTTTTTTTTTGGATGAGGTTCATCCGGGCCAGCTTACGCGCACCACGATTACATCCTCAAGGGAGATTTTTTATATATATAATTAATGCCGCCTAATGGGTGCGAACCCAAGACCTCCCCTAGGGAAGTTGAGCCTTTAACCGCTTTAATAACCCATCATTGGCAAATTTCAATGTTTATACTATTACATAGTAGGCAAGGAGCCTTCTTGAAATTTCGAAATTTCCCTTCATTTAGAAATTGCAAATCTAAACAAACATTTTAAGAGATTTACTTTATTGAAAAAGGACATAATCAACACAACCATTTAGTTTTTATGAGAAGACAACTAAATTGATAAAAAATAGTAAAGAAACAAGATTCCAACACTAGCATGCATTATCATCTCCCACCATCTAATGATATCGCCACCTGGTTAGTCATACTATCATACCCGATAGTGTGGTGGCCATGAAAGTCTGATGGTTCGCCAAGAAGTGCTTCAACTTCCTCAGGATTTTGTGCAACCCAAGGGTGCTTTTGATAGTTGTTCAACCGTTGTAGCTCCATTGCCACTTCTTTCATTTTAGGCCTTTTTTCCCCTTTTATTCTTATACATCTTTCAGCCAGTATTATGACTTCATGGAGTTGCTCTTTGCATCCTTCAGCTATAACCCCACCATCTAGAATAGCCCAAACCCTTCTTCTTTGATTGAAGTGATAAAATGCATTGCTAGGCCTACATCTTTACTAGGACCATCAGAATAGAGTGCTTTTTTCCCAGTTAATAGCTCCAGAAGTACTACGCCAAAACTATAAACATCACTCTTTTCTGTGAGTTGGCTTGATTGGAGGTACTCTGGGTCCAGATATCCCAGTGTTCCTTGGACTAGTGTACTAATTTGAGTCTGATCTAATGGAACCAACCTTGATGCACCAAAGTCTGATACCTTTGCACTGTAATTATCATCCAAGAGAATGTTCACTGACTTGATATCTCTGTGAATTATAGGTGGCGAAGCTGCAGAATGCAAATAAGCAATGGCCTCTGATGTTTCTGCAGCTATCCTTACACGGTTATCCCATGAGAGTCGAGAATTACATCCCTCGTTATGGATATGGTCGGATAAGGTTTTGTTAGTAACAAACTCATACACTAAAGTAGGAACTTCAGTCTCTAAGCAGCAACCCAATAGTTTCACTACATTTCTATGGTTGGTTTGGGAGAGAATAACCACCTCATTTATGAATTGCTCAATTTGACTTTCATCAACTATTTTCGACTTCTTGATGGCAACAACTCTATGATCAACAAGAATTCCCTTGTACACTGTACCATAGCCTCCTCGACCAACGATCTGATCCTGAGCATAGTTGTTTGTAGCTTTCTTCAGTTCTTCAGCTGTAAAGATTTGGGCAACTTCAACAGATCCTTCATGGGAATTAGACAGCTGCTGCTTTAACAAGAAACCTCCATTTTGCTCGAAGAACTTTTGCCTGAGTTTGTTATCCCTTCTCTTTTGAAATGCAAAAAACATCATCAAGCTAGCCACAAGAAGAAACAAGCAGCCCATACCGGTACCTATAAGGAGAAATTGAACTCATGAAAGACTAGAAATCCTAGGAATTTAATTCACCTTAAAGAAGCATTAAAACGCTTCTCAACACGTAAATTTTATATCCAAACAAGCAGGGCTCACTTTTTTGTTTCAGAATTTTGTAGCTCTAACATACCTACAGTGAACGGAATCACCGGGAAATATTGCTTTTCACTACGCCAGCATCCAGTTCCATTTTTCTTCCCGTCCCCTAAATAACCACGAGGGCAAGAGCAGTTGTAACTTCCAGGCAGGTTTGTACAAACCGCACTCTCATTGCAAGGATGATCTGAACATTCATTTATGTCTGCATTAAACAAAAACACACTTGCATGACTTAGGGCTTTCCACCAGCAGAAATCGAAATATCAGTGTTGAGGAATTTAATTACCTTGGCATCCGTGTGGAAGGTAAGGATTTCCTTGGTAACCTTGAGAACAGTTGCAGCTGTAACCAAGCTCGTTCTTGGACGTACGGCACTCAGAATTCTCGCCACAAGCATAAGTTGTATGGCTCTTTATTGCTTCTTCACAAGGAAAATCAGTTGGTTCCTCTATTGCCCAATCCAACACAACCGGGACACGCGGGACACGCGGGAGACCACCTATGTAGTTATCATTGCTGAAATTCTTGAGATGGGACACGGAGAAGTTGTACCAGTTCACGTCAACCACGAAAGCGTAGCTGCAGGGATTGAAACTCAAGATCTGCCTGTGGCTGTCAAAGCTTTTAATAGTTAGGCTGAAACTCTTGACCCTCTTTGGGATGGTGATCTGGCAACAACCGCTCTCTCCGCTGCAGGAACCTTGAGTAGTACTATCGTTTATGTTGCTGCAATTTTTCATGTTGCACTCACTCCAGAAATTTCCACCATTAGCCCAAAAGATAGCCTTGGTGTCACAACCCAGAACTGTGAATCTGTTGTCAGTGTCGGACAAACTCATGTGATGCTTTCCCAAATGGAAATTGAGACCGTTCCCATAAGCCCAGCCCAATGTGTCGTAACAAGCCTGGCTTATGAAATTCAGGACTCGCATTTGGCCTTGTAATAGTGAAATGTCCAACACTTCAATATTTCCCTTCCCGAGGAACAGTTTTGGAGGGTCGTAAGTGTAGTTGCAGGTTAGGTTAAAACCAACCCAACCCAAGGTTGTGAATATGATGTGGTTGGGATTTGGGTGGTAGAACACTATATATATTAACCAACCCAAGGTTGTGGGTTCACCCATTACCCTTGGTGTTTATGTATTCACATAGATTCACCAGGTGCATGGTTAGTAATGTCTAGACATGTTTGGCTAGTAAATCTAGATTGAGTGTTATTACCCTTTCAACAGGGATATTGAAGTTGAGTGACCTATGATGGTATTGATTGGGTCTTGTGAGTATCATGCAGGTACTCGTTATCATGTACTGGTCGGGTTGCACATGTTAGGGTTAGGCTCATAGGGGGTCCAACAGACAGCTTGAGTGTCGCGAGAAGACATGAGATTGAGGCATCCACCTTAGCATATGTAGATGACCATAGGGTTATGGAATAGTATCCCAACATACGGCTTGAGTGCCGTGAGGAATAAGGTTCCTAGGTGAGAAGGATACGCAGACCAACAAGGCACTATACATGAGGGAAGGTATCTGGATCACATATAGCATAAGAAATAGTCAACCTTGCATTGGACTAGGGTTATCCCTAACATGCGCCAACTCTCAGACCCAAGGTGTTGGTGAGAGAGTGGTGGCCTAATCCCCAGCCATGGTATGATGTAACCTATTCTCATTTTCCATGGAGAACCCAACAGATGGCTTGAGTGCCTTTAGGGAAGAGTAATGAGACTACCCAAAGGAGGCTAGTGTTGTAACTTAATGTGTGTTTACCATAGAGACTACATTTGTTAGAGTCAGATAGAGTCTTTAAACATCATTGCATCTTCGTTTATTATCTCATTATAATTATATCATATATGAATGTGTGTGACTGATGTGTAATGTATGATTATGTTGACCTCAATTAGTTTTGTGGAATTCATTCCTTTGTTTATATTTTTCTTAGATTCTACTGTAGGTTATGAGGACCTCGTATATTTGGAGTGCTTGCTATCGGCAAAGTACTACGAGGGACTATTGAGAGAGGACATCGAGGTACACAGAGAGTCGTGTCCTTACTCAGACTGTGCTTATGGAGTCCATTTCCTCAGAAGCCATGGAGACTTCTTATGAGAAAGTAGCAACCTTAGTCACAGTCACATATGTTCTTTATTTATTTGTTAGGTAGGGGCACTATTTATATTCTTGACTTTTCCTCGATAGCAGTTAAACTTCCGTTGTTGAATATATTCTTTGTTTTATAGTCCGACTTTAACTTTGATTATTAATTGAGGATGACTGTAATAATAATTTGATACCTTGATATTTGATACTTTGTTTCATTTTTCGCTCTTGGATTATGCTATATTATGTTATATGGTATTGTCCGTGAACCTGATCCTGTAGCGTTATCATCTTCACGGGTATTCGGGTGTGTCCGAATCCGACTAGGTGGGGTGTAACACAATGTGTCAAAGTCTCTTTGTTTATCTCAAAGTCCTAGGATAGAAGAGTCCAATTGTACATGGGATTTTTATCCGCTCCAGTTCGTGTCAGGCTCCAGTTCCTCCAGTTAGCCATTAGATCTTCAACACGTATTTCATTCTAATCGTACGGTTACAATTATTCCAACTTAACCAGTTTATTCTTTATTTTTTTCTTTCTTTTGTTTCGGCTGGCTCTCCCTCTTCACCTCAGGCAACACCGACTCATCGCCGGCGAAGCGAATCAAGGGATCGACTGAAGCGAAGCGAATCAAGAGAGGAATTGATCGAGTGATCACTGAAGCAAAGCGATCGGTCTCAGATCTGCTTCTTCTAGTTCTGCTTCTTCTCAGATCTGGGTTGGGTTTTCGGTTTCTGGTGTAGCTTGTTTTTCTGGAGACTTGTTCGTTGCAGGAGACATAGAAAGGGAGAAGAAGAAGAAGAAGAAGGGCATTTTTTTTTCAAAAATTCATTATATAAAATTAATCCTCTGCAACCTCTGCTACTTTTATGAGCTCATAAAGATTAACAATGGAAGAACAAAGATCAGACATGTTAGCATATAGGCAATCTCCTTTATGGTATTTCACTTTTAAGAGTATTTCTGCAGAGAAGCATAACTGCTACCCATTTGGATTCCTCGAGTGAAAAAAATGCTCAATCAGAAAATGAATTGAGTGAATAAATCAAGAAAATACAGATCACAATGACCCTTCATGGATCTGGAGTTCTTTCTGCCAATGGCAAGCCACCATTAAGAGAAGAAGAAGGAATGCCTATCATACGAGATCTTGAAGAAGCAGGAATTTTACTCTTTTTGACGAGAGCCAGATCTTGGAAACGGAGAAGCTCTCGCCTTTACTTCGTCTACTAAGTTTCTTTCCCTCCAATTTTCATATCCACAATAACGGTGGTGTTGCCGGAGTCGAAGAGGGAAGAGGGAAGAGTGAAATGAGATGCCGGAGGTGTGTGGGTTGCCGGAGTAAAAGAGGGAAAAGACGGAGGGAGGAGAGAAATACTTTAGGGTGAAGTGGTTAAGATTTTACAACCATAGGATTAGAATAAAACAGGTGTTCATCATCTAGTGGTCAACAGGATGAAACAGGAGGATGTCAGTACTGGAGGTGATAAAAATCCATTGTACATGTAATAGGAAAGTTGAAATTGTAAATGGCTCTATCTTGTATCCTTTATTTAAAGATAATTAGTACCCTATGATGAGATGAGGGCTTTCATACCATGGATGTAGGTTCTTTATACTACAGGACAAACAGTCTTTTTTTTTTTTCTTCTTCTTCTTCTTCTCCTTGTTCTGCATTACTTAAGTGAGAGTTTTAACATATGGCGCAAGATAGAGCTTGTTTAGATGCTTTTCTCTCACATCAATGAAAGGAATCTGAAATTTGACTCTTCAGAATAGCCTCCTTTGATGCTCCATGTAGATTTTTAGAGCTTAAATTGACAATCTCAAGCCACTTATTACAACCAACCAAGGTGACGAAACCCTTTCTCTCCTTCTCTATACTTTTTTATTTCCTTCCTCACCTTCCCTCTTTCTCACGTCCTTGTCTCCACTTTTGCTACTTCTCTTCTCTCCCCGAAGTGCTCAATGATTCAAGCTTGAAACTAATGTTTCTTACACAAATGCAATTATTCATCCAGATTTTGAGCCCTTAACTTTGCAGATTTTTGCTTCCTATCTTACTTTCAGATTGACAGATTTTGGGCAAGTAAAGGGACGTAGAAGAAAATGAAATTGTTATGATATTTAGAGTGTCTATGCTTTTTGCCATATATTTTGGGTGTCTATCAAAGCTTTTGAGAAGAAAATGAAATTGTTTTTGATATTTGGGATGTCCATACTTTTTGCCATACATATATTTTGAGGTGTATCTAAATGTTTTCTTTTTATTTTTTTTTTAATTATCTATTCTTTCCTTTTTATTTTGTCCATCGCTTACCAACCACACACATTCAATAAAAATGTCTACGTCAAAGGAAGATATATCTTGTTTGTCTTTTGTGTGGAAGATATTTTTCCTTGACTTGTAAGTCTTTTGTCTTTTAATACAACCTTGACTTGTAAGTCTATAGTTTGACAAAGTTTTCAAGTCTTCCTAACCCATTTGGTCAAAGAAGGAAAATAATTAAGGATCCACAAGCACAGTGACTCCTATATGGATGATTGCCCCTCCATGTTTCTTATGTGTAGTATCCGTACTTAAAGTAAAAGGTGTTCATGAACTCTTATATTTAAAAAAAAAATTAGGTGAGCTCTTTGATTTTCTCAACCTGCTACAATCAAATCTTTTTCTTTTGAAATAATCTATAACATAAATTTCTTTTCCTCATACAAATTTCAATTTTTGTAGTATTACATAGTAGGCAAGGAGCCTTCTTAAAATTTCCCTTCATTTAGAAATTGCAGATCTAAACAAACATTACAGAGATTTTTTTATTGAAAAAGGACATAATCAACACAACCATTTAGTTTTTATGAGAAGACAAAAAAATTGAGAAAAAGAAGTAAAGAAACAAGATTCCAACACTAGCATGCATTATCATCTCCCACCATCTAATGATATTGCCACCTGGTTAGTCATTCTATCATACCCGATAGTGTGGTGGCCATGAAAGTCTGATGGTTCGCCAAGAAGTGCTTCAACTTCCTCAGGATTTTGTGCAACCCAAGGGTGCTTTTGATGGTTGCTCAACCGTTGTAGCTCCATTGCCACTTCTTTCATTTTAGGCCTTTTTCCCCCTTTTATTCTTAGACATCTTTCAGCCAGTAGTATGACTTCATGGAGTTGCTCTTTGCATCCTTCAGCCATAACCCCACCATCTAGAATATCCCAAACCCTTCCTTCTTTGATTGAAGTGATAAAATGCATTGCTAGGCTTACATCTTTACTGGGACCATCAGAATGGAGTGCTTTTTTCCCAGTTAATAGCTCCAGAAGTACTACGCCAAAACTATAAACATCACTCTTTTCTGTGAGTTGGCTTGATTGGAGGTACTCTGGGTCCAGATATCCCAGTGTTCCTTGGACTAGTGTACTAATTTGAGTCTGATCTAATGGAACCAACCTTGATGCACCAAAGTCTGATACCTTTGCACTGTAATTATCATCCAAGAGAATGTTCACTGACTTGATATCTCTGTGAATTATAGGTGGCGAAGCTGCAGAATGCAAATAAGCAATGGCCTCTGATGTTTCTGCAGCTATCCTTACACGGTTATCCCATGAGAGTCGAGAATTACATCCCTCGTTATGGATATGGTCGGATAAGGTTTTGTTAGTAACAAACTCATACACTAAAGTAGGAACTTCAGTCTCTAAGCAGCAACCCAATAGTTTCACTACATTTCTATGGTTGGTTTGGGAGAGAATAACCACCTCATTTATGAATTGCTCAATTTGACTTTCATCAACTATTTTCGACTTCTTGATGGCAACAACTCTATGATCAACAAGAATTCCCTTGTACACTGTACCATAGCCTCCTCGACCAACGATCTGATCCTGAGCATAGTTGTTTGTAGCTTTCTTCAGTTCTTCAGCTGTAAAGATTTGGGCAACTTCAACAGATCCTTCATGGGAATTAGACAGCTGCTGCTTTAACAAGAAACCTCCATTTTGCTCGAAGAACTTTTGCCTGAGTTTGTTATCCCTTCTCTTTTGAAATGCAAAAAACATCATCAAGCTAGCCACAAGAAGAAACAAGCAGCCCATACCGGTACCTATAAGGAGAAATTGAACTCATGAAAGACTAGAAATCCTAGGAATTTAATTCACCTTAAAGAAGCATTAAAACGCTTCTCAACACGTAAATTTTATATCCAAACAAGCAGGGCTCACTTTTTTGTTTCAGAATTTTGTAGCTCTAACATACCTACAGTGAACGGAATCACCGGGAAATATTGCTTTTCACTACGCCAGCATCCAGTTCCATTTTGCTTCCCGTCCCCTAAATAACCACGAGGGCAAGAGCAGCTGTAACTTCCAGGCAGGTTTGTACAAACCGCACTCTCATTGCAAGGATGATCTGAACATTCATTTTTGTCTGCATTAAACGAAAACACGCCTGCATGGCTTAGGGCTTTCCACCAGCAGAAATCGAAACATTAATGTTGAGGAATTTAATTACCTCGGCATCCGTGTGGAAGGTAAGGATTTCCTTTGTAACCTTCAGAACAGTTGCAGCTGTAACCAAGCTCGTTCTTGGACTTACAGCACTCAGAATTTTCGCCACAAGCATAAGTTGCATGGTTCTTTATTGCTTCTTCACAAGGAAAATCAGTTGGTTCCTCTATTGCCCAATCCAACACAACCGGGACACGCGGGACACGCGGGAGACCACCTATGTAGTCATCATTGCTGAAATTCTTGAGATGGGACACGGAGAAGTTGTACCAGTTCACGTCAACCACGAAAGCGTAGCTGCAGGGATTGAAACTCAAGATCTGCCTGTGGCTGTCAAAGCTTTTAATAGTTAGGTTGAAACTCTTGACCCTCTTTGGGATGGTGATCTGGCAACAACCGCTCTCTCCGCTGCAGGAACCTTGAGTAGTACTATCGTTTATGTTGCTGCAGTATTTCATGTTGCACTCACTCGAGAAATTTCCACCACTAGTCTCAAAGATAGCCTTGGTGTCACAACCCAGAACTGTGAATCTGTTGTCAGTGTCGGACAAGCTCATGGAATTCTTTTTTAAACTGAGAGACTTAGAATACCTATAAGCCAGGCCTGATGTGTTGTAACAATCCAGGATTATGGAGTTCAGGACTCGCACTTGGCCTTGTAATAGTGAAATGTCCAACACTTCAATATTTCCCTTCCCGAGGAACAGTTTTGGAGGGTCGTAAGTGTAGTTGCAGGTTAGGTTAAAACCAACTCTATAACAACCTTCGTCTCCAAAACCAAAGGGGTATGGAACTGTGATATTAGCACAATGATCAGAGCAGTTGGGCTTAGGCACTGGGGAAGTTAAGGTTGTCATAGCTGGCCAAAACAGGAAGAAGAACTTAAGCAACAGAAAAGCACCCATGGCTACTTAACGAAGATATGGGAACTATCTTCCTGATTTTATACAATTTTTGCATCGTTTCAAAGAAGGAATTATTGACTTGCGGGCCAACAGCTGGATTGGGTGTGCTGTTAAGTCTTCCTAGGTCTTTCTCAGGAATCTTTCATCCCCCATCCCCTCGTACCAATGCGGCGGCTTACCTTGACTCTAGCTAGGTAGAGGGGATGGGAAATAAAAAAAGAAAAAGGAGAAAAGTCCGTTCGTGCCGGAGACCAAATCAACGCACGTGCCTGCTGGGATTCTCTACTTGCCACATTAGAAGTAAATGTTCTTTCACACTTTTTCTCCATAAATTAGGTGGGAGTCCGCTGGAGAACCTACTGATCAATATTCGGAAAAAAAAAAAAACTCTCCCAATATATGATGCAGAGATGTGAGAGGAAGATAAAATACTCGTTTCCATTAGAAATTGGATAGACAAGACGGTGCATGTTTCACTTGCATCAATTTTTAAGCAATGGTGTTCATTGTTCGTCCTCCACCCTACTGGTGTGATTTCTTGTTCTTTACCCTATTGATGTGAACTTTCCTACAACTCTTTTCATTTCTCAAAGCCATGATGTTTGAGAAAAGTTTATCTACAAAATCTTCTAAATAGAGTACAAGTATAAAGAGTGATAGAAATTTTGTCTAAGATCATTTAAAAAAAAAAAAAAAAAAGGAGAGAGAGACCGAAAAGAAATAAATACAAAAAAAAATACAAACCTATAATCAGAAAGAAGGATAAGAAATGTGAGATGAGAACTAAAAGTGTAAAACAATAAATAAAAGCCTATGTAAAAAATTTTATGTTACTAGATCAGCTTCTTAAGCTTCCACAAGCGGTATGCAGGGGCAGTCATCGAGATAGCAACCGTTGTGTTTTTAAACCCACAATTCTTTTGCCTTCCTTGACCAAATGGCTTCGGATAGCTTAAAACCAAATGACGAAGTCAAAGTCATGCAAACTTCATCAACCTATGGCCTTACAAGAAACGCAAATGACATGGAAACAATTTCTTCCACAAAAAAGACACAGAAGATAATGCTAATATTCTCCCCCTTTTAAAGTATACATGATATTTTCTATCTAGAAAAAACAAACGTCAACATGATATTTATTGGATGTGTGTGGTTGGCAAGTGAAACCTGCCCGTACAAAATCTTATCCTCAATCATTTCAAAAACAAATATTCCATTGTGGTACAATAGCTAACATTTTTGGGTGCGCACCACAATATATATTATATACCCAAACCATACTAGTTTTAGAATGGTGGTTGACAATAAATTTTCAATGCACCTTACTATCAAATTTTTTTTAGAATCATACACTATCCTTAAAACTTCACTCAATTCACGAACAAAGAGGAAGATCATGAAAGACCTGTTACATTATTTTTAATTTTTAATATAATAAAAATAAAATAGTATACTTTTTTGAATTTAAAGAAGTGCCTAATATATCATTTTCCTATTTAGGAAAGAGTTTTTCATTTAATCCTACATTAATTAGAACACGAAAAAATGGGAATCCGAGTTAATAAATAGGTGCTACCTATTAACATTGATCTATAATAATAAGACATGCTAATGTGTATGTGCAATATATGAGCAAAGACGGAATACCTTGAGCACAAACGTGTAGAGTAGGAAGTGGGCTATTTTGGCACTTTTGGTAAACACACACACTTAACACTTTGCACCCTTGTATCGCTTCAAGCAATTTGCACCATTTTTTTGATCAATAGTAGATCAAGGGTAGATCCACTGAATTTCAAGAAAATCCAATGGTGAGGTTTGTTCTAATATATCCATTATAAGATGATACCCATCTACATTCGATGGTTCAATCTAGACCATTAGATAATGCACCTATACGATTCGACGAGTCAGGTCTGAACGTAGATATTTGTATCCCTACAAATGGGTAACTATATGAACAAAGTCATGAACTGTTTAGTATAGGTACCTCAATGCTTATAAATACCCTCAATTTAGGATAGTTTGAGATATAAAAACATTCCAAAAAATCTCTCTGTATTCAACTTTTGTCCGCGCTTTGCAAAACCTGATAATAACAGCATCATGTTGGCTTCTTTGTATCCTAGGAGATGGTTTGCCGGTACCTTATAGCATCTTTTATGGAGGTAAATTACGTCTTAAGGACAACGACTTCAGTAATGAACCTAGAAGTTGCAACATATCTTCAAGGAAGGAATAGTTGACTTGCAAGCTAGTAGGTGGATTCAGTGTGTTGTTAAGTCTTCTGAGTCTTTCTCACGAACCTTAAGTCCCTCATCACCTGGTGGGTTGCAGCTTACCATGACTCTTGCTAGGGTAGAGGACGGGAGAAAAAAAATCCAAATTGGATACCAAATCAATGTATGTGTGAGTGTGGATCCTCTACTCTACTCGTCACAATAGAAGTATGCGCTCCTTCACTCATTTTCATCACAAATTAGGAGGAGGCCCACTAGGGACCCACTTTGGGTTTATCTTATCAGAATCAGAGGTGGCACTCTCCTAATATGTGATGGAGAGGTGTGAGGGAAGCATAGAACTCTACTCCTAATAGGTAAATCCCAACTCCGTGTTTGTGGACTCCTCAATCGTTCTAGACTAGCAGAGGGCTTCCATCAGAGTTTGGAAAGGCAAGGCAATGCACATTTTCACTTGCATCGATGTTGAAGCAATCATGTACGATTGTTCTTCTTTCACCGTGCTGGTATGATCTTTCATTCTTTACCCCATTGATGTGAACTTCCCTACAACTCTTCTCATTTCTTAGAGCCATGATCTTCTGGAAAAATTTATATATAACAACCTCCAAGCTTATGGGCCAAGATTGATCTGCTAATCCTTGGTTAGCATCTGATGCGTCCAAAATCTGCTCAGCCCTTAGATCTCCTCTTGATGACCTGCAAAACGAAAGCGTCAGATGTGGCCCGACCGCGCAGGGGTCGGGAGTCCACCTCCGAAGGCTAAGTCAATTGATGAACTTAATCACAAACGGCTCTGCTAGAAGCACAGAGCTAAGGAATAAAGAACTGGGAAAGGTGATCTAGATCGTAAGCCTCTGATAGTTTACGTCTACCAGTATGTATGTCAAAAATCTCCGTCCCTCACCTCGTATGGCAGTGAGGTTTATATAGAGTGTACTTTCGAATCTCCTTCGTTGGATGCACTTGAGCCTTCTTCGGTTAGTCGTTGGATCTTAACAGTTAGATCTGTTGAGCGATAGACTTCTACTAGTTTGGACTAGTAGAGGACTCCTGAGATAACCTCTAAGTTATGCGATGATTATCCCTTCGATAATGATTAGCCACAGCCGTCAATTTGAGTCTGCCATCATTAGGGTAATTAACCTAATCCATAAGTAGGATTAGGGTGTGCTTGTAGCTGAGTAAGTTTTCTTTTTCAGCAAGCCATCAGTTCGCTCGGGAGCGAGTCGATTTCATCCGTCCCGACCGGAGTCGAGGATCAAACCAAGTATAAACCCGGTTCGATCATATTTTCTCCATATCACGAGCCCCCAAACCAAGCGTTCGGTCGATCCCGAGGGCTTGGTTTTTAACTGGGTTCTTCGTCAGGCAATAGTCTCTGCGTGTTCCATTAAATGTCATATCACATTTAATGCGGTGGTCACTTTTCCTCGAGCGTTGTGAGGATAATGCCACGTGTCTTCTTGCATCAATCTGTCGTGGCTCACGTAACCCAAGCAACGGTTTCCGAACACCTGTTTCAGATTCGTGAGTTCAAACTTTCAAAACGTCTTCTAATCTCGATCGTCGATTTTGAATCAATCTCGATTGTTCAGATTCCCGAACACTCATGCGGGTGTTTTAAAAGCGGTTCGTTGTCTTCGTAGGTTTCATTCTTCCTGTCCGGAATTTGAACCTTTGTCGTCTTCTTCGCACCTTCCTGCTCTCAAGATTTTGCCTCACTGAATCAGTAAGTTTACTGGTCTTTTTCTTTTTGTAGCTTACTAAAACAAGTAATGGTGGATAATAGGGCTTCTCTAGTACCCAGTGTTAGCAATAGTAGTGGTAATGAAGCTTTTGCTTCTCCTCCTTCCGAACAGTCGGATAGTGATAACAAAACCCTAACTGTTCTCTGGCACGAGTTTGCTGAAGTTTCTCAAAAAGGTTTAGAGAGAAAAACCGAAACTCCTTCTATCCTTCCTGAGTCTGGATCTTCCAAGACTTCTAGGGTAACTATCGAGTCTTCCAGGCAGCCTCAAACTCCCAGGTCCGATGGCAGACCTGGTTCTGTTCCCTCCATTTTTAAGGAAGAAACCCTTCTTTCAGCAATCCAAGATTTCGATTTTCCTTCCTCTTATCAAGTTAGGGCTTCCCATCCTGATGAGAGGGTTGATTCAACCCTTTCGAGTGAATTTTCTTTGTACATAGATGCCCTGGAGAGCGGAGTTCGCTTTCCCTTTTTTAATCCCTTGTTCTCAGCAGTTCTGAATCATTGGGACATTTGTCCTGGAATGCTCCTTCCCAATAGCTGGCGTCTCATCGTCGGCTTCTTGGGTTTGTGTTTTGAACTTGGCATTACGCCATCTCTTTCTCTCTTTGTGCATTTTCATGTTCTTTCTATCTCCCATCATCCGGGTTGGGTTTTTCTGTCCAAACGCAATAAGGCTAAACTTGATTGGAGGGGCAGCATCCTTGTCAAAGGAACTTGCCCTTCTAACCACAAAAGATGGCGCGAACGATACTTTTTCTGTCGAGCGCCTCCATCAGATCTTAACTTCCCGACTGTCTAGAGACGGTGTACTTCTTTTTCTGAGAATAACCGAGGCCTTCCCTTATCCAAAGAAGACGAGGCGGCCATTAGGAAGATCAAATCCATTCCATGGTATCAAGAGATACATGGACTTGAAGTGGAGTATAACTCCATCCTTCAGTACTGGGGCTTGGCTCATTGTGAGCTTCTAACCATCATCCTTTAATTTTACTAAGGTGATATGTCTTTAATTCTGACTCTTGCTCTTCTTTGCAGTGCCTCCAAGAATGAACTCCGAGAACCTGCGAGTGAAGGCTGCTAGGGCCGTTGTGATAGCCGATGGACTATCACCCAGAGCCTTGACCGTAGATCAAAAGGCTTCTGTTCCCTCTCCCGACCCCTCTTACAGGGGTATCAGGAATATCAGGCCCGTGGCTGATGCTTCGGGTAAAGGGAAAAAGCCAATGGTGGAGAGGTCTAATGTCTCCTCCTCCGCCCGAACCAAAAGGAGGCATGATACAATTGATGCTTCCTCCCATAAAAGATCCAAAACTTCAACGGATTGTGAGGAGATCTTCACCCCCCAGTGGACCTTGAAGTTGACCGACAGGGTGACACAGGATCTTGAGAAAGCTGCAGAGTGGAGCTCCCTCAGTCTTATTCCCTCCGATCGCCAGGAATTTGAAACCCTGGACGACGTTGCCCTTGTTAGTCAATCCACAAGGTACCGGTCTTCTTGCTTACTTATTTTTTCATAATTTCTTATGACTTCTTCTGATAATTTCTGCCTTCTCAGGAATGTTGTGTTGAGCTTCTATCAACACATGGAAGCATTGAGCCGGGTTGGCCGCAACAGCTCCTTGCTGCAAACCTGTGAAGAGAATTTGGCGAAAGCCAATTCTGAGATAGACCGGCTTACTACAGCTGCCGAGGAGCTGCAGAAGAAACACGAGGAAGAGGTGATCGCCCTTAAGGAGGACCTTGATTCTTCAAAAGCTCGTGTCGCTACTGCCGAGCGCGAGGCCAGGAAGCAAAAAGAAGCTGCCACGTTGTTTGGTAACAGGCTTGAAATTAAATGTATGGAGAACGAAGAATATCTGAAGTGGGTGGTCCCTAGCAAGCCCGAGCACATCAAGCCAGAGCTTCGGAAGGAGTGTGTTCGGAAGTACCTGAACAGCATACCTTTCTCGAAACTGCTAGGTGCCTACAACATCCAAGCTTATCGCTTGGGGCAGAATGACGTTTGGGAGCGATTCTGGCATCAATCCCTTCCTTCGATACTGCTCCCTTTCGTGAGGTGTGCCACAAGGAGGTCTTCGGGAAATTAGGCATGGATCTCCTAGACTGGGCTCGGGAAGAAAATGATCATTTTCCAGCTGACCCACAATATGAGGCCTATCTAGCTGACGAGCCGGCACTTCCAGAGGAGAAGTCACAAGCCGAGTCACAAGCTGCTACTAAAGAGGACTCTGACAATGTTATTCTTGAGGAAGGCTCTTCTCAGGATCTTGAGAAAAGTCCTCCTGACCAGGGCTCCTCGGGCAACAATGAAGAAGAGGCTTTGGGAGTTATCTTTTTTTTTTTTTGTAAAGATTGACCTCCTAGCTAATGAATACACACTTCTTTTTCATGTTGGCCTTTCCATTTCCCTGTCTCCTTCTGAAATCTTGTCTTGAATATCAAAATATAAATGATAAAACTTATCACTTAACTTCACTTTCTTCGACGAATAATATCTTGTAGAGATATTATGAAGATGCGTTTTGGAAAGATGCATTAATCTTCCCCATTACTTCATTTACTGCAAAGTCCACACGTTTCCCTTCTCGTATCTGCGAAGTCCAAACGTTTCCTTGCTTTGGTATACCATTCAATGTTTCCAATGAATCGGAAATACATCCATTATTACAATGGTGGTGCGACGATTGGAGATATCCCTGCATCGGGTGCTCGCCTCCACATGTTTCCATGTGGCATCCCTCCGACCGTTGATCTTGCTTTCTGCGGATCTCGAAGCGTCATTTCGATCTGGGCCATTGGTTTTCTTTAGCTCTCAACCGTCGTCTTAATACCTGAGGCTATTTAAAGCCTTCGTTGGTACTCTCCATTTATCCTACTATCTGCAAGTTAGATTTGCTAAAGCGACATTCCATCCTCCTGCTAGCTTCCATATTCCTCATACTCCAACAATAGCTCTATCAACTTCTGAACAAGTGAGTTTTTTATTACTCATCTCTTTCCCCCTTCCCCCCGAATAAACTGCACAGTAGTAATACTTGGGGTTTAGTGAATCGAGTGTTTCATAGTTGATAGATAACCAGGGTTTTCCCTCTTTTATTTCGTTGTTGGATATCTGTACTGATACGGCTTTTCTGTTTATATAGTGGCTCCCAGGATTAACCCGAACTTTATCAGAGCAAAGTCTAGCAAGAAAATCATTCCGTCGGCGGTGGTTGGGGCCAGTGAGGTGGTTTCAGCTAGTGAATCCTCCAAGCGTAAGGTGACTACTGTTGGTGAATCTTCAAGTCAGATTCCCACAGTTTCTGTTGATGCCGCCCCTACGCCTCTTCTGCCTGAAGTGATCACTCGTCTTTCCCAGGAAGATCTTGATCACTCCATTGTTGATGGCGCTGCTAACGCCCCTGCTGCAGAGACCGTTCATGCACCCCCGAAGGAGACTCTTCGGGCATCTGAGGCAATTATGTTGGCATCTGATGAAAGTGTGGCCCAGCAGTGCTGCTCCTATTTCCAATTCCAGTGCTTGTTTGGCATCCTCCTCTCCTTTGAAGTTGGAGGATTTTGCCACTAGGAAGCGTCGTCAGGTGACAAGTGATGAAGCTCATCCTTCTCATCCTTTGCCCGAATTAGTGTCAAACGAGTTTGACAGAGCATTGGAATGGTGCACTGCTGCTCGAATGACTTCTGAGAGCGCAGTTCTTTCCAAACTTCCAGATGAGGTCTTTATGAAGTCAATGGTGATGTAAGTATTTCTTCATTATCTTTTGATTCTGAAAAATTACTCTTCTGCTCCTTTTTAACTCGGAAGTTGTTTGTAGGAGTCTTACGGGTAACTTCCACAACCAAGTGGTAGCATTCTCTAGGCTCAATAAGTTGAGCAATGAAGTTTCCAGGCTTCCGGAAATCTCTGAAGCTAAAGATGCTGAGATTGCTCGCCTTAGGAAACTAGCTTGGGAGGTTGTAGGAGAAAAGAACTCAGTGATCGACCGTCTTCGGTCGGATTTGGATGATGCCAGGGAGAAGATCCGGCAGCTGGAACGAGGAGTTGGAAAGTCAGGAGCCAAAGGATCTAAAACGTTACCCCAAAGGCAAGCTGTCGTTCCTTTGCCCGAATCCCTTCCAACTGATGTTCGCAGAGCCTGCTTCTTCAAGTATTTACACAGTAAGCCCTTTGTTGACATGCTAAATGCTTATAACTTGCAGGCGTACTGGGATGGTGAGAACGAAGTATGGGAATCAATATTAAGGAAGGATCCTCATTTTGATATGACTCCCTACAGTGCTGTTTGCCATCCTGAAGTATTTACCAACCTGGGCCTTCCTCCTCCTGACTGGACCAAAGATAAGACTAATCCTCCACCTTTCGATCCAGATATTATGCATTATCTGGAAGATTCTCCTGTTTATTCTCCCCCGGAAGGAGTCAATTATGACGAGCTCGCCTTGAATGCAAGTTTGGTCGAGGACCATACTTCTCCTGGACAAGCTGGACAAAGAGTATGAAATTGCGGAGGATCTTATGCATACCGAGATATTTTTTGTAATCCTCATTTCTCCTCTTATTTTCCTTGAATCCACACCAATGGTTAACTCATATGTTTGTTCTAGCAAAGTTGTGCCGATCTTGTATGACTTCTTAATGATCACCGATGATGACTTTCTTTTTTGACCGAAGATTGTATCCAACTCATGTAATTTTATGTTTTGATATTGGCCTCTTTCGATCTTTTGAAGAAATAAGAAATTAACTTCATCTTGAACTTTGCTAGCCACTTGAATCGCTGTTGCATTAGGTCTTAGTTGTTTGAAACAATGCCTTTACTTAAAGATTTCCGGAGAAATACAATAAGTCTAAGAAGGAACTCACTCGGGTTTTAAACCGATGCCTTTACTTAAGGATTTCCAGAGAAATACAATAAGTCTGAGAAGGAACTCACTCGGGTTTTAAACCGATGCCTTTACTTAAGGATAATTCAAAAATTCAATAAGTCTTGAAGGAACTTACTCGGGTTTCAAACAGACGCCTTGCGGAAGGAACTCACTCGGATTTTCATCCGTTGCCTTGACTTAAGAAATTCCGAAAATATTCCATAAGTGTTGAAGGACCCACACGGATTTTCATCCGATGCCTTATAGTTGGATCTTGATCTTGAATGTGGTGTATGATGCCCCCCAATCAAAAGATAATTTGTTGAAAGCCAATAATTGCATTGATTGAGTTGAAAATGTTTACATCACGAACAAAATTGAAATCATCATCAAGGATAAATTTTTTTGAGATGCCTGGCATTCCACAAACGATCCAACTTTTTTTTGGTGTTGATGTTCTTCAGCCTGTAAGCTCCTGAACCGACTGGTTTTACAACCATATAGGTCCTTCCCAGGAAGGGTCCAATTTTCTTTGGTGACGTGGGTCGGAAGCTAAGGTGTTTCTCAACACCAAATCTCCGGCTAAGTACCGACGATTCTTCACTCGAGTATTATAATGAGACGCTATCCTTCTTTGATAATGTTGAGTTCGTGTTATTGCATTTGCCCGAACTTCGTCCAACAGATCAAGATTATCAAGCAGTCCTTGCTCGTTTGCTTTTTCCTCAAACTCTCGATCCCGTAACGTCCCCGCCATTATGGTGCCAATGCTTCGGACCCATACGCCAACCTGAATGGAGTTTCTCCTGTGGGTGTTCGAACCGTAGTTCTATAGGCCCACAGTACATTATGAAGTTCTTCGACCCAAGAAACCTTGTCAGCTTCGAGTCTTTTCTTTATCCCTTCCAGTAGCATTCGGTTAGTAACCTCTACTTGTCCATTGCTCTGGGGATATGCTACTGAGGACATACGATGCTCGATCATATATGTTCCGCAGAATTGTTCAAATTGCGGACAGTCGAACTGAGTACCATGGTCAGTTACGATAATTTTTGGAATCCCAAAACGATATATGATTGACTCGAGCACGAATTTCTCCACTTTTTTCTCAGTAATTGTTGCCAGTGCATTGGCTTCAACCCATTTCGTGAAGTAATCAATTGCTACTATCAGATATTCCCGTCCGCCTGACGCTTTGGTGAATTTGCCCATGATATCAATTCCCCACATCGCAAAGGGAATGGGATCTAAAATTGAAGTCATGGTTTCCGCCGGGCGCTTCGATACTGTAGTATGTATTTGACAGTTACCACATCGACGAACATACTCCATAGCAGCCTCTTGGATCTTAGGCCAATATAACCCAAGTCTTAGAATTTTGTGGGCCAGGGCTCGTCCACCCATGTGAGCTCCACAAATTCCTTTACGAACCTCAGCCAAAGCTGACTTTGCTCCTTCGGGGCCTATACATCTCATAAGGGGTCCAAAATAAGATCTTTTGTATAGTCTCCCATTCTGAATGACAAATCTCACTGATCGTATCTTGATCAACCTTGCCTCTTTCAGATCCTTAGGTAATTTGTCATCTCTCAGATACTCGATTATCGGATCCATCCAGCGCAACACTGCTTCAATATAAGAAATTTCTTTCTCATGATAACTTAGAAAAGTTATCTCCTCAATATAGACCAAAGGGTCTAGATTCTTTTCTTTGGCATTGGCTAGTGGGGATAGCTCATCTATCACTGCATTTTCAGTCCTCGGAATCTAAAATATCTTCAAATTCCGAAATTGCTTTTGAAATGCCTGCACTATCTCTTGATATTTCTGCAAGCGTGGTTCTTTAATACCATACTCCCCCTGGACTTGGTTGACTATAAGTTGAGAGTCACTATAAATAGTAACATCTGCAAAAGACTAAGGGTGTCAATCGGTACGGTTTCGGTACGGTACCAACATTGAATACCTAGAACCAGAACCGTACCGTACCGAATTTAAACGGTACGGTTTCGATATTTGCAAAAACGGTCCAGTACGGTTTCGGTATAAAATCGGTATGAAAAAACGGTTTTAATACGGTTTCTAGAGCGGTCCGGTACAGTTTCATCATACAATCGTATGCATGCCGGGAAGTTTTGCTACGCATATGATATGAGGTCCCTTTTCAGTTACTACAAGAGAAAAAAAAACAATGCAATCCTGTTGTGGAAAGCCAAGATCATGATAAAAAAGAAAAGGGCTACCACCAAAGAGGTCACCATTGATACTGTGGCTGCAAACTTTGCACCCTTAGTGTTACCTGCTCCAAGCTCATTTGCTACTTGTCACTACATTATTTACATAACCCAGCAAAACCAATTTGCTGTCATGGCTTCGATACAGGAAGAATTGGAGGAACTTAGAAGAGACAAAAGGGATTAAGATTTAAGATTACCCTGTTGCTGTTTACCCAAAAAAAATAAAAAATTTACCCTGTTGCTGCTAAGAACCCGAGAGGAATCATCGATTCACACCCAAAGATGGTCATGCTGCAAAATAAAATCAATAACTTGAGATAACCAGAGATTTAAAGGGAGGGAAAAACAACCAAGTTTTGAAGACTGGAAAGAGCAGGAGAGGAGATGATCCTAACCAGATGGAAAGGGCATCTACTGCTACATCTTTTTTTGCTAGATAGCCAGTCACTATGATCAACATTCAATAGTAAACGTTCTCCAAGTTGTAATTTCATCATAAAATTAATCAGACCCAGATTCTGATTTATTTGGAAATACAGATATAGAGAAAGGCATACTACCATAACATGATACCAGAAGTTGTAGAGAGTTTGAGAAATTGCCAAAGCCCAAGAAACGCTTCAGAAGAGAAACCAGTCTATGTAAGACGACATTGTCCACATATTGTATAGACAAAAAGCCCCAAAACTGTTAACCACCATGACAAATCAAGAATTATTGCAGTTCCAACTATGCCGACCTTGAGCCTATACATGAAGAGCCAACTAACAAACACATGGAGGGCAAAAGCTAACCCAAAAACCCAAGCAATTACAGCGGTCTTAAGCTGGCACTGAAGAAACCTCTGTAGCGTGAACTGAAACACAAAGGAAAAATGGAGCGGAATCAGCCAAAGAGCCACCTCTCCTGATTTCTCTGCAACTTCTGTAGTCTGCCCTGTAAGCTTCAAGATGGGAGTAGCGAAGACGAAAATGGGCAACAGAATATGTTGGTCATTTTATATCGGAACTATGGAATATGTTGGGAGAGCCATATAGTTGGAGACTCGGCGTCTTCTTCTAGCACTCTAGTACGGACGAAGAAGAAGAAGAACAAGAGCAGCAAGAAGAAATCATACTGACCTACCATTCAGTTCTACCAAGTTCCATCAAAACTCCTCTGCTCTTCAGGCTCACGACTTCAGGTTCAGGCTCATGATTTCTGCTCCGCAGGATGAGACGAAGACGATGACTCGATGAGATCATGAGAGATTGAGAGATGAGAGATGAGTGAAGTTACACTTAGACCTTGAAGACTCAAACTCGAACAGGCGAAGTTGCTAAGAGTTTGAAGAGGCGAAGAGCAGAAGAGACGAAGATTGAAATCAGTGAATGACAGAATGAGAATCGCAGCCTAGCCCTAGGGCAAACTAAACTGGAGCCTGGAGGGATGTAAAATTACAATTAAGACCAAGGATTTTCGGTACAGGAACCGTACAAGCAATTCGGTCCGGTTCGGTCCTGTACCATCGGTATTTGCAGCTGAAACCGATACCGGACCGAACCGAATTTTCAAATTCGGTTTCAGTTCGTACCGGACCGAATTTTAAACGGTCTGGTACTGTCCGGTATTAGGCGGCGCGGTCTGGTACGGTTTGACGGTTCCGGTCCATAATTGACACCCTTACAATAGACAATGCTTTTGACAACCGAAGTCCAGCTATCAGAGCCTCATATTCTGCTTTGTTATTACTTGTTTAAAATGCAAATCTCAAAGCATATCGAATAATAAAGCCTGCTGGATTTTTTAATAGAATTCCAGCTCTTGCTCCATCTTTATTACTCGAACCATCCACATATAACTCCCAAGTGGTTGGTATAATGGGATCCTCGATGGTGGATTCCACTGGTGCAGTATTTTCTACTACAAAATCGGCTAGCGCCTGAGCCTTGATTGCGGTTCTGGGCTTAAAACTTACTTGGAACTTGCTGAGTTCCACCGACCAGGACACCATCCTTCCAGACAAATCAAGTTTATTAAGAACTTTATTAAGAGGAAAAGTTGTAAATACCTCAATTGGATGAGCCTGAAAGTATGGCCTTAGCTTCCTGGCGGCCATCATGAGAGCCAGAGCCTGCTTCTCAATCTGTGAATATCTTATCTCCGCATCTAGCAACACGTGGCTCACATAGTAAATTGGCCATTGTTTTTTATCCTTCTCACGAACAAGTACTGCACTGACCGCTGAAAGGGACGTTGCTAGATATAGCTGTAATATTTCCCCCTTCTCTGGTCGGGACAAGATCGGTGGTTGCCCGAGTGCTTCTTTTAATTCCTCGAAAGCTTTCTGACATTCTTCGGTCCATTTTGCTTCTTTGCTGCCCCTCAAATCTTTGAGTGCCTTGAAGAATGGCAAACACTTTTCTCCAGACTTGGAAATGAATCGATTCAAAGCAGCAACTCTCCTTGTTAAACACTGCACATCACGGACAGTTTTGGGAGCCTCCATATCAATCAGAGCTCGTATTTTGGTAGGATTAGCCTCAATACCTCTTTGTGACACCATGAAGCCCAAAAATTTTCCTGAGGAAACTCCGAAAGCGCACTTTTCTGGATTCAGCTTCATTTGATATTTTCGCAGTACTGAGAATACCTCAGTCAAATCTGCAATATGATTTGCTTTTGTAAAGCTCTTTACAAGCATGTCGTCAACATAAGCTTCAACATTCTTCCCTATCAAATCTTTGAAAATCTTGTTGATGGCCCTCTGATATGTAGCTCCTGCATTTTTCAGGCCAAAAGGCATGACCTTATAATAGTAGCTTTCATGATCAGTCATGAAAGTCAGAACTTCTCATCTTCCTTATTCATAAGGATCCGATTATACCCCCGAGTAGGCATCCATGAAACTTAAAGTTTCATATCCTGCAGTCGCATCTATCAAGAGGTCAATCCGAGGCAACGGATAGCAATCTTTAGGGCAAGCCTTGTTGAGGTCTGTGTAGTCTGTACACATCCTCCACTTCCCATTCGCCTTTTTTACCATTACCACGTTGGCTAACCAAGTTGGGCATTCAATTGGTTCTATGAAACCAGAATTCTTGAGTTTTTCAACTTCGCTACGAACGGCTTCATACTTTTCAATGGAGAAATTTCTCTTTTTTGTATCACTGGTTTCACCTTAGGATCTATCCAGAGTTTATGCTCTGCGACGACCCGATCGATTCCTCGGCATGTCTTCAATGAGACCATGCAAATATGTCGTTATTCTGTTGAAGAAATAACTTCAACTCATCTTTGAATTCCTCCAGTTGTTCAGACCCAATATAAGTGATTTTCTTTTTATCCTCGGTACATAGTTGGATTTGCTCCAGCTGCTCCACTGGTTCGGGCCTTTGCATTTCTGCTTCTTCCCGATCGTCTCGAACTTCTATAGGTAGGGCAGTCCCCTTCCTCGGGCCCTCCTTGTCTTTTAAATAGGCAACGTAACATTGCCGAGAGATCCTCTGGTCAGAGGAGACTTGACCAATTCCCATATCAGTTGGGAATTTTATCTCTTGAGTGTTTTGTCGAAACAATAGCACCTATCTTGGATAAAGATGGTCGCCCGAGGATAACATTATAAGCTGGCAGTTCCCGAACCACCAAAAAATTGATTCGGACGGTTGTTTCCTTAGGAAAACTTCCAATAGATAAGTCCAACTGGACAGATCCTTCTGCCACCGCAGATGACCCTGCAAAACCATATAGATGTGTGGATGAAGGTTCCATCAAGTCCTGATCCACCTTCAATTTTTGATACACTTCATAAGAAATTAGGTCAGCTGCAAACCCTGTATCAACCAAAACTCTATGCACTTCTCGACGTGCAATTTCTACCTTGATGACTATAGCATCATCATGAGGTAAACATATGCCTCTTTCATCCTCCTCACCAAAGGTGATAGAATCTTCACCATTCAGCTTTTTTCGCTTCTATGTCTCTCCGGTTCCGACAAATTTGGCTTTTGTTTTCAAACTCCGGAGTGATTCGGGTTCTGGTCCTCCAAAGATGGTAAGGATCGGTGACCGAGTAGCTTCAGTCACCTCCTTGCCCTTCTTAGACTTCGGAGCCTCCCTTGATCGTTCTGAACTAACCGAACGATCCCTTTTAGGAGCAGCCGCGCATGGCTCCTCCCTTCTTCTGCTAACAAAATTGGACAAGTGTCCCTAAGATATTAATCTCTCAATATCTGCTTTCAGATGACGACAGTCATTTGTATAATGACCATAGTCCTTGTGGAATCGGCAATACTTTTCTCGATCCTGTTGCTCTCCAGGCTTCAAAAGAATTTTAGGCGGCCACTTCAAAATATTTTTTCTTTTGATGATATTTAGAATATCAGCCCGAGGAACATTCAATGGAGTGTACTCACTTTTACCGGGAGACCTCTGGCGCCAAGCCTGAGATTTTCCAACCCGATCGCATACATTTTTCTTTGGCTTCTGCTTCTGCTCAGGAGCCTTCTGTTCCTTATTGGAGACTTTATTATCTCCTTGGCGCGCATCTAGAATCTCCATGACTTCGGCCTGCTTCTGGCATCTTTGTACCAACTCAGCATAAGTTGCAGGCATATCCTGTAGTAATAATTCCAAGAGTTTCCGATTAGTGAGTCCCGTGAATAGAGCAGTTTTGGCTACTTGCTCATCCAAATTTTCTATCTCCATCGTTACTTTGTTGAATCTTTTCAGAAACTCTCTGATTGATTCGTTTTTTCTTTGCCTGACAGTAATCAAGGTTTCCTCTGTCTTCTTGACCAGTATTCCACTCTAGAATCGCCCTATGAATTTGCGCGCCAATTCATCAAAGTTTATGATCCTTCCAGAGGGGAGGTTCGAAAACCACTTTTGTGCCGCTCCAGTTAAAGATGAACCAAAAACCCTGCATAAAATTTCATATGAATTACCTGAAACTGCCATGGTCTGCTGATAATAGCCAATGTGAGTTGTTGGATCTCCGGAGCCATCAAATGTAGAGAAGGTAGGCAAACGAAAGTTATGGGGAAACTGATATCCCGCAATTGGCTCAGCAAAGGGGGTCTTCCGAATGACTGAGTAAATATCCTCAGTTATCCTTCCCTTAGCCAATTGCCCTAATTTCTGATTGATGTTGGCCAATTCCTGACCAATCTGGGTCGGGTGATCTTCAGCAACATGATCACGACCTCGATTAACACGATCTTCACGAGCTATTCGATCATCACGAACAGCCCTTCCATCACGAACATTCCGCTCATCGCGAACTGCTCGATCATCGCAAACGGTTCTTCTTACAGTTGGTGAGTGAGTTCTTACCCCCGTATCCAACCTTGTATTTGAATCAGTTGTACTCTCTTGCGGTCTGTCGAACCGATCGTCTCGCCTAGGTTGATCATCAATTCTCCTAGGTCCTCGGTCTCCTTCACGAAAATTCTGACCGATATTCCGGTCTTCAGCCAATCTTTGATCACGTGACAACGCACGTCTCCCTGAATCGCGTTGATCAGGTTCTTGTGGTAAAACCACTCGTCTGGTGAGCATGCGGAGTGCTTGGCTCACCTCCAAGACTTGAATCTTTACCTGATTCAATTGATCTTGGAATGTATCAGGAGGATTACGTCCTCCCTGACCACCATCTACCTCGATAGGATTTTGGCTTCCCTGGGGAATATCTGGATTATTCGCTCCAGGGATCTGAACACCGGAATCGCGTTGTGCAGCGGCTGCTGTTGATCTAGTCACCATGGCTTTTCAAGTCTCTTCCCACAGACGGCGCCAAATGATGCGTCCAAAATCTGCTCAGCCCTTAGATCTCCTCTTGATGACCTGCAAAACGAAAGCGTCAGATGTGGCCCGACCGCAAGGGTCGGGAGTCCACCTCCGAAGGCTAAGTCAGTTGATGAACTTAATCACAAACGGCTCTGCTAGAAGCACAGAGCTAAGGAATAAAGAACTGGGAAAGGTGATCTAGATCGTAAGCCTCTGATAGTTTACGTCTACCAGTATGTATGTCAAAAATCTCCGTCCCTCACCTCGTATGGCAGTGAGGTTTATATAGAGTGTACCTTTGAATCTCTTTCGTTGGATGCACTTGAGCCTTCTTCGGTTAGTCGTTGGATCTTAACAGTTAGATCCGTTGAGCGATAGACTTCTATTAGTTTGGACTAGTAGAGAACTCCTGAGATAACTTCTAGGTTATGCGATGATTATCCCTTCGTTAATGATTAGCCGCAGCCGTCAATTTGAGTCTGCCATCATTAGGGTAATTAACCTAATCCATAAGTAGGATTAGGGTGTGCTTGTAGCTGAGTAAGTTTCTTTTTCAGCAAGCCATCGGTTCGCTCGGGAGCGAGTCGATTTCATCCGTCCCGACTGGAGTCGAGGATCAAACCAAGTATAAACCCGGTTCGATCATATTTTCTCCATATCAGCATCCTACGGAGGAGAGCAGTTGAGATGTAAATTTGATGATTAATTATAAACTATCATGGTAACATAATTTTACAAGGGTTCCATTGTACAAGGACCTTGGAAACTCTAGAAATCAGCATATAATGTAGTGGATTCCACTGGCACCGTTATATACACAATCCTTGCATAAATACACAGTCCATACTTTTTCTTGGGCTACTCATTACATTTTCACTTCTTTCATAACAAAATTCAAATACTATAAGAAAATTTTATTTTCCTCATTTAAAACCAAGCAACATGAAATTTTCAATCAGGAGGAAATTCTTACATTAAATTGGTTTTTTCTTGTCACTTCCATCCATCTTTGGTCACTTAAAAGGAAAGTGCCATGGAGAAAAGTGTTACCGCACGTAAAATGGACAAAACATCAAAACACTAGAAGTAACAGTGGAAAGTGCAATTAATATGTGTTATGCACATAAAATTTACAACAACGAAACTACATTATCAAGTAGATGCTTAATTGGATGGTCCTCTCTCTGAATCGAGTTCTCTTCTTTTTTTCCTCTCGGCGGCAGCAGGGGTGTCACATGGAGAAGATAAAGAGTACAATAAAAAATTAGAAATAAAATAAAATTTGAGAAATAGTCAAAAGATAAATGACATCAACCATGAGAACTCACTCAAAAATATGGGTGTAAACAGATCGAATAGTAGTAATACCATATCGTATTTAATGATATTCGGACAATATTCTATTGGTTTTTGGACGAATGTTGGATTCAGATGATATTCGGATACTCAACACAGATTGAATACAAGTTTCCGTTGTTATCTTCTCTTCTTCTTTTCTTTTCTTTTCTTCTTTCTTCTTCTTCTTTTTTTTGGTGAAAGTTAGCTTTGAAATTTAAGAATAAGCAAAGTTTCTCTGATCATTTTAGTTTTGAAACTTAAGGAATAAGCAACCCCATTTTCTCTGATCATTTTAGTCTTAGATTTTTTATTTTTTTTTCTTTGGCCCAAAAGATATTTATGTTGGTTTAGGTTTTTCTTTGATCTTTTTTTTTTTAAATCACTAACGATTTTTTTTGTATTTCTTTTAGTCTAAAATATAGAAAAGTTTTCACATATCCCAAGTAATTTTTTTTTTTTTTTATAAAGATGAGAAAATAAATCCAAAAAAGTAACTTAAATGGATAGTTTTGTTGGATGGTTAATAATTGTCTGAAATGGGTATTACTATATCCACATCTTATTACTAATGAGACTGATTTGGATACCTCTAAATGGATTCAAATGCGGATTCATAAGTAAATTTCAATCAACCATTTCCACCTGTAGTTAAAAATTAGAAAGGTAAATTAGTTATTATAAAATATCAAAGGGAGAAGAAGCTCCTCTGAGAGTTCACTATTTTGGAAGAATTAAAAGCAAAACTTTTGAGGGGGAAATTTTAGTAAATAGAGTACAAAGTATAAAGAGTGACAGAAATTTTCTATAAGACCAGGAAAAGAAAAAAAAAAGTATAATAAAAAATCTATCTAAAAAATTTCATGTTACTAGATCAGCTTCTTAAGCTTCCACATATGCAGAGGCAGGCATCCAGACAAGGTGTGAAGTTTTGGCCTGGTTTGCCGAATTTTCGCCTAGATTTGCAATAATTTGGAACACAAGTTGTACAGCCGTGAAGGACAGAATCGGTAATCACTAATCAAGTGAAGTAAAAGAATAAAAAAGGCAATGATGTGACATCACATAATGGGATGGGAATGTGTGGGAAAATGAAAATCAAAATTTAATCACAAAACCACGTTGGAGAATGAAAATCAATAAATTAAACCACAAAACCACATTCGGGAATTAAACCAATAAATTTAATCACAATTCCTTTGGTGGTTTCATGAACCCTCGTTACAGATGGAGGTGGAGCCGTGGAGGTTTTCATGCTTCTTCTCCTTGCCTGCGATTCTACTGTGGAGGCGAAAATCGTTTAACTTTTTCAATATTTTATTTATGATGAAGGAGTTTGATTGGGGTCTCTATAATTTCAACATTTTATTTGTTCAACGTTGTTTGTTATTTCTCTTGTTGCTTCCATGGCAGATCTGCAAGCTTCTCTTCTCGTTGCTTCAATATCTATCTCTTCTTAGAAAATATTGACTAAAGCGTTTCATTTTCCCTCTTTGTTTGGATTTTATTGGGTTTTGCTTTTCTATTCTATATGTGATTGCAGATAACAGTTAATAATGGAGGTAAAAGAGCATGGATCGATGTAGTTTTGGCATTTCCAGTGATATTCGCCAGTATATTACCAAATCGCAGAAAAATCGTAATCCGGCAATATATTGTAAATTCGGATTTTGGTTCGTCTTTCACCAAAACGTCCGAAATTCGACAAAATGTTGTATATTACATCTAGATAGCAACCGTTGTGTTTGTAGACCTCAAATGATGAAGTCAAAGACATATCAAACTATGGCCTTACAGAAAAAGCAAACGACCTACAAGTCTAAGGAAACAATTTCTTCCACACAAAAGAAGATAATGCTAATATTCTGATAATGCTAATATTGTCCTCCTTTAATGTATACATGATATTTGTTGGATGTGTGTGGTTGCCAAGTGAAACTGCGCGTACAAAATCTCGCCATCTCAAATCAATTCAAAAACAAATTTTCTATTGTGGTAACATACCTAATTCGTAAGACTTAAAACCGATTGACGAAGTCAAAGTCATGCAACTTTAATCAAACTGTGCCCTTACAAAAATCAAATGACCTACAAGTCTAAGGAGACAATGTTTTCCACACAATAGACTAAGAAGATAATGCTAATATCCTCATCCTTTAAAGTATATATGACATTTATTGGATGTGTGTGGTTGGCAAGTGAAACTGCCCATACAAAATCTTACTAATCCTAAATCATTTCAAAAACAACTTTTCTATTGTGGTACAATAGCTGACAGTTGTGAATGCGTACTACAATGTATGAGTCCAGATCATCTCCTATGACTGGGAGCACAGAATTATAGGGAGACCTATAGGATTAGGATGATGGTTTTTTTAATATTTTATTATTTTTTACTTGTAGGTCCTACATAATTTGTAGTTGTAGTGTCATTAGGGAAACGTCAGGGAAGATGATCCACATCACAATGTATATCGAAACTATAGTAGTTTAAGCATAGTGGTTGACAATAAATTTCCAATGCATCTTACTATCTAATCTTTTCCAAAGTCATATGCTATTCTTAGAACTTTGCTCAATTCACAAACAAAGAGGAAGACCGTGAAAGACGTATTGTATTTTAAATTTTTAATAAAATAAAAAAAATGTTACATTTTTTATTTAAATAAGTGGTTATCTATCATTTTCCTATTTAGGAAAGAGTTTTTCGTTTAGTCTCATATCAAAACTCAAGAAATCGAAATTCGAGTTAATTAAAAGGTGCTACCAATTAACCTTGATTTATAATAATAAGACATACTCAAGCATGTGTGCGGTGTATGAGTGAGGACAATGTATCGTTCAAGCACACACTCGCGCTCTCGTACTCGCGGCGTTGGCAGTGGTCTGTTTAGGCGATTTTGGCAAATGCACACTTGACATGTTGCACTCTTGCATCACTTCAAGCAATATGGATTGTATATTTTGATCAATAGTAGATCAAGGGTGATGGAGGTAGATCCATTGGATTCCAAGAAAATCCAATGGTGAGATTTGTTCTTGTAATCTATCTGTTATAAGATGATACCCATATACATTAGATGGTTCAATCTAGACCACTAGATCGTGTGGCTATATGATCTAATGGCTCAGGTCTGAACGTGGGTATTGGTATCCCTACAAAGAGGTAACTATATGAACAGAGTCATGAACTATTAAATATAGGTACCTTAATGCTTATAAATACCCTCAGTTTACAACAGTTTGAGATATAGAAATTTTTGAAAATCTCTCTATACTCAAATTTTGTTTGTGCTTTGCAAAATCTGAGAATAACAACATCAAGTTGGCTCCTTGCTTCCTAGGAGACAGTTCGCTAGTACCCTATAGCTTCTTCTGTGGGGGCAAATTACTTCTTAAGGACAACGATTATGGTTTCCCCATTGTTATGCTGCATCTTTCTGTACTTCTATGGGGGGCAAATTACGTCTTAAGGACAACAAAATCAAGTTCTCTTTGTACTTTTTGTTCTTCTTCTTCTTCAATGATTACTACAACTATGGTTTCCCCGTTGTTGTGCTACCTCTTTCTCTATAGATCAATTTCATTATCTTCTCTCTTTGTTGGAATCAAATAATTTTTTATCCTTGGAAAATGTGCAGCTAAAACATCTTCATTATGGGTTATTAATTCTCATGCTTGTCTTCATATGGTTACTGATCTGTCTTTATTTAATCCTAGTGGTCTCATTCCTAACGCCTAATCTGTTCGTCTTCCAAATGGTGGTTTTGCTTTTGTTACCCATAGTGGGAATTGTAGCCTCACACCCACTCTACCCATCACAAATGTGTTGTGTGTTCCTTCTTTTGTGTTTAATTTATTATGTTCCAACAACTTAGTTGTTTCTTAACTTTTTGTTATTTGTGTGATATAGGACCTTTGCACGAAGGAGATGATTGGGCTTGTGAAGGCATGTAATGGTTTTTATTATTTGGAGTTGCATCCCCTTATTATTGTTGTTGCTTCTCTTGCCACTAATTTTTAGCATTCTCATTTAGGCCATCCCTCTAATATTTATTTTCATAAAAATTGCATTTGCTCAATTTGCCTCTAGCTAATCAAACTTGACTTCCTTTCACTTCAAATACAATATCTAGCACTTCTTGCTTTGAATTGATACATCGTGACATGTGGGACCTTACTTAGTAAACTCAATTTGTGGTGTAAAATACTTTTTAACTATTATGGATGATTTTTAACGGTGCACCTATAATACCCCAGTTTTCAGAACCTAGGCCTATTTTGAATATTTGGAATTCTATAGGTGAAGGTTCCTCTAGAGATCTAGAATCCCGAGGGACCACCAAAGATAAAGGTGAGATTAATAGGAATTCATTTTTATTTTAATGGAATTTAATATCAATATTTTAGGGTTCAAGCAGTAAGGTAGAAACCTTGAAGCTTAAGCCAAATGCTTAAACCTGAATTTTGATGACTGGGCCACTCGAGGTGGTCGTGGGCACAAGTGGTGTTAGTGGCATAATAAAGTAGATAAAATAATGGTATAATACAGTAAAGTCGAAGAAAGGCTAAAATGACCCAAATGCCCCTATTGAGCCTAGGCTTAATTAAGGCTCTAATAACACATTGACACCCCCCATGTGATTTATTAAGCCTAAAATAGTAAGCAGGTGGGAAGATTGCACGATCAAACTTAATTTCATCTTCTAAAAAAAACTTAAACATGATATTTATTGGATGTGTGTGGTTGGCAAGTGAAACTGCCTGTACAAAATCTTACCATCCTAAATCATTTGAAAAACAAATTTTCCATTGTGGTACAATAGCTAACATTTTTGGGTGCGCACCACAATATATACCCCTGCAACTGCAATCCTTGGCCCTCAACCTCTCCCCCCTGAAATCTCGTAAATGATTCCTATTACCCCTAAATGGTGTCATGAATTCAGTCATAGTCGGGTATCCGGAGTCAACCATATAATACTTACCTATGACAAATTAAGATAATAAAAGATAGTCCCATAAGTTTAGATTTGATGAAGGGTTAAAAAGAATTGATGAGGTAGTTGTATTAAATTTACCTGGAGGAGATTGAGGAAAATCTAAACTGGGGTCTGTAATCACTTGTCTAAAAACTCTACAATCATTTGCAGAACTTTCCCAGCCAGAGTAGACAAACATGAATTTCATGTCAAAGGAACACACACACATGACATTCTGTGTGGTGATTCCTTTCCTTCCACGAAATGGTACTTGTTTTTTAGCCAGGGCCACTACATGCACATGAGTGCCATCGATAGCACCAATATAGTCCTAGTACAATGAACATTTTCATACCCGTTAGATGTCGATGAGAAAAATAAATTAAAATGTTTACTATTGTATTCCAACAATGAAAGCGTGTATCATACCTTAAAGTAAGGGAAGTGTTTTGGATTTGTGAGGATCTCATTTGGAATCGCATTCAAGTTAGGAGGCTGGATGTTTTCTCTGCTTAACATCACAAAAGCATTTAACACTCTCTTGAATACTCTTGTGACTGTCTCCGTTGAACGTTGATAATCTTCTGCGACATCCCTATATTTGAAGTCACAACCAAGTAAACACAAAAATATGACAAGTTGTTCATCAACACGAATTTACCTAGTATCATCTAACCGTCCTCGATGTCGCATTTTAGACTCTAGGTTATAGAACACGTGTCGCTCCATATTGAATTTCTCGTAGATTCGATCTATGTGTCCCTCTAAGATCTCTCTAACACGTTTCGGTCCTGTGAGTTTACTATCTCGTATTGGCTCAGATACATGGGACACTTGTGGTTAATCCATCAGCAACATCTCTAGGCCTAAAAACTCCACGAAAATTTCTTCATCTGAATCACTAGATGTATCCATATTATGAATATAGCCCCTGAAAATAATCACATGAATGCTATTCAAATAAAAAAGATATAAAACCCATACTTAGAGTTTATAATCCATACACTATTAAAAAGATGAAGATAATGCACACTACGCAAATCAAAGTTATGAATCTAATGGTAACCTATTAAAAAGCACACATAAGTTGCATACAATGCACATCCAAAGTCGGAGGGTCTATACCCTAGTTAAAAGCATATAATATCATCCTAAATCCAAAGGCATATATAATCCATACAGTCCATAACCAAAAAAATAAAAAACCAAAATATGTCCAAGCATTCTTATACAGACCAACTGCATGTAATATCATCCTTAAAAAAACCAAATATAAAAACATCCTGCAAACACAAATTGTTCAAACTTGAGTAGGGTCATTGGGGTGGCTGGGTACTGGTAAGCATAGTATTCAGAAACACTTGCTTCACTTCGCGGGGGGGGGGAGATATCAGCACTTCTCTAAAACCCAGATCCGACTTCACATATAAGATTGCCCTACATAACATGGCGGAATCCAAATTCATAGTCATAAGAACTCTTATGGCATTAGCAATGCTGAAATCATTAGTATCATTGGATGTTGCAGTACTCTAAGATAGATACTTGTCCCGCGTTGCCAAACACATTTCTGAAAATGATTGAATTGCATTTGATTTGCTAAATCTTGGGAATGGGCTCTTTCTCTTCCTTCTCTTTATATTTGGAGTCTTGTCATGCCTTTCAGAAGGAGGGACGGGTCCACTAGGTGTACGAAGCTAAGGGGTAGGTGACAACTCAAGATTGCCTTCAGAAAATATTTGCAGAATGTCATCTCCATCTGAGCTATTATCACCCACATACTCATCATTATCCCTGCTCAGGTCCATTGAAGGCTGCAATGCAGTGGCAGGAGATATCGCTTCCTCACCATTCGCATATGTGCCTCCAAAGATCTTACACAATTCCTCCCACTTAGGAAGGCCATGCCTCTTAAACTTAGCCCAACCTTGATTAGTTTGTTTTAAATATTACACAAATAAGTAAACATACTCCAATTGCTTAAATATATTTAAAAATATAGCTCAAAATTACCTTGATATGAATTTCCCATAAGGACTTCATCAACACTGGCTGTTTTGGTGATAGAGTTCCACCCAAATCCCGTGGTTTCTAGTAACTTTTTGAAACTAGCATATTGCTGCCTTAGCTTGTTAAACTTGTTTGTCAGCCACTTCATTTCCAAATTTAAGTTTGACATGTTTCAAAATTCCTCCAAAATATTTCTCCACCTAACTTTATTGAATGTGGACGTTTTTCTATTTGAAGCCTAGACTTCTTCAATCATAATTTCTATAAAAGTCTTGTATTCTCTTGGTTCCAACTAGCAATTTGATTGGATGGCGATGACATTTTGCAAAAACTACTAAATTCATACAAATAATAATGATTAAACCATACAAGTTACTAGCAATGTAATAATATGAACAACAACTACATAAGGGGCTAACAAATAATAAAAGCATCCAAAACATTTCTCATTTCAGTGCACATTCCATTACAATTTTCAGAAATATAACTAAGCATATGAATCCAATAGGAATAGAAGTACACCACCTAATATAGATAATCCTATCACTACATATTTAATTAATGCAACATCCTTCTCTATGTTCTCCATACATTTCACTCCCCTTTTTTGGGACTTAAACAGTTCCCTAACTAGTGGGTCCTCTTGTCTTGTTTTCATCCCACATGAATGAGTGCTCGTTGGTACTTCTATTGGTTCACACCATTGAAAAAAACTACACCCCCTCAAAAATGATGCACATACTTGATATAACCTATTAGGATGTCGGACTGATGTTGAAATTTTGATTGTAGCTAGGTTCCCACAGTTGCAACTTGTGTTGTTGAACCTCAAATAAGAACTTATGACATCATTCATGCTGGATGTTGACATCCTGATACAAAGGAGCATCCATATAATATACATTTCTTATTTGCTACAAAAAAGAATAAATGAAATATGGACAGTTTGTCTAAAAGTGTAAACACAGATATCTATATAGTTAGCCATAATCACTAGTGTAAAAGTGTTATGTTCATGTTTATGTGGTTTTTACCAGTTAAACATCATGGGCTATTGTATGATATAATCACATAGACTTTGCTGCTTGAGTAACTGTTTGTTGTGGTTTTGCTTGAAGACCATTAGATCAAGTTTGATATATTAGTGGGGTCCTTGTGATTTTGAGTTTAACATTTGATGCGGATCAATTATGCTTCTGGATCCGACTGAGCCTCCTCTCATATCCGAGACAATGAGTCCTACAAGAAAGGTTAGATGCGGGCCGGCTTGTGTGCCGGGCAGCCGCCTCCGATGGCAAAGTCAGATAATGAACAGAGTAAGGTCTCATGCAAAAGCTACACAAGATTATACTCAGAGTGTATTGGATTACCTTCCAAGGGAGTGCGTCCCTTATCTTATACCGTGTTACTTACCTTATGTGTATTTGGTAAGTCCGCCCGACAGGAGCCATCGAATCCCTGAGGATTATGCCCTTCCGTTATTGGTCCCAGTTAGATAGTCGTTGGAGTTGACTTTCTCAATAGAGAGAGACTGCCTTATTTGTGGAGCGTGATGTACGCATTGGCCCAAATAGTCGGTCATGTCCCGATTGAATGCTGAGCCCCATTCGAGCGTAGCCTGCTGATACAAGTACTGGTGAGATGACCCGTTCGGGTTAATTCATATGACCGGGTAACACCCGATCAATCTGATTGTACCCAGATTAACCGGGTTATACCCGTTAGGTACAAAACTTCCCGTATCATAAGCCCCCTATCCCGATCGTTGCTCGCGATGTTCGGGATAGCTAGGAAGTTGGAACATCCAGTGCCCGAGTTTGTAGGAGAGTACTGGTTATCCATGAATGTGTTCATAATGGGACGTTGTCTCGGTTGTTTTAGGGTAATTCCCAAGTCCTTTCTTGATCCCGAGCACTACTCTGCATTACTCAGGGGAATGTAGCAGTTCTCAATTGATACTCGTTGCTTATCCCAGTTTATGAGAAGACTCTCCTCTCCAGTTCTGTTTGGTCTTCTCGGGAGACCCCAGGAGTATTCTTTAACGGATGCATTAAATGTCTGCAATGAAGTGACCAGCCGTTTTTTATAACGGCTTTCCTCGAGGACCTCGCCCAGCCTGGGAGCAACACATCAGGCGGCTAGGCGTAGGTTCTTAATGAGAGCTTCGGGGGAGGTGAACCGTTTCCACTTTGTAACCGTTGATCATCAATGGTCGTAACCGTCTGATTGAAGAGTGTAACGCCTCTTCCGGCAATATAAATAGGGACCTTCCCTCTCCTTTTCTTTCCACTGTTTTCTTTGCTCTCGATTAAGAACCGCTCCCGACCAACTTTCAAAGACTCTCAAGCCTTCCTCGTCTTCAAGCAGTAAGTTTTCTTCCTCCTTATGGCCCCGAGGAAATATAAGGCCCCGAAGAGGCCAAAAGTGAGCTTGAGGGGTTTTAGGCATCAGCCTAAGGTTCCCATTCCTGTATATCGGGAGAAGCGTCGTCGGGCCGAGGGATACGCTAGCGAAGGTGATAGTGATCAAACCAGGAAATTCAACCTAACCGGGGATCGTCTAAAGGACCTTCACGAGCAAACCTCAGATGAGGAGCGATCTGGCTCCTCTAGCAGCTCCACCGAAGACGACGATCCTCGGCTTGTTGGGGAAATTCTTGAGATGTTCCGTAAGGATAAGGAACAACGTGAAGCTCAGCCCCTGACCATTCCAGCTGTTCAAGACGAAGTAGAGCCCGAGATAGAGGCCATTCCTAGTGTTGAGTCCCGAGAAGGTCCTAATCAGGATTCAGACTTGAATCCTGCCGCTGTTTCTGACTCTGCCACACCTTCTGTTGAAAGCATTTTGAGACCCGAGTCTACTGCCACATCCCGAGACCCTCCAGCTTCAACTTCTCAAGCTTTCTTACAAACAGATATTCCGTCTACCTCCCAATCATCAAGATCGAAAGCTCCTCCTCGTCCACCTTTTCAACGCCCCAGTGGTTTTCGGGGGCCTATTCCCCGTAAACCCGATCGTAAAAAACTGGACTCTGCTGCTCTAGCACTGGCTGAGTTTGAGCCTTTGAGTCCCTGGCATGTTAATTTTATCCAGAACTCCTCGGGACCAGAATTCTACCTCTGTTCCCTTTTTCCTGAAGATTTAGAAAGATTTAAACTTAGCTTTGGTATACCCGAGGGATATTAGATTATTCTCCTGACCGATAGTCAGAGGGTGAACAGTCCTCCAAAGGGATTTTATCCCTTGTACTACGATGCCTTCATCGGGGGGCTGCGTCTTCCTTTGCACTATCTTTTTGTTGATGTGCTTGACCACTACAGGCTCAGCCCGTCTAACTTGAGCCCGAACAGTTAGCGAATCATGATCGGGTTCGTCGGCTTCTGTAAAACCCTGGGATTTTTCCAGACTTTCGGCCTGTTCCATCATTATTACTCCCTTCATCCTCACAACCAACGCGGTTGGTTTTTTCTGTCCAAAAAAATTTCCTCTTCTCAAGGAAATTTCATTTTAAAAGACTCCCTCCCATCCACCACCAAGAAGTGGAGGGGATTTTATCTTTTTTTTTAAGCCACCTTCTCCCGAGCCCTTCCATACTCAGTTCCAGGAAGTACCCAAGGGGAAGATTGATCGTCTAAATATCCCAGTCGACCTATATCCTGAGGAGGAGAAATATGTCGAGATCATTAATATGGTTGACGATGATGAACTCGCAGTCCATGGGTATTCCATGGAGTATGAGTCAGTGCTTCGGCTATGGGGTTTCTCCCCTAGTAAGTCTCTGTTTTTATTGCTTTTTTCTCGTACATGTTGTGCTGACCTGATATATCTTCTTTGTTTTCCAGTGAGCCATGACATTTCTGAGGATGACCTATTGGCGATGGCGCTCGGGAACATGGACGAGGCAAAAAGAAGAAAACTTGTGCCAACCAACAAACCGTCTTCTTCGGGAGTGCTGAAAACCAAAACTTCAGCACAAGTTTCCGCGCCTACAAGGATAGTTCCCCCTTCGGGCCAACCATCTTCTGAGCCCATAACAATCGGGACTGATAAGAGTCCAAAGAAGAAAGCTCCTTCTTCGGGAGCTGAAAAAACGTAAGGCGGACGACCTTCATCGCCTTCCTAAAAGGGTTTGTATCGACAAACCTACCCGAGAGGTTGCGCCCTCCTCTTCAACTGGCGATCCCGGCCTTAACACCGTTTTTGGTGATTCCGGGTATGCCAAGCAGTGGTTGAATGAGGCCACAAATGATGCTGACCAGATGTATCTGCGTAATCTCCTGAATAAGGAGTTTTTCAATGAAGGATTCAGGTGCTTCCTTTTCTTAATTCATCATTCTTTTCCTCCCGCCTCCTTGTTTTTGTTTATGTCTTAACCGGGGAGCATTTCCTTTTCAGATATGTTGCAGGTGCGGTCCACATATTTTCCGAGTCTCTTCGTAGGGCTCGGGATCAAGCTAAGCAGTTAGCACTGGCTGAACAGCTCCATGGGGAGTCAAACGTTCGGGCTGTTACTGCCATAACCGACAAGGAGGAAGTAGAGAAAAGGTTGAAAGAGGCCGAAGAAAAGGCTGCCAAGTTTAAGAAAGAGAGGGACGTCTTTTCCAAAAGCAAGGGTAAATATAAAGGAAAAGCCAGTGACCTCGAGGAAAGGCTCGGGAAGATCATCGAGGAATTGAGGGCGTCTGAGGCTCTCTTGGCGGCTGAGAAGAAAGAGAAAATCCAACTGAGGGACGAGTTAACATATCTGAAGTCTTCGGGGAAGCAGATCTTCAGGCGAGATGTCCTCGAGGAATACTTTGAGACCGAAGAGTTTGGAAAACTTTCACTGGCTATTGCCACTCCCGCTTTTAAGAGGGGATTACGTGTAGCCTTTAAGAAAGTATTGCAGCAGACTCAGCTTCCCCGTCCCAACGATCTAAAGCTTCTTCTGGATCCCAGGATTTATGATGAACTTAAGCTGCCCCGGCCGAATGATCTTCCCGAACTGGAATTCTTTCCCTTTCCTGTCACCACCGATTACATTGACCCTAGTCCCGAGCTCCTCCCCGAGGAAGAGGTGGAAGAGGACAAAGAAGATGAGGAAGCAGGTGTCCATGAAAAGGATGAAGAGTTCGAGGGTGACGATCTGGAATAAAGTCTTGAGGAAGGTAGAACTTCCCCGACTGATACTACTGTAGATGTGCAAGAGTCCCTCAAAGGTGGAGTTGAGCCACCTAGTGAAGAGAATCTTCCCGGAAGCCCTTCTGTAAAAATCGACTGAGAATCCTCCAGCTTGAATTCCTGTTTTTGATCTATGTAACTCCTTCAATGTAATCCCGTTTTTAAATGAATTCAAAGACTTTGCCATTTTAATTTGTCATTTGTTGCCAATTCTAATGATTCAAATAAACATACGGGAGAGACCCGAATGAGTTGTATCTTTTAAGAAAAGATGCAAGCCTTTCAAAAAGGCGCTAGGAAACAAACGGGAGAGACCTGAATGAGTCGTATCTTTTAAGAAAAGATGCAAGTCCTTTAAAAAGACGCTAGGAATCAAACGGGAGAGACCCGAATGAATTGTATCTTTTAAGAAAAGATGCAAGTCCTTTAAAAAGACGCTAGGAATCAGATGGGAGAGACCCGAATGAATTGTATCTTTTAAGAAAAGATGCAAGTCCTTTAAAAAGACGCTAGGAATCAGATGGGAGAGACCCGAATGAATTGTATCTTTTAAGAAAAGATGCAAGTCCTTTAAAAGGAAAATGTAAACGGGATAGACCCGAATTTATTGTATCTTTTTTTTTAAAAAAAGATGTAAGGCCTTGTAAGAGGCGTAAGTATAAACGGGACAGACCCGATACTTATAAGGGCTATTGATAGAACTTTTTTCAATTGGTGGAATTCCAAGAACGATCGATTGGTTTTCCACTTTCCACGTCTTTCAGTCGGTATGATCCCGGCCTTGTTTCCTTTTCTACCAGGTAAGGTCCTTCCTATGTTGGAGTTAACTTTCCTTGATTTCTCGGATCTGAAGCCCCAGTCCGTCTCAAAACCAGGTCTCCCAATCGGTACCTTCGGCCTTTGACCCGAGAATTGTAGTGTTGTGCTGCTCTTTTCTGATACAACAGATTCTTTTGTTGTGCTCTTGTTCGGACTTCTTGCAAAAGATCTAAGTTTTCCCTTAGGCCTTGGTCATTCTCGCTTTCATCAAAAACGTCATATCGCAATGATCCAGCCAACACTTCTACGGGAGCTAAGGCTTCAGTTCCATAAGCTAAACAAAAAGGAGTTTCCCTAGTTGGGGTTCGCACCGTAGTTCTGTATGACCAGAGAACACTCGGGAGTTCCTCGACCCACATTGCCCGATTATCCTCCAATCTTTTCTTCATCCCATCAAGAAGTGTCCTGTTGGTGACTTCTACTTGCCCATTGCTCTGGGGGTAGACAATTGAGGCAAATCGATGTTCTATATGGTATCGCATACAGAAGGACTTGAATCCTGTGCCTTCAAATTGTTTTCCATTGTCTATCACCAGGATCCGAGGTATCCCGAATCTATATATTATCTTCTCTTCAAAAAACTTTTCCATCTGTTTTTCTGTGATGGAGGATAATGGTTCAGCTTTGAGCCATTTTGTGAAGTAATCTATTGCAACCACCATATACTCCTGATTCTTGGGAGCCTTCGGTAGTTTCCCGACTAGGTCCTTTCCCCACATCGCAAATGGCATCGGGTTTGAGACAGACATCATGGGAACTGCTGGTAACTTCGGGACATTAGCATGTTTCTGGCATCGTTCACATTTGCGGATATACTCAATTACGTCCTTTTGTACTGTAGGCCAGAAGATGCCCGATCGTAATGCCTTTTGTGCCAACGCCTTTCCACCGATATGTGCGCCACAGATGCCCTCGTGGATCTCAGCTAGGGCGTAGCTTGCCCGGGATGGCCCGACACATCTCAAGAGAGGATCTGTGAACGACCTTCTATACAGCTGGTCCCCAATAATAGTTAACCGAGCTGCCTGATTCCTGACTCTTTTTGCTTCCTTCGGATCAGTCGGGAGAACATCGTCCCGAATATACGTAATCAAAGGTGTTGTCCAGTCTGGTCCCTTATTGATTTCAAAGGTTTCTACCTCCTGGATGCTCGGGCTGCTCAGATCTTCAATATAAACTGCCGAGTCCAAGTTATTGTAGTTGGCCAATGACAATCGGGAGAGTTCGTCTGCCTTTTCATTCTCTTTTCTGGGTATTTATCTGTAGGTTACCCGATCGAATAAAGCCTGGAATTGACCCACCTTGACTAAATACTTAGCCATTCTTTCATCCTTTGCTTCATATTCTCCCTTGATTTGGTTGACAACCAATTGGGAATCACTTCTTACTTCTAATTCCCGAACTCTGAGGGCTCGGGCCACTCGTAAGCCTGCTATGACAGCTTCGTATTCCGCTTCATTGTTTGAAGCTTGGAAATTGAACCTTATAGCATAGCTAATGGTGAAGTTTTCGAGGCTACTGAGGGTCAAGCCTGCTCCCGATCCTGAAACACTGCTCGAACCATCAACGTGCAGAATCCACAAGTCGGATACTCCAGTTGATGCTGTCTGATCTTTCCTCTGTGGTAGAGTGCTCTCGACAACAAAGTTGGCCAGTACCTGAGCTTTTATGGCCGTCCTTGGTTTGAACTCGATCTGATATTCACTTAGCTCCACCGACCACCCGACCATCCTTCCTGCAACATCAGGCCTTTGAAGTATTTTCTTTAGTGGAAAATTAGTCGGGACTACTATCGGGTGTGCTTGAAAGTAGGGCCTCAGTTTTCATGATGCCACCAGAAGCGCCAATGCCTACTTATCCACGTCCGGGTACCGTGTCTCAGCATCTATGAGCACGTGACTCACATAATAGACCAGGTTCTGAATTGTGTCTCCTCTGATCAGCACTACACTGACTGCCGCTGGTGAAATTGCAAGGTAAACTGCAAGAGTTTCCTCGGTTATGGGCCGTGCCAAGACAAGCGTTGTCCCGAGATACGTTTTGAGTTGATCAAATGCTCGTTGGCATTCTTGTGTCCAAGTGATTGTTTCCGAGCTTGATGTAGTTTTCAAAGCTTTGAAGAAAGTATTGCACTTTTCTCCTGCTCGGGATATGAATCGATTTAAAGCGGCTACCCTCCCGGTCAAACACTGGATTTCTTTTATCATAACGGGTGGTGCCATCTCGATCAGTGCTTTGATCTTTTCTGGGTTAGCCTCAATTCCTCTTCGAGAAACCATGAACCCGAGGAACTTTCCCGAAGAAACTCCAAAAGCACATTTTTCAGGGTTCAGGCGCATTTGGTACGTTCTAAGCACATCGAACGTTTCTTCCAAGTTGGTCAAATGCCTTGCCCGAATCAAACTCTTCACGAGCATGTCGTCAACGTAAACCTCCATGTTCCGCCCGATCTGCCGTTGGAAAATTTTATTGACAGCTCTCTGATAAGTTGCCCCTGCGTTTTTCAATCCGAAAGGCATCACTCGATAATAATAACTTTCCCGATCGGTCATGAATGAAGTGTGTTTTTCATCCTCCCGACTCATCAAGATCTGGTTATATCCCGAGTACGCATCCATGAAACTAAGGACTTCATGCCCGGCAGTTGCATCGATCAGGAGGTCTGTCCTCGGGAGAGGATAGCAGTCTTTTGGGCAAGCTTTGTTTAAATCTGTGTAGTCGGTACACATTCGCCATTTCCCGTTTGCCTTTTTGACCATAACTACATTGGCCAGCTAGGTTTGGCATTCAATTGGTTCTATAAAACCCGACTTCTCCAATTTCTCCACTTCGATCCTGATCGCTTCATGCTTTTCTATGGAAAAATTCCTTCGCCTTTGAATGACCGGGATAGCACCCTTCTGTATCCAGAGTTTGTGCTCTGCTACCCGTCTGTCTATCCCGGGCATGTCATTTGCCGACCATGCAAAGATATCTGCATTATTACATAAGAACCGAGTAAGCTCTTTCTTAAAGCTTTTCGGTTGCTCCGAGCCAATAAATGTTCCTCGGTCGGGAAGGGATTGACTCAGTTGTATCCTTTCCAGCTTTTCCACGGGTTCCGCCCGCTGCATGCTTTCTTCGTCCCGATCGTCCCGAACCTCGACATTCATAGCAGTTCCAGAACTTTCTGGCTTACGCTTTTCCTTCAAGTAATTTGTGTAGCATTGGCGGGAAACTGATTGGTCTGAACAACATTCACCTACTCCAGCCTCGGTCGGGAACTTTAACTTCATGTGCGTAGGAGGTACGACTGCCTCAAGCGCATTTAGTGTCGGACGTCCCAGGATCACATTATATGCCGACAACTCCTTCACGACCATGAAATTTACCCGTACCAGGGTATCTCGGGGTGACTTCCCAATCTTAAGATCCAAATGGATCGTTCCTTCTGCCACTGTAGAGTATCTTGCGAAACCATACAATGGAGTTGATGAAGGGGTCAACCAATTTTAATCTCTTGAAAGCTTCATATGAGATTAGGTCAACAGATGACCCTGTGTCAACCAACACCCGGTGAACTTCCCGGTTGGCTATTTTAACTCTGACTATTATAGCATCATCATGAGGTGCTATAACTCCTTCCAAATCTGCATCTGTGAAGATTATGGGTTCCGGACAAGCGGAATTTTGCCTCTTTTTAGGCAAGTGTACTGCCCCCACGAACTCTTGACCGATTCCACCGTTGGACCTCCCATGATCACGTATACGGGCGTTTCTTCCCGATCCTCCTTTTCTTTCCCCTTGTCTCTTTTGACAGCTTCTTTGGGACTAGGGGATCGGCCTCTCATTTTTGATTTGGGTGAGTGTGTTCGGGGCTTTCCCGACTCTTTTACATACTATCCCAGCTTACCTTGTTGGATCAGTTTCTCTATTTCAAACTTCAGACTTCGACACCCATCTGTGTGGTGGCCGTAATCTTTGTGGAATCGACAGTATTTTGTCATATCCCGATCCTCTGGTGGTGTGCGTAGCTTCCCCGACCACTTTAACGAGTTTTTATCCCGGATGTTCATCAAGATCTTTGATGGCTTTGTGTTAAGAGGAGTATAATTCACTCTCTCTTGGTCACGCTTCCATTTGCTTTTTGATCTCTGATTCTTTTCATTCGGGGAAGCTTTATCTACATCCCGATCATACCTTCTATCTCGATCTGCTTTTACTCGGGCGTTTATTACTTCATAAACACTGGCCTACTTCTGACATTTGCATAACAACGTCCCATACGTTTTAGGTTTATCTGTTAGCAAGACTTCCAGAAGTCTTTGGTGTGTGATGCCGCTCCAAAGGGCACTGTATGCAACTTGATCGTCCAGCTCCTCGATCTCGATGGCAACTTCGTCAAATCGCTTCAGATAATCCCGAATGGATTCATTTCTTCCTTGTCGTATTCCAAAAAGACTATCAGAAGTTTTCTTGCTCCCGATTGTGCTTCGGAATCGGGCTATAAATTTTTGTGCCAACTCCCAGAAATTATTGATGGATCCCGGTTGTAGGCTACTGAACCACTTAATAGCCGGTCCTTCGAGTGACGCAGGGAACGTTCTGCAGAGTAGTTCGTCCTCCCGGCCAAGCACAGTCATTACTGACTTAAAGTAACTTATATGCTCTTTAGGACTTGTTTTTCCCTCGAACGGGGTGAATGTTGACATGATGAAGTTCCTAGGAAGTGGCATGTTCATGATCTCATCTGAGAAAGGTTCCCGATCAACCACGTCCAGATCATCATCATGATCACGATCCTCCAACTTGTGCTCGACCTCAGCTACCCGGCTTCGAAGCCAGCTCTGTCGTACTCCATCTTCATCTGACTTGGCATGCTCTTTGCCACGATGATGGGTAGGTGCCTCTTTTACTTGAGGATGTGCCCGAGACGATGATACTCTCGAGCGGGACGGTTGAGGTTGACTTTCTCGCTGGTCCTCCTTATCCTCGATCTCCTCCCGTCGACTCCTTTGAGGCAAAGACCCCGTCTTAGGTGGCATTGAAAGACGGTCTAAGGCACTGATTCTTGTCCCATTGGGAGTAGTTTGGCGTTTGCTTCGTTCGGGATTGTCCTCCTTTTGTTCCCGAGTGACTTTTAACTTCGGGATACGCCTTGCTCCACGGGACCCTCGTGCCGTCCTCAAAGCCCTTACCAATCTTCCCGATTGTGTATTGCATCTCGGTCCTTGTTCGACTCCAATTTGATGGACCAAGTTGCGTAATACTCCTTGCATCTCGAGCATTCCCTTCCGTAACTCGTCCATATCGGCCATAATGGCTTGTTCTTGAGGACCTCGGGAGGTTCCTCCACCATTCTGGTCCTCCAGATCCAGATTGTCCTGAAGTTGTTCTTGCTCTATATGGGTTGAGGGGTCAACCATATCTTCGAGGATCGTTCGATTATCCTCAATATTTTCTTGTCAGGAACGTCCATTTACCCGTCGCACCATGACTTGAATATTTTGTCGTTCCCACAGACGACGCCAAACTGATGCGGATCAATTATGCTTCTGGATCCGACTGAGCCTCCTCTCGTATCTGGGACGATGAGTCCTGCAAGAAAGGTTAGATGCGGGCCGGCTTGTGTGCTGGGCAGCCGCCTCCGATGGCAAAGTCAAATAATGAACAGAGTAAGGTCTCGTGCAAAAGCTACACAAGATTATACTCAGAGTGTATTGGATTACCTTCCAAGGGAGTGCGTCCCTTATCTTATACCGTGTTACTTACCTTATTTGTATTTGGTAAGTTCGCCCAACAGGAGCCATCGAATCCCTGAGGATTATGCCCTTCCGTTATTGGTCCCAGTTAGATAGTCGTTGGAGTTGACTTTCTCAATAGAGAGAGACTGCCTTATTTGTGGAGCGTGATGTACGCATTGGCCCAAATAGTCAGTCATGTCCCGATTGAATGCTGAGCCCCATTCGGGCGTAGCTTGCTGATACAAGTACTGGTGAGATGACCCGTTCGGGTTAATTCATATGACCGGGTAACACCCGATCAATCTGATTGTACCCAGATTAACCGGGTTATACCCGTTAGGTACAAAACTTCTCGTATCAACATTGTTTCAGTTTCATTAGTTCATTAAGTTTCTATACACCTTGGTCACTAGTACTGGTTGCTGGTTTTACACAATTTCTAATGAAGAGTCAGTAATGTATAAGTAAAAATCCTAGTGTTGTGGCACGATCAAGTGTTGAAGCAAAATACCGTGCAATGGCCTCCGCTAATAGTGAACTAGTATCGTTATGACTAATGTTGTGTGAGTTAGGTTTTGGAGGGTCCACTGCACCTATGAAATTGTTTTGCAATAATTAGGCAGCCTCTCGTATTACTTTGAATCCTATCTTCTATGAAAGATCTAAACATATGGAGGTGGATTGTCACTTTATTGGTGAGCATGTTCAAGACAAGATCATCTAGACTCTGTACGTTCGAAGTAAAGACCCACTTGCTGATATTTTTTAAAAAGGCATTGTCTAAAATTGTCTTTCAACACATAATGTCCAAGTTAACCCCTGCCAATGTCTTCATTCCAACTTGGAGGGAGACAGTTGGAGATAGATACAATATGTCAAAGTCTTCTAGTCTATCTCAAAGTCCTAGGATAGAAAAGTCCAATTGTACATGTAGCAGGAAAATTGAAATTATAAAGGACTCTATCTTGTATCCTTATTTAAAGATAATGAGTACTCCTCTTTAGTAACTTGATGAGATGGGGCTTTCATACTGTGGACGTAGGTTCTCTATACTAGAGGCCGAATCACGTGGAACCTTGTTTATCTTTCTTCTTCTTGTTCTCCTTGTTCTTCATTACTTGAGTGAGTGAGTTTTAACATATGGTGCAAGATAGAGCTTGTCTTAGACGCCTTCTCTCACATAAATGAAAGTAATCTGAAATTCAAGCAATTCAAAATAGCCTCATTTGATGCTCCATTGAGATTTTTAGAGCTTAAAATTGACAACCTCAAGCCAATTATTACAACAAGCCAAGGTGACAAACCCTTTCTCTCCTTCTCTCTACTTCTTTTGTTTCCTTCCTCACTTTCCTCACCTTCCCCCTTTCTCTCGTCCTTGTCTCCACTTCTGCTACTTTTCTCCTCTCCCCCAAAGTATTGGATGATTCAAGCTTGAAATTAATGTTTCCTACACTAATGCCATTATTCATCTAGATTTCAAGCCCTCTAGTTTGCTGATTTTGGCTTCCTATCTTACTTTCATAGGAAACTTTTGGGCATGTAAAAAGTTGCAGAAGAAAATGAAATTCTTATGACATTTTGGGTCTCTATGCTTTTTTCCATATTTTAGGGTGTCTATACAATTTTCACCCCATTTGAGAGTCTGAACCTTGCCAATTGGTCAACTACTCCCCAAGTACTCTCAAGCTCTCAAATTATAAGAAATCAATGGTTTTGTCTCTCATCCTCACTCAACCTTGAAGAACACACCAAGGTGTTAAGCAAGCTAATGGAACCCAAGCTTGAGGTGATTGAAGGCGTCGGTAGTACATTCATTTCCATTTGAGCATGCACTCTTATTGCATCACACTGACAAAAGAGGTAAAATATCACACATCTTTTTAGGTAACATCCTTCTCTTGTATATTGCTTGTCTTCAATTTTAATTCTAGTTGCTTTTGCCCATGTACAAAGATTGTTTGGGTGCTCTTGCCCTAGGAAAAAACAAAGATTGTAAAGGGTACTCTTGCCTTATTTAGAACAAAGATTGTAAAGGGTGTTTTTACCCTATTTGGAACAAAGATTGTAAAGAGTGCTATTGTCCTATTGAACATAGATTGTAAGGGTTTGATCTTTACCCATTGTATTGAAAGAGAATCACTAGTGAAAATCTCTCTTGAGGTCAAGAGGGGAGTGGATGTAGACTTGTAAAATCAAATCACTATAAATTCTTGTGTTGTGGTTAATTGCAACTATCTTATACATTGAAATTTACAATTCATCTTAAATTTGCAATCAAATTGAAAATTTGGCAATTCCACTAGTTGCAACCTATTAAACCCCCTCTAGGTTGCACCAACAAAAACCTTTATGCAAGAATCTAGAGATTCGAATTCCCTGAGATATTGCAAGTTGAGATATCAAGATGCTTGAGCTTCTTGAGATTCTTGAAATCCAATAGGTAGTGTCCCTAGATCATTAAACAAAAGTCTAGAATTATGAGTTTTGTAAATCTTGAAAGATACACCAAGTCAGAGAACCCATCGTAGGAGAGATTGAGCATTTGAAATGAAGAAGTTGAAATGATTCTAGAGGTGGGTTTAAATCCACCCACCTCTCCAAGGTGATTCATGGAGAGATTGAACTCAACAAGACCTAACATTGACTAGAATCTCCCCATAACATACCCCTGAAGCAAATTATCCCAGAGATCAATCTTTGCCAACCACGACATGTTTGCGAGAAAACAATATTCCACTATAGGATGATGGACATTTTCAGAGATTGGTAGGACGTCTGATCTATCTCACTATTACATGACCTCACATCAACAATGCCATCAGTTATGTAAGTCAACTTATGCATTCCCCTACTGAAGGACATATGACCCTTGTAGATCGAATATTGAGGTATCTAAAACATTGTCTTGGATGTGGTTATTTTGATGAAGAAGAAAAACCACATAGAAAGCATTGGCTATACTGATGTAGATTGGGCTGAAAATCCTATAGATAGAAGATTCACCTTCAGCTTCTGCATGTTTTTAGGGGGAAATCTCTTCACCTAGAAAAGAAAAAAATCCAAGTGTTGAGGCACAATCAAGTGTGGAAGCAGAATACCGTGCAATGGCCTCCACTACTCATGAACTAGTATCATTACAACTATTGTTGTGTGAGCTAGGTTTTGGATGGTCCACTGCACCTATGAAATTGTTTTGTGATAATTAGGCAGCTTCTCGTATTAATTCCAATCCTATCTTCTATGAAATATCTAAACATATGGAGGTGGATTGTCAGTTTATTTTTGAACATGTTCAAGACAAGATCATCTAAACACTTTACATTCAAAGTAAAAATCCACTTGCTGATATTTTTTTAAAAAGGCATTGTCTAAAGTTGTCTTTCAGCACATAATGTCCAAGTAAACCTCTGCCGATGTCTTCACTCCAACTTGGAGGGAGAGAGTTGGAGATAGATACAATATGTCAAAGTCTCCTAGTCTGTCTCAAAGTCCTAGGATAGAAGAGTCTAATTGTACATGTAACAGAAAAGTTGAAATTATAAATGACTCTATCTTGTATCCTTTATCCTTTATTTAAAGATGAAGAGTACTCCTCATCAGTAACTTGATGAGATGGGGCATTCATACTATGGACGTAGGTTCTCTATACAAGAGGCCGAATCACGTAAAACCTTGTTTATCTTTCTTCTTCTTGTTCTCCTTGTTCTTCATTACTTGAGTGAGTGAGTTTTAACATATGGTGCAAGATAGAGCTTGTCTTAGACGTCTTGCTCTCACATCAATGAAAGTAATCTGAAATTTGAGCACTTCAAAATAGCCTCATGATTAATTGGCTTGAGGCTATTTTGTAATAATGGGCTTGAGGTTGTCAATTGGCCATGAAAGTCTGATGGTTCGCCAAGAAGTGCTTCAACTTCATCAGAATTTTGTGCAACTCAAGGGTGCTTTTGATAGTTGTTCAACCGTTGTAGCTCCATTGCCACTTCTTTCATTTTAGGCCTTTTTTCCCCTTTTATTGTTAGACATCTTTCAGCTAGTACCATTGTAAAATCCGACGTTATCCTAACCCTTACCCGGCTCGGATTTTATACTGTTGCAGGTCCGAAGACCTGAAGTGGAGGTAGAAGAGACTTGTGGGCCCTCTTAGTTGAAGATTCGATGCTTGATCCAGAGCCTATGGACATTGACAATGATGCCCCTTACTTGAGCACATTGTCAGTGTTGAGTGAAAATCTGCGCATCGATGAAGATTGAATTAGTTGAAGCACTTATTAGACCCCCGTGATCAATCCGAAGGTATTTCTTGAAACTAGACTTGTTGATTGACTTGTAGGAGAAAACCCAACTCAATTCAGATCTGTCTGGCCTTCCAAATCCACTCCAGAAGTTGTTGTCATGCCTTGGTTGACTGACAGTCGACCAAACAGTCGACCAGCAGTAATGGAATTCAAATTTTTACAAAATCACTTCCCATTTTGCCCCTACCTTTCAGAATTCGTTAATGAGGACCTAGGCTAACCATTTGCACTCCAAAGCAAGAAGTTGGACACTCTCTTGGGCTTTTCTTGGTGTTTGGGAAGATCTTTGACTCCAATCATTTGTATTGCACATCAATCATCAACTCAAGGTATGATTCCTTCTATTCTTCTTCTAATCTATTCATTTTCTACCAAATTATGATCTTTAGACCATGGTTGAAGTGTTGCAACCTTGCAAATACTTAACCATGAGTCTTCCCCAATCAATCCCATGATTATCACCCCATTATTGCTATGCTATGATTCAATTAGGATTGCCTACATTTCATTACCTTGATTCCTTTCATTTCAACCTTGTCTTGATTCAAAACTGATATGTAAATGCATATTAGGTCTAGACTACTATGAATTCTTGATTCTAATTTGATTTTTACCATTCACTTAATTGATTCCCATCATTCTTTACAATTCCAATCAATTCCAATTCTATTTGTGATATTTATCATATAGAACATAAGACTTTGATTTGGGTATTTTTAATTGGACCGTTGGATCGTCATGAAATTTAGTGTGAAGTATCCCCATACTGTTGTAAACATGCCCTCAAAATTTCGTGTCAATCGGAGCACCGGAAGGTCAGTTTCTGACCAAGTTTTTAATTCTGCCCAGTGGTTAACAAGTCTTGGCAACCAAGATATGAGAACACCCCTGTACTCAGCCGAATTGATTCGTTTGACCTCCGATTCGACTGTTTTCTTCTCTGATGTTGTATGTTGTCTAGGGTACCAGCACTGATTTCTAGGACTATTCTTGGTGATCATTGATTTTATTTACGACTCGATTAAGGTAAGGAAGGTCGTTAACTCAAGTATGTTAATTATGTAAACATGCTTTTACTTTGAGAACTCAATGGTTATATTCCTATGTGTATTTTTTTATCATACATGACTACTCTATACATTCTTGTCAGTAGTAGTATGTCACATGTCATTTGGAATATCATGTTTAATTATATTTTTATGATTTTATATATGATTAATCATGCTATGATATGCCTTTGTTTATATGATGAATCATTGATTAAGTATGATACGATGAGATTGAATTTGTGATTGATTACGTATGACTTGGGATTGGGAAGTGTCCTTCTGACACTTCTGTCCTTGGACATCGGAGGGAGTAGTATGGGATATTCTCTGAAGGTGTCCATCGATGCTTTCCCGGGTTATTAGATGACATACATGGGATTGTCTAGGTGTGTGGTTAGGATAAATCCTTGTCGTATCATACCTGAATCGGAAGGGTATTGAGACCGAACGACACATGGTAGAGTATGGTAGATGGGCGCTCAAGACTGGTATCCACTCCATGAGAGGACTTAAACCATACTACGGATACCCGAAAGGGGCCATTTATTCGTAGGGTTGCAAATGGATAGACCTGGGCTCACAGGCGCTCAAGACCGGTAACCAACCTGTGAGAGGATGTCAGAGCTTCCCGTTTACCATTTGTGGATGACCAATAGGGTTGATGAGTCTGTAGTCCGAGTTGGTCGGTGCCATAGGATACGTTGACTCTAGTGTGAAGGATACGGAACCGAGTTGGTCGGTGCCATAGGCAAAGTATCCGGATTTGACATGATACGACTGAGTAGATGACTTCCATTGGGCTAGGCTTCGCCGTGACATGCGCTAATACTTATACCAATGGTGATGTGAGAGAGTGGTGACTGAATCCCCAACCATGGTTTGATGAGGACCTTACCCAATTACCACGGCAGACCCAAGATATCTATATGATTGAGGGGGAGTGACAGACGACCCAAAGAAGTACGGTGCTATGGATTAAAGCATGCCTACCTTAGAGACTAGCATACTCAAGATTAGAATCATATATCATCATTGTCTCATATCATATTGCATCATACCATGATTTCTATCGGATGAACTGTGTATTATGAAACGATGCCTTGCTGAGTTCTTTTGAACTCATTCCTTTTGTGCAATTTGTTAGATTATCCTGTAGGTAGAGAAGATCCTGATGGCGCACACTACGACCCGAGCTATGATCCCGCATACTACCCTTCGGGTGATGGCTACGATGAGAGTCAGGATTATTGTGCCGAGGAGGATTATTGTTCGTACCAGGGTTAGCCCCACTTTAGTGAGGGAGGGGCCGTGCATGGTTCACTTCATCCATACTTATGAAGAAACAATTATTAGGATTGAAGAAACCTTTGTGTAGTGCCCCATTTCCTTGGATGACTGTAAACTCATGAGCATATGGTCTTTAGCTTTTATGGATTTACTCTTAATACAGATTTGTAATTCAGTATAATTAATCACCTTTCCGCTATTTTGAAGGGGTGACTTCTGATCACTCCTTCCCCTTGAAGATTACTTTTATGAGAATTTGACACCTGCTATTTCTGCACTCTGATTGATTATCTTTTATTATTATTCATTTGATCTGTTTATTGCTTACTTTAAACCTTGATTATATTGTTCATGATTATGTTATCGTATATGTGGGAGGCATGGCCGCTCGATCTGGATCTTCGGGTTGTGGATCACATCTCGGGTATGCCAGATAGGATACCGGCTGGGTGGATGTGACAGAGTGGTATCAAAGCCCAAGATCAAGTAAGGCCCCAACCACAGAAACGATAACGGAACATTCCGAGTCACAGATCCAAGGTGACTCAATTATTCTTAGAAGTGAATAATAGATAACTCGGACTAGAAACCCGATTAACGAAACATAAGTGAATTGTTGAATAACATACAATAATTATAATTTAACATTCATCACTTAATAAAAAGAAAAAGAAAGTGAATAATACACAATAATAGATGAAACAAAAATAACTTTCATTAACTCAAATAAGTTTTACAACGGGTTACATATGGAAAGCATAAACTGAAATCCTAGTACAAGCTATCTATCTAGGAGATCGTCGTCGAACTCTGGATGTGCTGACATCCTCAGTGATCTGAGTGAGCTGAGACTACATCTGATCCTGCCGGGACTCTATCTGTGCAAGCCTCACCTCCAATCTCTTGTACATATGTGATTGACTCGCCTCCATCCTCTCGTATATTTGAGTCTGCCTGGCTCCTAAACTCTCGAACAACTGCTCCTATCTAACCCCCATCCTCTCCATCATGGAAGTCATAGACTGCATCTGAGCATATAGATCCGGTGCCTCTAGTACAGCCTGTGATGGACCCCTAGCCTCAAACTGTGGCGCAGGAACCGCCTAATCATCGGGACCGACTTCCTGCATACCTATGTCATCTCCAGCCTGATCCTCTGCTGGAGCATCCTCATCATCATCCTCGGACTCTGCCTCATCCCCTAGACTGGGAGACCTGGCAACTCGATCTAACTGCATCAATCCAATAGTCCTCGTACCGATGGAATATCCCACACCTCCAACAACTCTATCCTCACCATCCAGATCTATCTCAAAATAACTGAAGATGCGTGTCAATAAGATCCCAAAGCAAAGGTTCCTAACCCCCGGATGCGTGACAACCTCGATCATAACATTCTATATGATGTAAACCAGATCGATCTCAAATCCCATATAGATCCGATAGATGAGTAAGGCATCCATCACCGTAACCACATGATGATGTCCCGCTCTCGGTATGATGTTCCTCCCTACAATCCGCCCAATGACTCTGGCCGATGGAATCATCTCCCCACTATTCCTAGGCTGATAACACCTATCATCATTCTAAAGTGTCATATATACCTCATACAACTCATATGGAAGCATAAGCAGGCTGAAATCCTCCCCTACTGATATCCACACACATGCATGTGGACAATAAGGAACTCCGAGAATCTCTGCTAGTGTACGAGTAGTAAATCTAATATGAGTCTCTCTGATCTGAGTCTCTATCACTAACTCCATCTGATCAGCTGGACCCTCCACAAAAGAAGTCAGATTGCTGTAAAACAGCCGAACTAACTCTGGGTACACCGGTAAATCCGCAGTAAGTAGGTGTGTCCATCCCAAAGTATCGAATCCCTCCCCGATCCGAAATGTCGAAAACTCTCCAACCTGAAATGGTCGACCATACTCTATGTGACAATGCCCAAAGTATACGTCATAAAGGAACTCGGCCAATGGTGTAACGAAGCGATGTCGATCAATCACCTTCGCTCGTGGCAGAAAAGGCACCGGACCTCTACCTCTCCTGGCTTCTACTACCCGACCTCAAGCATGACCACCTCGTCCTTGTCTCTCCATAGTGTATAAATACCTATAGAGAAGATCAACAAGTCAATGTTAGAAGATTACTCAAAATTGGACATGAAGGGCTTTTTCCTAAATTTTCGGAAATTTTCAAATTTGGGAAAAATTCAAATCGTGTATACTGACATATGCACAATACCTAGAAATGCATGATTATGAAGTTTGTTAGAAGAAAGCCAATCGAAATCGGGTCCTAAAGTTGAAAATTCAGCAAGCTAGGAAAGAGGAATTTCGACGTTAGGCCAAATTTAGGGATTTTTTATATTGTTGAAATTGGTTGAAATGAATTGCATGGTAATGTGTAGCATGTCATTTGGAGTGTGTAGCATCAAATTTGGTGTTAAAACTCCTAGCGGTTTGGGAGGAATCGAAGTTTTACTAAATTTTGGAAATTTTAGGCTACGTTAGCGAGAACAAGTTGAAATGTTGTGTTTGATTGATGTTTAAGCATTGTTGTTGCATGTAAACTATGGGATTATGTTTCTAAGCATGCATGAACATGTTTCTAACCTAGAACAACAAGTTTAACATGGTATTTTGAGAAATCTAAGTGAAGAAATCAATTGAGAAGATGATGAATAGTGATTTCCTTACTTGGTTGAGCAATGCTTGTTGTGTTGATGTTGTGGAAGCCTCAAACCACTTGGAATGCAAATGCGTTCTCCAGAGCCCCTCCACAAGGAAAATGAGTTAGAAGTGAGAAATGAAGTGGGAATGAAGTTAAAAGCCTGATTTTTTTTGTTACTGTTGAGCTTGGTCGATTGACAGTTGACCAGCCAGTCGACCAAGGCAAATGAAAGTGAGAAAAATTGGATTTTTGTTGAAGTTTTTAGACTTTGACCAATGTTTGATTATTTTCTTATTATATGGATGAACCTATGTATGATTTGAGCATTTTAATCATATGGTCAAGTGAGTTTTGATGAATCTTCGTGTCTCGATGTGGTTGGCTTTCTTTTGCAGAATGGTTCTACTGAGAAATCGTCTCATCGGCTCTGGTAGTACCAGTAATGAGGAGACGCCTGCTGGAGGGTCTGACCAACAAACCCAAGATATAGGTCCGAACCTTAACCCGGATACTCTTTGATTGTAGGTCCGAAGACCCGAAGTAGAAGTGAAAGTCAACTATGGGCCATATTACTCCGAACCTATGGAGATTGAAGATGATGCCCCATACTTGAAGACAGTGTTGGATATAGAGAAGAGACTGCACCTTGATGAATAGAAGATTAGTTGATGACCTTAGAGCTTGGTGGGATATGATTTAAAGCCATTTTTCCATGCTAGGTATGTTATAGAATATGTGTTTAAACTTTCGTTTGATTCCGAGTAGTGGAAGACCCTCAAATCCCTATCTTTGGCTTTGCTGTCAACCTGGGTCGAGTGCTTGGGTCGATTGGGCCATGCTACCTAGCCAATCGACCCAGAGATGCTGAACTCGAACAAAATCTTTTGTTTTGAGTATCTTGCTATATATACCCCATGACTTCGTGATTTTAGTATCCCTAGCCTCCATAACACTTAGAGAACGAAGGGAAACCATCTCCAAGCCTCCAAGAGTGAAGAAGAAGACCTAATCTTGCAATCTTGCAAACTCTCTCTCTTGTTCTTCAATTAAAGGTTAGTATTCTATCTTTTATGTTATTGATTTATTCTTTCTATGATCACTCTCATCTCTGAACTGAGATTACGATGAAGATGCTGCAACCTTGTAGTCATATCTTTACAATCTCTTTTCATTCTATTGTGCTATGATCATCTCATTCATTCTTGACATGATTCTTATGATTTCTTCTTAAACTATGATAATATTCCTATTTTGATTCATTCTAGCATCATAGATGCTTCTCTATGACTATTCATACCTCTGATCTATTGTGTTCTTGTACTAGAATGAGATCTAATCATCTCTAGTTCATCTCTTTCATTCATAGCATGTTTCCAATGAAAACTATGATTTTTACCAAAATAAAAACTATGATTCTAAATTAGTAAGTAATGTTTTAATGGTGGATTGATGTCTAAATTATGCTTTTTAGTCTTAGACTACTATGTTAGACATTCTCTCCAAGTTTTGTCGCATTCCGGTTTGTGTAGCATAGGTTTCGGATCAAGATTCTCTTTTTATTTTCGGATTTGCTCTTGGGCAGATTGCCTGGGTCGACTAGAGCACTCAACCCAGCCAATCAACCCGCAAGAACAGAATCTGTTTTCTTCATCCGATTCGATTCGATTCATGCTTATTCTTTTAGGACTACTTCCAAATGATTGTGTGATGCTATTCTAGGGTTTATTTGCTAACTTTGGATTCATCCTCTTGTCCGTCCGGAATACATTCGAATCTATTTAAGGTAAGGAAAGTTGTTACCATATTAACATAGATTTGCATAGATTTAGTTTCTAATTTGGGAACTACTTAGATTTGCTACTGTTATGTTAGTTTCTATTATGATATAAATGCTGCTAGTACATTAGAATCTTATTTCCTTATTTACTTTATGTACTTGATTATGCATGAATACTTACTCATGTATGTTTTCTTATTTATTTAATCTTGTCTTATTATATTCTTTCATATGATGAGATATTTGTCGTGGATGATATAAATGAATTATGATTGTGATTGTTTAGGTATGATTTGGGATTGGGGAATGTCCTTTTGACATTTCTGTCCTTGGACCTCATTGGGAGTAGTATGGGATATTTCCAATGTTGCCCTTTGACACTTTCCCGGATTATTGATTTACATACCTAGGACTTGTCTAGCAGTGTTTGGCTAGGTTATGCCCTTGTTATATCAGACCCGATTCGGAAGGGTATTGAGACCGAACGACCCGTGGTAGCAATGGGGATTCATGGGTGCTCAAGACCGGTGAGTTATATCCGTGAGGGGACATGAATCACATTGTGGGGGCCATTTATGGGTAGAGTTGCATATGGATAGACTTGGGCTCATGGGCGTTCAAGACCGGTAACCAACCTATGAGAGAACATGAGAGCTTCCCGTTTACTATATATAGATGACCTATAGGGTTGATGAGTCTGTATTTGAGAGAGTCGGATACGCTGACTCTAGTGTGAAGGATACCGGAAAGGATCCCGAGAGGGGAGGAATGGACGTATCTGGATCTTAGTTGATATGACTAAGTAGAAGACTTGCATTGGGCTAGGCTTTACCTTGACATGTGCCAATACTTAGACCAAACGGTGATGTGAGAGAGAGGTGACTTAACCCCTAACCATGGATTGTCCGAGATGGATGAAGGACCCTTTGCCAACCGATGATGTGTGATTGAGACCTACCCAAAGAAGTATGGTGCTATGACTTAAAGCATGTCTGCCTATAGAGACCAGCATACATAGAGTTAGACTCATACATGCATTGTTGTCTCATATCATATCACTTTATGCTTTGTTGTGATACTATGTTATTATGCTATTATGGAATAACATGCCTTGCTGAGTTTCTTTTGAAACTCACTCCTTTTTGTACAATATCTTTTGTTAGACTATTCTACAGGTTTTGATCATGGCTATGAAGAGCAATATGAGGAAGCGCAAGATGAAGAAGCATACCATACGCAAAGTGTTGGCGATTACGAAGATTACTGTGAGGATCCCTCGAGTGGTCTCTCTTGTTACCAGGATTAGCCCTATAGTGGAGTGGGAGCGTCTGAGCGTAATCGATGAAGTCTATGATTATGAGGACATCCTTTATAAAGTAGAAAAGACTCTAGTTTAGTTAGATTATAACTTTTTTTCTTGGCTTTAGAATCAGTTGTAATCCCTTTGATTTTCGAACTACATTCCGCTGTACTCGTGGAGTGAGATTCCGCCTCACTCTACTTTTGATTCATATATCTATTGGTATCTTTTCCACACTCTGATGATTATCTCGTTACTTTACTTTGATTCATTTGAATAATATTGTTAACATTGATTTAGTCTTGTTCTTGATTATATTGTTGTGAATGTGGGAGGTTGATTTTACTAACTACTGGATCTTGTGGACTGTGGATCACACACTCGAGTATGCCAGATAGGGTACCAGCTGGGTGGATGTGACAAGGAGTGTGGGTAAGAGTTCCAGTGCTACTCATGTGGGTCCTCGTGGCCAACCTTGTGAAACCCAGCCCTAACCCTGACCCGGAAACCCTGTTGTTTGTAGGTCCAGCAACCCGAAGTAAGGCAAGAAGTCAACTTTGGGCCATTTCAGTTGAAGACTTGATGGCTGGAGTGGAATCCTTAAGTATGGATGTCAGTGCCCCTTCTATGGAAACTGCACACTGATGAAGATTTGATTAGTTGATGGACTTGAAGTGCTCTCTGTATTGGTTCGAAGGCATTTCTACCTACTAGGTATGTCACTTTAGGTGTGTGAAAAACCCCTTGATGTTTGGACTTGATCTGAGCCTTCAATTCCCTGTTTTGAAGTTGTTGTTCTGATTGGTCGACTCATTGGTCGATTGGACCAGTCGACCAATCAATCGACCAATTGATTCTGTTTTTGAGATTTAAATCGTGGCTACTCTATTTAAGTCTAATCTCGGGAATACTCCGCCTCATCTGCCTCCTAAGCCTCTGGAATGAGTTAGAACCCTATTCTAATCGTTTCCCTTGCATCCTTGGTTGATATCTTGCAAGAACTCAAGAAATCTTCATCCTCCTGCATCAAAGGTATGTGTATGATCTCTTTCCTCTCTATCTCTGATTTTCTTTTCTGAAATCTGTTCTTGATTGAGATTAGGAAGATGATGCTGCATTCTTGCAACCATCTATTCCATGATCTCATCATGTTCCTTGAGATCCATGATCATCATCATGATCTCAACCCTTGCCAATTGAATCCTGGAAACCCTAACCCTTGAAACCCTAACCTTGTGTGGTCATCAGAAGAACCTTTTGGTAAACCCCCCATATGAGGGAAACCTCATGGGTAATGTGGAGGTTGATCTAAATTCAATGTTCTTTAATTCTTCTTGTTGTAATTGACCTAACAATTTACCTCCCTTCATCCGGAACTCTCAACCTTTTCATGGGAACCAAAAAGGGTGAAACCCTAATTTCTTGGGTAAGATCAAGAACCCCTATTTTGATCATGTTAGAAGACTCTCACTTTATTTTCTTTACTAGAATTGTAACCTATTAATTTTATTTCCTTACCCTTGATCCTATTATATTTTTCCTTCATAATCTATGTTTAACCTAATTAGGTTAACTTTCTGGTTCCTGAGTTGTGACCTGGAAACTTGATTTGATTAATGGTTTGTTGTCCTCTATAGACTTAGATGTTTCCATTAAAGTTTCCCCCTTATTTTGTACCCTTTTGAACCACCAAATTCGAATTCATATTCTAAAAATTCTGATTTTTGAAGGCTACTGTCTCTGTTGGTTGACTCATTGGTCGACTGGGGCAGTAGACCAATCAGTTGACCAATGGGTACAGCAAACCCCATTCTTGGTCTGTTTTGATTGGATTGTAATCTTTCCTTCTATGTATCTTTCCTAACTCATAGTATACACTTGTTTAAGACTCTTTTCTCAGGTTTAGTCAAGGTCTTACTTGATTCTCTAAGTTCCTTTACGAATTAGAAGGTAAGGACAATTATTTCCTTAACTACATAGATTACTTGTTCTCTGGTTTCTACTTTATGAAACTATGAGATTACCTACTGTTGTTGTACTTTAATTCTGATCTCCTACTATGAGAACAATAGCACTTGTTTATATCATCTTTTTCATTATTCATGTTATATGAATTACTTATTACTGCTTAATCTGATTTTGCTTTTACATTCTCTTTTATATGATGAACTACTGGTTGTGTATGTCATGATTGATCTGAGAATGTGTTTGATTAAGTTTGGTTTGGGATTGGGAGGTGTCCTTTTGACACTTCTGTCCTTGGACATTGTCGGAAATAGTATGGGATGTTTCCGGGGTTGCCCATCGACACTTTCCCGAATCATTGGTTGTCATACCTAGGGTTGTCTAGCAGTGTTTGGTTAGGTTATACCCCTGTTATATCAAACCCGATTCGGAAGGGTATTGAGACCGAACGACCCGTGGCAGCAATGGGGATTCACGGGCGCTCAAGACCGGTGAGTTATATCCGTGAGAGGACGGGAATCACATTGTGGGGGCCATTTATTGGAGGGTTGCATATGGCTAGACTTGGGCTCATGGGCGTTCGAGACCGGTGAGTTATATCCATGAGAGGACATGAGAGCTTCCCGTTTACCATATGTGGATAACCAATAGGGTTGATGAGTTCGTAGTCCGGGACTATTAGGACTCTAGTGGAAAGGATACCGGAAAGGATCGCCCGGGGCGAGGAATGGAAGTATCTAGACTTGAGTTGATGTAACTGAGTAGATGACGTGCATTGGGCTAGGCTTTACCCTGACATGCGCCGGTACTTATGCCAAATGGTTGTGAGAGAGTGTGTTGACTTAACCCCCTGCCATGGTTTGTCCTGAGGGATGCCAGACCCACTACCAACAGGAGCCGTATGCATGACCTACCCAAAGAAGTACGGTGCTATGACTTAAAGCATGTCTACCGTAGAGACCAGCATACATAGAGTTTAGATGCATACATACATTACTTGTTTCATATTGCATTGCATCTTATTATGGTTTGCTTCCATGTTATTTATGTTGTTATGGATTAACTACCTTACTGAGTTTCTTTGAAACTCATTCCTTTTGTACATTGTTTTTGTTAGACTATTCTACAGGTACTGATTACTATGGCGAACAGTACGATGAAGCGCAAGCCGATGAAGCGTACTACGCGCAAGCCGATGAAGCGTACTACACGCAAGGTGTTGGCAACCATCAAGATTACTCTGATGATCCCTTAGTTGATCAAGCTGCGTACTACGATTAAAGACAACGTATACGTGGAACGTCTCAAATGGATTGATGAAGTCCACTATTTTGAAGACGTTATTTATAAAATAGAAAACCCTGATGTTAGATATTTCTCTTAGTTCCATTGTTGTAGATATTATTTCTTTTAGACTTACATTCTGCGTTCCGCTGTATTTTGTGGAGTGAGTTTCCGCCTCACTCTACTTCTTTTGATGTGATTACATCTGGTATCATTTTTGCACTCTGATTATATTGATTATTCATTTATTGACTTTAATCTTTTGTTTATAATATTTTAAACCCTGATTATTTCTTGTTTATGATTATGTTATTGTATATGTGGGACGATGATTTCCTCATTACTTGATCTTCGGGGCTGTGGATCACACTCTCGGGTATGCCAGTTAGGGTACCGGCTGGGAGGACGTGACAAACCTAGTGGAGCTTGGTATGGTTCACCCTCGGCCTGCTTTTCAGAGACCCCCTTTGGCAGCCACTTCTGTTGGACAGAGAGACCTTGTGTGATTCCTTTGCAAGCAGCTTGGACATTTTGCTCGTTTCTGTCCGAAGAAGTCTACCTTGCTCGGCGTTTTTGCTCCTACCATGAGAAGCGCTCCCGCTCCTGTTCCTGCCCTTGCCCCTCCTTTTGGCAGAGTATTTAGCATCTCTGGTACTGAGCAGGACCCTTGCCATGAAGTTGTAACAGGTACATTGTTAGTCGCTTCTTTTCCAGCAATTGTGTTGTTTGATACGGGTGCATCTCATTCATTCATTTCATCTACTTTTTCTATGAAGACTAACCTAACACCCAGATGTTTATCTAGTTGTTTGTCAATTTGTACCCCTGTTGGGTCTGCTGTTAAACTAGATAAAGTGGTAGAGGAATGTCCTGTTTTTGTTTGCGGTTTGAACTTGAAGGCAAATCTGGTGTTGTTTGATATGAGGGATTTCAACGTCGTCTTGGGAATTGATTGGTTGACATCCTATAACGTTGTGATCTTGTCTTTCCGACACTTCTGTCCTTGGACATCGGAGGGAGTAGTATGGGATATTCTCCGAAGGTGTCCATCGATGCTTTCCCGGGTTATTGGATGACATACATAGGATTGTCTAGGTGTGTGGTTAGGATATTTCCTTGTCGTATCAAACCCGAATCGGAAGGGTATTGAGACCAAACGACACGTGGTAGAGTATGGTTGATGGCCTCTCAAGACCGGTATCCACTCCGTGAGAGGACTTAAACCATACTGCGGATACCCGAAAGGGGCCATTTATTGGTAGGATTGCAAATGGATAAACCTGGGCTCACGGACGCTCAAGACCGGTAACCAACCCGTGAGAGGATGTGAGAGCTTCCCGTTTACCATTTGTGGATGACCATTAGGGTTGATGAGTCCGTCGTCCGAGTTGGTCGGTGCCATAGGATACGCTGACTCTAGTGTGAAGGATAAGGAACCGAGTTGGTTGGTGCCATAGGGAAATATCTGTATCTGTCATGATACAACTGAGTAGATGACTTGCATTGGGCTAGGCTTCGCTGTGACATGCACCAATACTTATACCAATGGTGATGTGAGAGAGTGGTGACTGAATCCCCAACCATGGTTTCATGAGGACCTTACCCAATTACCACGGCAGACCCAAGATATCTATATGACTGAGGGGGAGTGACAGACGACCCAAAGAAGTATGGTGCTATGGCTTAAAGCATGTCTACCTTAGAGACTAGCATACTTAAGATTAGAATCATATATCATCATTGTCTCATATCATATTGCATCATACCATGATTTCTATCGGATGAACTGTGTATTATGAAACGACTTGCCTTGCTGAGTTCTTTTGAACTCATTCCTTTCGTGCAATTTGTTAGATTATCCTGTAGGTACAGAAGATCCTGATGGCGCACAATACGACCCGAGCTATGATCCCGCATACTACCCTTCGAGTGATGGCTAGGATGAGAGTCATGATTATTGTGCCGAGGAGGATTATGGTTCGTACCAGGGTTAGCCCCACTTTAGTGAGGGAGCGGCCGTGTATGGTTCACTTCATCCATACTTATGAAGAAACAATCATTAGGATTGAAGAAACCTTTGTGTAGTGCCCCATTTCCTTGGATGACTATAAATTCATGAGCATATGGTCTTTAGCTTTTATGGATTTACTCTTAATACGGATTTGTAATTCAGTATAATTAATCACCTTTCCACTATTTTGAAGGGGTGACTTCTGATCACTCCTTCCCCTTGAAGATTACTTTTATGAGAATTTGACACCTGATATTTCCGCACTCTGATTGATTATCTTTTATTATTATTCATTTGATCTATTTATTGCTTACTTTAAACCTTGATTATTTTGTTCATGATTATGTTATCGTATATGTGGGAGGCATGACTGCTTGATCTGGATCTTCAGGCTGTGGATCACATCTCGGGTATGCCAGATAGGATACCGGCTGGGTGGATGTGACAACTATAACTTCGTGGAGTTGCTCTTTCCATCCTTCAGCTATAACCCCATCATCTAAAATATCCCAAACCCTTCCTTCTTTGATTGAAGTGATAAAATGCATTGCTAGGCCTACCTTTACTGGAACCATCTGAATAGAGTGCTTTTTTCCCAGTTAATAGCTCCAGAAGTACTATGCCAAAACTATAAACATCACTCTTTTCTGTGAGTTGGCTTGATTGAAGGTACTCTGGGTCCAGATACCCTAGTGTTCCTTGGACTAGTGTACTCATTTGAGTTTGATCTAATGGAACCAACCATGATGCACCAAAGTCGACACCTTTGCACCTGTAATTATCATCCAAGAGCATGTTCGTTGACGTGATATCTCTGTGAATTATAGGGGGCAAAGCTGCAGAACGCAAATAAGCGATGGCCTTTGATGTTTCTGCAGCTATCCTTAGACGGTTATCCCATGAGAGTCGAGAATTACACCCCTCATTATGGATATGGTCGAATAAGGTTTTGTTAGTAACAAACTGATACACTAAAGTAGGAAATTCAGTCTCTGAGCAGCAACCCAATAGCTTCACTACATTTCTATTGTTGGTTTGGGAGAGAATAACCACTTCATTTATGAATTGCTCAATTTGACTTTCATCAACTATTTTCGACTTCTTGATGGCAACAACTCTATGGTCAACAATAATTCCCTTGTATACTGTACCATATCCTCCTCGACCAACAATATGATCCTGAGCATAGTTGTTTGTAGCTTTCTTCAGTTCTTCAGCTGTAAAGATTTTGGCGACTTCAACAGATCCTTCATGGGAAGAGAGCTGCTGCTTTAACAAGAAACCTCCATTTTGCTCGAAGAATTTTTGCCTGAGTTTGTTATCCCTTCTCTTTTGAAGTGCAAAAAACATCATCAAGCTAACCACAAGAAGAAACAAGCAGCCCATAGCAGTACCTATAAGGAGAAATTCAACTCATGAAAGACTAGAAATCATAGGAATTTAATTTACCTTAAAGAAGCATTAAAACGCTTCTTAACACGTAAATTTTACATCCAAACAACCAGGGCTTACTTTTTTGTTTCAAAATTTTGTAGCTCTAACATACCTACAGTGAACGGAAACACCGGGAAATATTGCTTTTCACTATGCCAGCATCCAATTCCATTTTTGTTCCTGTCCCCTATATACCCAGGAGGGCAAGAGCAGTCGTAACCCCTAGGCCGGTTGGTACAAACCGCACTTTCGTTGCAAGGACTATTAATTGGATCTAAACATTCATTTATGTCTGCATCAAACAAAAACACACCTGTATAGCTTAGGGCTTTCAACCAGCAGAAATCCATATATTAGTGTTGGGGTAATTGTATGACAAATTCTACAAAATACAAAAAATGGAATTGCAACACAATTGAAAGATGAAGATACTTAGCCAATCTGAAGAGCTTGAGGTTGCAACTGAACGAACCACCGATCAATGAGGTTGAGTCACACCTTGAGTGTTGTCTTTAAGGTAATTGATGCACCCTACTACCAAGGGTTCTTCGCACCACCACCTCCAAGATAAAGCAACCTGCAACTAGAAGATGAGGTAGTTCTTCTAGTCCCTTCAAGGAGCCAAAAGCTAGACAACACTTAGACAACTCAAGAAAGAAATGAACTTTGTAAAACAAATAATGTGAGTGAGGAGTGTCACTATTGCCACATCACATGCAAGGAAGGGTTGGGTTTATATAGGCCCAAACCACACCTCCCATCAATGGGGAGAATCAATTCTCCACTAATGGAGAATCAATGGGCTTGTCCCTCCTCCACTAATGTGAATAAACCCCCTTGACCTAACCTCCCCACTACTTGGAGAAGTAACTCTCATATTCACTTCTTTGGAATGAATTGGATTTAATCCATTGAAAGACCTTAACCCCACTCATGATAATGACCATGAATGGTCATGAAGTTGAAATGAGAAATGAAGGTCAAGAGCTAGAATTTGAGTAAATTCCACCTTTCAAGTAAGCCCACCTCATCACCATGACCAAGACCTTTAAGACCCATGACCAATGTCATGAAGAGCCTCATAACCAAGGTCATGAAGGGCCTCCTTTACTCATGGTGCCTCATTACCACCCTTACCTCATGGGTCCCACACACAAACAAAACAATTAAATAAAAGAAAAGAAAAAACTAATTTTGAAACTTAATATATAGATAATATATATTTTAATAAAAAACCTAACAAGCCCCCACAAGTTTCAAAATTGCAAAAAAGGACTCGTGTTGTGATTGTATTAGACACTAAAGGACACATTGTTGTAGGTGTCTTTCTGTAAAACCCAGCCCTAACCTTGACCCGGAAACCTTGTTATTTGTAGGTCCGATGACCCGAAGTAAAGTAAGAAGTCAGCTTTGGGCCATCCCAGTAGAGGACTTGGTGTCTGGCTTTGAATCCATGCAAGTTGATGATGAGGTTCTATTTATGGAAACTGAATCCTGATGAAGATCTAATTAGTTGATGGACTTGGAGTGCTCTCTATCTTGGTTTGAAGGCATTTCTACCTATTAGGTAAGTCACTTGACTTGTGTGCAAAACCCCTTTAGGATTGGATTTGATCTGGACCTTCAATTCCCTGTTTTGGTCTTGCTGTCAGCATTGGTCGACTGATTGGTCGACTGGACCAGTCGACCAATCCACTCGACCAATGAGTGCTGTCTTTGGCAATTAGGTTGTTCTTGCTCTATTTAAGTCCAATCTCGAGTCCACTTCGTATTTGCTGCCTCCAAACTCTCGAAACGAACCAAAGACCTCTGCAAGTCATCTCTCTTGCATCCTTGGTGTTTTCTTGACGGATCTTCGTCAAAACTCTTCTTTTTGCATCGAAAGGTATGTCTACTCTCTCTTCTTCTACTCCATCTTTGCTTTTCTTTCCTTTTTGAGTTGAGACAGTAGAAGAGATGCTGCATTCTCTGTTGCAAACATCTCTGAACATGTTCTCATGATCATCCTAAGGATTTGAGGCTAGAACAATGATCTTAACCATGATCATTGCAAGCTTTTGAAGGAATCATGATCAAACCATGATCTAATCTCTGTTAAACTTCTAATCTGAATTCTGATCTCTTTGGATCTTCTATGTTGATCATGTTAGTAGTTAATTACTGTGTTTTCTTTCCATGATCCATAACCTATAGATTTCTAGTTGTTCTCTTCTACCATACTATGTGTTCTTCATGATGCATGATAGTTACATATATGGTAGGTTTTATTTCCTTATTTAGATTTATACTTCTAAGCCTTATTCCATGAAGATCTATGTATGTTTTCATGATACCATTACCGAAAGCAATGATCCATCCTCCTATTGTTCTTGTCTTTGTTTTCTATTTCAAATTCATCAAGATCCATGGTTGATTTAATTATGGTAACTTTTGTTTCCTAATTTGGATCTTGATACCTTGATTGGATTAGTGTTTTGAGGTCCCCTATATGTTAGAATACTACTGATGTAGTCTACCCCTTGATTAGTACCCTTTTGAACCACCAAATTCGGATTTCATATCTTAAAACTCTGATTTTATAGGCTTATGTCTGCATTGGTCGACTGATTGGTCGACTGGACCACTCGACCAATCCACTCGACCAATGAGTACAGCAACTCCCGATTTGGTCTGTTTCGGATGTTTTGATATCTTTTCTGTTAGGGATCTTTCCTAATATGTTGTATATACTTGTTTAGGACCTTCTTCTCAAGTTTGCCAAGATCTTACTTGATTTCTTAGGATTCCTTTGCGAGTTATAAAAGGTAAGGATGGTTATTTCCTTAATTACATAAATAGCATGAATCTAGTTTCTATATTTGAACATCATAGATATGATTCCTAAATTAGATTCTTACAATGATATTCTACTGTTGCATAACTTTGATTACAGTAGCATTACTTATTCATATTGAATTGATTCATGTATGATTTACTTACCAATGTTATACAAGTGATTGTAATTACTGATTTCTTTCCATATATGAAGTTACCATATATGTGATGATATGAATTGATGCATGTGTATGCTTAAGTATGGTTTGGAAAGGAGAGGTGTCCTTTCGACACTTCTGTCCTTGGACTACTACGGGAATATTATGGGATGTTTCCGGAGATGCCCTCTGGACACCTTCCTAAACTGTTGGATGACATATCTAGGATTGTCTAGTAGTGTTTGGCTAGGATGTCCTGTTATGTCAGACCCTAATCGGAGGGGTATTGAGACCGAACGACCCGTGGTAGCAATGAGGATTCATGGGCGCTCAAGACCGGTAACCAACCCGTGAGAGGACAGGAATCACATTGTGGGGGCCATTTATTGGTAGGGTTGCATATGGTTAGACTTGGGCTCACGGGCGCTTAAGACCGGTAACCAACCCGTGAGAGGACGTGAGAGCTTCCCGTTTACCATATGTGGATGATCAATAGGGTTGATGAGTCCGTAGTCCGAGTTGGTCGGTGCCATAGGATACGCTGACTCTAGTGTGAAGGATACCGGAAAGGATCGTCAGGGACGAGGAATGGAAGTATCTGGATCGACTTGATGTAACTAAGTAGAAGACTTGCATTTGGCTAGGTTTTACCCCGACATGCGCCAGTACTTATACCAAATGGTTGTGAGAGAGTGTGTTGACTTAACCCCCTGCCATGGTTTGTCCTGAGGGATGAAGGACCCATTACCAATCGGCGCTCAAGACCGGTGAAATGATCCGTGAGAGAATCCAAGATATCTTAAATGGTTGAGGATGTGAGTGGACTTTCCTAAAGAAGTACGATGCTATGACTTAAAGCATGTCTGCCAATAGAGACCAGCATACATAGAGTTAGATTCATTCATTCATTGCTTGTCTCATATCATATTGCATTTATGTTTGTTCTGGAATTCTGCCATTTATGTTATTATGGATTTTTAATCGCCTTACCGAGTTTCTTTGAAACTCATTCCTTTATTGTACAATGTTGTTAGACTATCCTGCAGTCTGAGTACTATGACGGTCCCTATGAAGAAGCGCAAGGCGAAGAGGCATATCTCCGGGGAAGGTGATTGCGGTTACCACAATTACTCGAAGATCCCCGCAGTGGTTATGCTCCGTACGATGCTTAGTCCGACCATCGAGTGGAAGCGTCCTTGTGCCATTTATGAGATTTACACTTATAAGGATGTTGTCTATAAAGTGGAGAACAATTTAGTTACCCAATGTACTAGCTACTGGGATTAGATTTTATTTCGTTTATTCTTTTAGAGCTACTTTTCCGCTGGTTGTAAAGTGGGATTTTTGCCTCGCTTTACTTATCTGTTTGATACTCTGATTATAATTATTATTCTGATTCATTTATGATTCATTCTTTCTTTAATGGATCTATGATTTATCTTCCGCACTCTTGTTATGATTGTTCATGATTATGTTATTGTTTATGTGGGAGGTTGATCACTCGATACCTGATCTTCGGGCTGTGGATCACACTCTCGGGTATGCCAGATAGGGTACCGGCTGGGAGGGCGTGACAGATTGGTATCAGAGCCCAAGGTTCGAGGAGATCCTAACCACAAAAGACAACAACTGAACATTCCTGAGTCATTGATCTGAAATGACTCTTCTACTCTTAGAAGTGAATAAAAGAACACTGAATTAGAAACTTGAACTTTGAGGCATAACAGAACATTTCCGAATAACATACCATAATTATACTTGAACAAATGTCACTAATGCAAGGAAAAGAAAGGTGCATAATATACAATAATTAAAGAGAAACAAAATGAACTTCATTAATTTCAAAAGTTTTTACAACGATTACATCTGAAATGCATAAATGGAAATCCTAAGGTACAGTCTATCTAGGTGATCCGCTCCGATCTCTGTATGCTCTGAACTCCTCTGCTAGCTGAGTCACCCGATGCTCTATCCTATCCTGTCGTGACTCCATCCTCTCGTACATCTGCTCCTGTCTGACCTCCATTCTCTTTAGCATGGAAGTCATCGATCTCATCTGTGCACCAAGATCTGAAGTCTCCGGAACTGCATGTGAAGGGCCACCTACCTCAAAGTGTGATGAAGGAAACTCGTGATGCACAGGATCAGCCTCGTGCATATCCGCATCATCTCCGGCCTGATCATCACTATCGGGACCGAAATCCTCTCCTCCATCCTCTCGATCCCTCATCCTCATCCTCTCGATTCATCATCATCCTCACCCTCCGGACCGGGAGATCTCTCCGACCGCTGTAGTCTCATCCGACGAATGGTCCGAGTCCCAATAGGGTATCCCCGTGATCTAGTGTCCACTGGTGTATCCTCGAAACTCACCCCGAAATGCCCGAAGATCAAAGTCGAAGCCTCCCATAGCAAAGGTTCCGCATGCTAGGCCGCGGAGAACTAAGTCCAGCATGACCTGCTGAATGATGTAGGAGAGATCGATCTCGAAGCCCATGTAGATGCGGTAGATGACTAAGGCCTCCATCACCGTGACCCGATGGTGATGTCCGGCTTTCGGCATGATGTTTCGGCCGACTATGCGACCGATAATACGTGCAGAACCCGTCATCCGTCCGCTAGTCCACGGTGTGAAGCATCGACGGCTATCCCATAGCGTAGAGCATATCTCGCGAAGCTCGTACGGCATCGGATGGCTGTCCGGATCGCTCCTGCAGGTATCCACACACACTGCTTGTGGATAGTAAGGAACCTGCAAGATCTCAGCTAGTGTCCGGGTAGAGAAGCGAATCCGAGTCTGGAAGACCCCTGCTCCGAGGACAAGTCTAAGTGGATGTCCTTGGCCTCGAGCCTCCTCTGTGTAAGTAAGGTTGCTGAAGAACAACCTCACTAGCTCCGGGTATACCGGCAGATCCTTAGTGAAGAGATGAGTCCACTGTAATGTGTCGAACCTCTGCCGAATCCTAAAGGCTCTGAGCTGGCGTAAGTGAAGTAGACGTCCCATCTCGATATTGCAGTAACTGAAGTAGGCCTCGTACAGGAACTCGGCCTGAGGTGTGTCAAACATATCCGGTCTCCTAACCTCCCGTCTAGGCTCGAAAGGAACCTGACCTCTGCCCCTAAGAGCACCTACGATGCGACCACGACCTCTACCTCGTCCTCGCCCTCCCCTCTGCATAGTGTATCTGTGAAAGAGACAAGAGACAATTCCAATTAGGGCTATTTTAAGATTTTAGCCAAAAGGGTATTTTCGTAATTTTTCGGAAAATTTCAAATTTGGGGGAAATTTGATTCGAACATACTAGCATGTGCACAATACTTGGAATTTCATGTCTATGAAGTTGGTTTGATGAAAATCGATCGAAAACTTGGATTAAAGCGAAAAATTCAGCAAGAAGGAAATTTGGGGATTTTGCAAATTAGGTCAAAATTGGATTTTTGAAAAGTTGAAATTGGTTAAATCAAATTGTATGGACCTATCTACAATGTCATCTTGAGCATGTAGCATTTGATCTCGTGCGAAAATTTCAAGCGGTTTGAGAGAAAACGAAATTTTTCTAAAGATATCGATTTCGGTATAAAACTTTGCGAGATGAGCACCAATGTGTTAAAACTTGTTGTCTATGCATGGCATTGTGTTTAAAACCTAGGGAATATGTTTCTAAGCATGATTTCTAGCATTGGATACAAGTAAAGCATGGTTTTATTTGAAATGCAAGCATGAGAAGATGAAAATGGAAGAAAGAATGAGAGGTTTACCTTGTTTGTGAAGATGGTGTGTTGTGGTGTTGTTGTTGAAGCACTAAATCACCTCAAGAACACTTGTGGGAACTCTTGGAGATTTTCCCTAGAGCTCTCTCACCTTTGGAAGAAGTTAGAATGAGGTTGGAATGTGAAAATGAGGCTTATAATGCGAATTTTCGCATTACGTCTTCATTGGTCGGCGATTGGTCGACTGGGTCACTCGACCAACCACTCGACCAATGGTCACAGTGACCTCATTTGCTGTTGAATTTTTGGAAAATGTGATTTTTGCCTTATGGAATATTGTTTGATGACTATATGGATATATTTGAGCATGATTTAAGTTTTCAAATCATTTGGACTTGTGGTTTATGTTGAATCTTCGAAATTCGATAATTTGATGTTCTCGGTTTTGCAAAATGGTTACTCTGAGAAGTGGGCGTGGTGAATCCAGTGGTCATGGAGGTGGTGAAATACCTCAGGGAGGTGGTGAAGTACCTCATGGAGGTGGTGAGATACCAAATGTTGATCGGGGTACTCATGAGATCCCTGGTGCCCCGAATGTTGGAAGTTTCGGAGATATTGCCAATATTATGGGCAATATGATGCAGCGACAAGCGGCTCGGTTCAACCAGATGTTGGTGGGTTTCATGACTCTGCATAATGAGACCCGGGCTGGTGCTAATGTGAATCCTCATGCCGCGATCCTGAATGCGGGAGGTTTAGCTGGAACTCCTCATACTACTTTGATGGAGAGTTTTACGAAGATGCAAGTACCCACTTTTCTTGGAGTTACCAAGGACCCCTTGTTTCCTAACAAGTGGCTTCGTGAGTTGGAGAAGGCTTTCCGACATCTGCAATGCTCGGAAGCTCGGAAGATTTTGTTTCTTGAGCGAAGTTGCAACAAGAAGCTGATGCATGGTGGATCTCCACTCGTCCTGTTTTGGAAGGTTTGCATGCGGGAGTTGTAACTTGGGAGTTATTCAAAGAGGCTTTTTGTATGAACTACTTTCCCGAGGCGGTGAAGGATGCGAAGGAAGCTGAGTTTATGTTTCGACTCAAGGAACTCTGTTTGTGTTGGAGTACCAACGAGAAGTTCGAGGAGCTTCATTTCTTTGCTCCAGATTCTTTGAAGGAAGACCTCGCCAAAGCAAAGAAGTTCTTCAAAGGACTGCGCCCTGCCATTAAAGCTTACCTCACAGTCCAGCCTATAGTGAGCTATGCTCAAGTGGTGCGAGAACTCGAAGAAGTTGGAAGAAACGAGAGAAGGAAAGTGCTCGTGTGCAAAAGCCTTGGCGAGTCAAGGAATTCTGGTTTGGTGGATCGCAATGACCGTCGTTTTGTGAGACCTACACCCTACCCCACTCCTACCTTTCGGGCTAAGAGTGTAGGTCGAACACGGGTTTTCAGCAGCCCGGCCAGTTTAGACGAGTATGGCGGAAACCGACCACCAGCAAGTGCAAGTGCAAGTGTAAGTGCAAGGCCTTTTGTTCGGGAAGCCCTCTGTTGCAGCCACCCCTGTTGGATCCAGCAATCTGTTTGCTTCTACTGCAAGCAAGCTGGTCATTTTGCTCGTGCCTGTCCGAAGGCGGCCTGCCCCAGTGGTGAAGAGTGCTCCTGCTCCTCCCTCGGTAGAGTTTTCGGTATTTCCGGTCTTGAGCAGGATCCAAGCCATGAAGTGATTACGGGTACATTGTTAGTCGCTTCTATTTCTGCATTTGTCTTATTTGATACGGGTGCATCTCATTCGTTCATGTCATCTGCATTCATCAAGAAGACTAACCTAATCCCGAGAAGTTGTCTAGTTGTTTATTGATTAGTACACCTACTGGTCTGTTGTGAAACTAGATAAGGGGTTATCTAAATGTCCTGTGTTGATTGGTGAGAAGAACTTGGAAGCCAATTTTGTGATTCTTGACATGAAGGACTTCGATGTTATTTTGGGAATTGATTGGTTGACAGCCCACAAAGCTGTGTTCCTTTGTTCCTCAAAGAAGATTCAGTTCCATATTTGTGGAAGTCCGGTCTTTGAATTTCGGGGTGAAAAGAGAAGGGTTTGTAGGAAGGTGTTGTCACTGACTGATGCAAGTCTATGCCCTAGTGGATGATGCATCATCCGAAGGCAAGGGTATAGTGGAGAAAAGAGTCGACGAAGTCGAGTTGTCTGCGACTTTGTTGATGTCTTCCCCGATGATCTATCGGAGTGCCTCCGGACAGAGATGTCGAATTCTCTATTGATCTCGTCCCTGGTGCTGCTCCGGTATCTAAAGCTCCGTATAGGATGGCTCCTACTGAGTTAAAAGAGTTGCAAAATCAGTTGAATGAGCTCATTGATAGAGGTTTCGTACAGCCTAGTGTGTCACCTTGGGGAGCTCCGGTCTTGTTCGTCAAGAAGAAAGACGGTAGTATGCGCTTGGGCATCGACTACCGTGAGTTGAATAAGTTGACTATCAAGAATAGATATCCGCTGCCCAGAATCGATGATCTCTTCGATCAGTTGAAGGGTGCAGTTGTGTTCTCAAAGATTGACTTAAGGTCCGGATATCACCAATTGAAAGTGAAGTCTAGTGATATCTTCAAGACAGCTTTCCGAACGCGGTATGGTCACTACGAGTTTAGAGTCATGCCCTTCGGATTGACCAATGCTCCTGCGGTGTTCATGGACCTCATGAACCGAGTATTTCATGATGTACTTGATAAGTTTGTGATTGTTTTCATTGATGACATCTTGATCTATTCGAAGAGCGAAGAAGAGCATGCGAGTCATCTAAGTTTCACTTTGCAAAGGTTGCGAGAAAAGAAGTTGTTCGCTAAGTTTAGCAAGTGTGATTTCTGGCTTAAGAGAGTGGTATTCCTTGGTCATGTAGTTTCAGCCGAAGGTATTCGTGTCGATCCTGAAAAGGTCCAAGCTGTGGCTGATTGGGAGAGACCGAAGTCAGTAACGGAAATAAGAAGTTTTCTTGGATTGGCGGGTTACTACCGAAGGTTTATTGAGAACTTTTCTCGGTTGGCTGCTCCTATGACTAAGTTGACCAGGAAAGAAGAGAAGTTTGTTTGGTCTGACGCCTGTGAGAAGAATTTCCAAGAGTTGAAGGATAGATTGACAAGTGCCCCGGTTTTGACTATACCTGATAGTTCCGGTGGTATGACGGTTTATACCGATGCGTCAAAGATTGGTTTGGGTTGTGTACTGATGCAACATGGCAAGGTCGTAGCCTATGCTTCTCGGCAATTGAAGGATTATGAGCGGAATTACCCCACTCACGATCTAGAACTTGCCGCCGTTGTCTTTGCTTTGAAGATTTGGAGACATTATCTTTACGGTGAGAAGATTGCCATTTTCACGGATCATAAGAGTTTGAAATACTTCTTTACCCAAAAGGAGTTGAACATGAGACAAAGGAGATGGTTGGAACTAGTCTCCGATTATGATTGTGATATTCAGTATCACCCTAGGAAAGCAAATGTTGTTGCTGATGCTCTTAGTAGGAAGAACCAGAAGAAGACTTTGGATTTGAATGCTTTGAGTTTACCATTGTGGTCTTCTATTGAGAGTTTTGATTTGGAAATCGTCCACGAGAATTCTGATTTTATTCTTTACGCCATGATGGCAAGATCTGGTCTTAGAGATAAGATTGTTGCTCACAGAGTTCGATCAAGAGATTTTGATCAAAGTTGAGAAGATTTCTTCGAATCCGAGTCGGACCCCGACTTTGGTATATCCATGGATGGTGCTTTGTTGTTTAGAGGAAGACTGTGTGTGTGCTGCAAACGAAGAAGTTAAGAAAGAAATATTGAAGGAAGCACACCGGTCGGTCTTTCATCGACACACCGGGAAGCACCAAGATGTACAAGGACTTGAAGGAACATTTTTGGTGGATTGGTCTAAAGGCGGATGTTGATGATTTTGTTGCCAAGTGTGAGACTTGCCAACGTGTGAAAGCCGTTCGACAACCTCCATCTGGATTACTTCAGCCCCTTCCTATTCCTAGTTGGAAGTGGGAGGATATCTCCATGGACTTTGTGACTAGCTTGCCTCGGACAAGTAAAGGCAATGACACTTGTGTGGGTGATTGTTGATAGGTTGACCAAATCAGCCCATTTCATTCCTATGAAGATCACTCATACTACTGGATAAGCTAGCAAGGCTTTATGTGGATAATGTGGTTCGTCCGCATGGTGTGCCATTGAGTATTGTTTCGGATCGTGATCCTAGGTTCACCTCAAGGTTTTGGAATAGTTTGCGAAGGCCTTGGGAACCCAATTGAACTTGAGTACAGCTCATCATCCACGGTCGATGGACAATCCGAGCGGACAATTCGGACATTGGAAGACATGCTCGGATCTTGTGTGGTGGATATGGGTGGTAATTGGGATGAACACCTAGCTTTGGTTGAGTTTGCCTATAACAACGGTTATCAAGCAACAATAGGCATGGCTCCATTCAAGGCTTTGTATGGCAGTACTTGTAGGACACCTTTGTCTTGGTCGAGACAGGTGAAAGAAAAGTCTTAGGTCCTGAGATGATTGAAGCTACAAGTGCTATGGTAGATATGATAAGAGAAAGGATTAAGTCCACTTGATCGAGAGAGAAATCTTATGCTTGATAAGAGAAGGACCGATTTGGAATTTCAAGTTGGAGAGAAAGTCTTTCCGAAGGTCTCACCAATGAAGGGTGTGATGAGATTCAATGTTAAGGGAAAGCTTAGCCCTCGTTACATTGGACCTTTCGAGATTTTGGAAAAGGTTGGACCTGTTGCGTATCGATTAGCATTACCTCCGCCTCTTGCTGGTGTGCACAATGTGTTTCATATTTCGATGCTCCGAAAATACATAGAGAATCCGGAACACATTTTGCAGCAAGCACTGAAGGACTTAGTGCTGATTTGACCTATGATGAAGAACCGGCCGAAATCTTGGATAGGAAGGACAAGCAGCTGCGGAATCGCGCCATTCCTTTGGTGAAGATTCGGTGGAAGAACCATACCCCTGAAGAAGCTTCTTGGGAGAAGGAAGAAGATATGAAGGAGAAGTTTCCTTACCTCTTTGGAAGCACAGTACGCTTTCAATTTCGGGGACGAAATTTCTTTAAGGGGGGGAGAATGTAAAACCCAGCCCTAACCTTGACCCGGAAACCTTGTTATTTGTAGGTCCGATGACCCGAAGTAAAGTAAGAAGTCAGCTTTGGGCCATCCCAGTAGAGGACTTGGTGTCTGGCTTTGAATCCATGCAAGTTGATGATGAGGTTCTATTTATGGAAACTGAATCCTGATGAAGATCTAATTAGTTGATGGACTTGGAGTGCTCTCTATCTTGGTTTGAAGGCATTTCTACCTATTAGGTAAGTCACTTGACTTGTGTGCAAAACCCCTTTAGGATTGGATTTGATCTGGACCTTCAATTCCCTGTTTTGGTCTTGCTGTCAGCATTGGTCGACTGATTGGTCGACTGGACCAGTCGACCAATCCACTCGACCAATGAGTGCTGTCTTTGGCAATTAGGTTGTTCTTGCTCTATTTAAGTCCAATCTCGAGTCCACTTCGTATTTGCTGCCTCCAAACTCTCTGGAACGAACCAAAGACCTCTGCAAGTCATCTCTCTTGCATCCTTGGTGTTTTCTTGACGGATCTTCGTCAAAACTCTTCTTTTTGCATCGAAAGGTATGTCTACTCTCTCTTCTTCTACTCCATCTTTGCTTTTCTTTCCTTTTTGAGTTGAGACAGTAGAAGAGATGCTGCATTCTCTGTTGCAAACATCTCTGAACATGTTCTCATGATCATCCTAAGGATTTGAGGCTAGAACAATGATCTTAACCATGATCATTGCAAGCTTTTGAAGGAATCATGATCAAACCATGATCTAATCTCTGTTAAACTTCTAATCTGAATTCTGATCTCTTTGGATCTTCTATGTTGATCATGTTAGTAGTTAATTACTGTGTTTTCTTTCCATGATCCATAACCTATAGATTTCTAGTTGTTCTCTTCTACCATACTATGTGTTCTTCATGATGCATGATAGTTACATATATGGTAGGTTTTATTTCCTTATTTAGATTTATACTTCTAAGCCTTATTCCATGAAGATCTATGTATGTCACGCCATCCCAGCCGGTACCCTATCTGGCATACCCTAGAGTGTGATCCACAGCCCGAAGATCAGGTATCGAGTGATCAACCTCCCACATAAACAATAACATAATCATGAACAATCATAACAAGAGTGCGGAAGATAAATCATAGATCCAATAAAGAAAGAATGAATCATAAATGAATCAGAATAATAATTATAATCAGAGTATCAAACAGATAAGTAAAGCGAGGCAAAAATCCCACTTTACAACCAGCGGAAAAGTAGCTCTAAAAGAATAAACTAAATAAAATCTAATCCCAGTAACTAGTACATTGGGTAACTAAATTGTTCTCCACTTTATAGACAACATCCTTGTAAGTGTAAATCTCATAAATAGCACAAGGACGCTTCCACTCAATGGTCGGACTAAGCATCGTACGGAGCATAACCACTCGCGGGATCTTCAGAGTAATTGTGGTAACCGCAATCACCTTCCTGGAGATATGCCTCTTCGCCTTGCGGTTCTTCGTAGGGACCGTCATAGTACTCAGTACCTGCAGGATAGTCTAACAACATTGTACAATAAAGGAATGAGTTTCAAAGAAACTCGGTAAGGCGATTAAAAATCCATAATAACATAAATGGCGGGATTCAGAACAAACATAAATGCAATATGATATGAGACAAATAATGAATGAATGAATCTAACTCTATGTATGCTGGTCTCTATTGGCAGACATGCTTTAAGTCATAGCACCGTACTCCTTTAGGAAAGTCTACTCACATCCTCAACCATTTAAGATATCTTGGATTCTCTCACGGATCATTTCACCGGTCTTGAGCAGCCGATTGGTAAAGGGTCCTTCATCCCTCGGGACAAACCATGGCGGGGGTTAAGTCAACACACTCTCTCACAACCATTTGGTATAAGTCTTGGCGCATGTCGGGGGTAAAACCTAGCCAAATGCAAGTCTTCTACTTAGTTACATCAAGTCGGATCCAGATACTTCCATTCCTCGTCCACGACGATCCTTTCCGGTATCCTTCACACTAGAGTCGGCGTATCCTATGGCACCGACCAACTCAGACTACGGACTCATCAACCCTATTGGTCATCCACATATGGTAAACGGGAAGCTCTCACGTCCTCTCACGGGTTGGTTACCGGTCTTAAGCGCCCGTGAGCCCAAGTCTAATCATATGCAACCCTACCAATAAATGGTCCCCACAATGTGATTCCTGTCCTCTCACGGGTTGGTTACCGGTCTTGAGCGCCCATAAATCCCCATTGCTACCACGGGTCGTTCGGTCTCAATACCCCTCCGATTAGGGTCTGACATAACAGGACATCCTAGCCAAACACTACTAGACAATCCTAGATATGTCATCCAACAGTTTAGGAAGGTGTCCAGAGGGCATCTCCGGAAACATCCCATAATATTCCCGTAGTAGTCCAAGGACAGAAGTGTCGAAAGGACACCTCTCCTTTCCAAACCATACTTAAGCATACACATGCATCAATTCATATCATCACATATATGGTAACTTCATATATGGAAAGAAATCAGTAATTACAATCACTTGTATAACATTGGTAAGTAAATCATACATGAATCAATTGAATATGAGTAAGTAATGCTACTGTAATCAAAGTTATGCAACAGTAGTATATCATTGTAAGAATCTAATTTAGGAATCATATCTATGATATTCAAATATAGAAACTAGATTCATGCTATCTATGTAATTAAGGAAATAACCATCCTTACCTTTTATAACTCGCAAAGGAATCCTAAGAAATCAAGTAAGATCTTGGCAAACTTGAGAAGAAGGTCCTAAACAAGTATATACAACATATTAGGAAAGATCCCTAACAGAAAAGATATCAAAACATCCAAAACAGACCAAATCTGGAGTTGCTGTACTCATTGGTCGAGTCGATTGGTCGAGTGGTCCAGTCGACCAATCAGTCGACCAATGCAGACAGTAGCCTATAAAATCAGAGTTTTAAGATATGAAATCCGAATTTGGTGGTTCAAAAGGGTACTAATCAAGGGGTAGACTACATCAGTAGTATTCTAACATATAGGGGACCTCAAAACACTAATCCAATCAAGGTATCAAGATCCAAATTAGGAAACAAAAGTTACCATAATTAAATCAACCATGGATCTTGATGAATTTGAAGTAGAAAACAAAGACAAGAACAATAGGAGGATGGATCGTTGCTTTCAGTAATGGTATCATGAAAACATACATAGATCTTCATGGAATAAGGCTTAGAAGTATAAATCTAAATAAGGAAATAAAACCTACCATATATGTAACTATCATGCATCATGAAGAACACATAGTATGGTAGAAGAGAACAACTAGAAATCTATAGATTATGGATCATGGAAAGAAAACACAGTAATTAACTACTAACATGATCAGCATAGAAGATCCAAAGAGATCAGAATTCAGATTAGAAGTTTAACAGAGATTAGATCATGGTTTGATCATGATTCCTTCAAAAGCTTGCAATGATCATGCTTAAGATCATTGTTCTAGCCTCAAATCCTTAGGATGATCATGAGAACATGTTCAGAGATGTTTGCAACAGAGAATGCAGCATCTCTTCTACTGTCTCAACTCAAAAAGGAAAGAAAACAAAGATGGAGGAGAAGAAGAGAGAGTAGACATACCTTTTGATGCAAAAAGAAGAGTTTCGACGAAGATCCGTCAAGAAAACACCAAGGATGCAAGAGAGATGACTTGCAGAGGTCTTTGGTTCGTTCGAGAGAGTTTGGAGGCAGCAAATACGAAGTGGACTCGAGATTGGACTTAAATAGAGCAAGAACAACCTAATTGCCAAAGACAGCACTCATTGGTCGAGTGGATTGGTCGAGTGCCGCCCAGTCGACCAATCGGTCGACCAATCTTGACGACAAGACCAAAACAGGGAATTGAAGGTCCAGATCAAATCCAATCCTAAAGGGGTTTTGCACACAAGTCAAGTGACTTACCTAATAGGTAGAAATGCCTTCAAACCAAGATAGAGAGCACTCCAAGTCCATCAACTAATTAGATCTTCATCGGGATTCGGTTTCCATAAATAGTACCTCATCATCAACTTTCATGGATTCAAAGCCGGACACCAAGTCCTCTCTTGGGATGGCCCAAAGCTGACTTCTTACTTTACTTCGGGTCATCGGACCTACAAATAACAAGGTTTCCGGGTCAAGGTTAGGGCTGGGTTTTACATTCTCCCCCCCTTAAAGAAATTTCATCCCCGAAATTGAAAGCGTACTGTGCTTCCAAAGAGGTAAGGAAACTTCTCCTTCATATCTTCTTCCTTCTCCCAAGAAGCTTCTTCAGGGGTATGGTTCTTCCACCGAATCTTCACCAAAGGAATGGCGCGATTCCGCGTTGCTTGTCATTCCTATCCAAGATTTCGGCCGGTTCTTCATCATAGGTCAAATCAGCACTAAGTCCTTCAGGTGCTTGCTGCAAAATGTTTTCCGGATTCTCTATGTATTTTCGGAGCATCGAAATATGAAACACATTGTGCACACCAGCAAGAGGCGGAGGTAATGCCAATCGATACGCAACAGGTCCAACCTTTTCCAAAATCTCGAAAGGTCCAATGTAACGAGGGCTAAGCTTTCCCTTAACATTGAATCTCATCACACCCTTCATTGGTGAGACCTTCAGAAAGACCTTCTCTCCAACTTGAAATTCCAAATCGGTCCTTCTCTTATCAGCATAAGATTTCTGTCTTGACTGGGCAGACTTAATCCTTTCTCTTATCATATCTACCATAGCACTTGTAGCTTCAATCATCTCGGGACCTAAGACTTTTCTTTCACCTGTCTCAGTCCAGTACAAAGGTGTCCTACAAGTACTGCCATACAAAGCCTTGAATGGAGCCATGCCTATTGTGGCTTGATAACTGTTGTTATAGGCAAACTCAACCAAAGCTAGGTGTTCATCCCGATTACCACCCATATCCACCACACAAGATCTGAGCATGTCTTCCAATGTCTGAATTGTCCGCTCAGATTGTCCATCAGACTGTAGGTTTTATTTCCTTATTTAGATTTATACTTCTAAGCCTTATTCCATGAAGATCTATGTATGTTTTCATGATACCATTACTGAAAGCAACGATCCATCCTCCTATTGTTCTTGTCTTTGTTTTCTACTTCAAATTCATCAAGATCCATGGTTGATTTAATTATGGTAACTTTTGTTTCCTAATTTGGATCTTGATACCTTGATTGGATTAGTGTTTTGAGGTCCCCTATATGTTAGAATACTACTGATGTAGTCTACCCCTTGATTAGTACCCTTTTGAACCACCAAATTCGGATTTCATATCTTAAAACTCTGATTTTATAGGCTACTGTCTGCATTGGTCGACTGATTGGTCGACTGGACCACTCGACCAATCCACTCGACCAATGAGTACAGCAACTCCAGATTTGGTCTGTTTCGGATGTTTTGATATCTTTTCTGTTAGGGATCTTTCCTAATATGTTGTATATACTTGTTTAGGACCTTCTTCTCAAGTTTGCCAAGATCTTACTTGATTTCTTAGGATTCCTTTGCGAGTTATAAAAGGTAAGGATGGTTATTTCCTTAATTACATAAATAGCATGAATCTAGTTTCTATATTTGAATATCATAGATATGATTCCTAAATTAGATTCTTACAATGATATTCTACTGTTGCATAACTTTGATTACGGTAGCATTACTTATTCATATTGAATTGATTCATGTATGATTTACTTACCAATGTTATACAAGTGATTGTAATTCTTGATTTCTTTCCATATATGAAGTTACCATATATGTGATGATATGAATTGATGCATGTGTATGCTTAAGTATGGTTTGGAAAGGAGAGGTGTCCTTTCGACACTTCTGTCCTTGGACTACTACGGGAATATTATGGGATGTTTCCGGAGATGCCCTCTGGACACCTTCCTAAACTGTTGGATGACATATCTAGGATTGTCTAGTAGTGTTTGGCTAGGATGTCTGTTATGTCGGGACCCTAATCGGAGGGGTATTGAGACCGAACGACCCGTGGTAGCAATGAGGATTCATGGGCGCTCAAGACCGGTAACCAACCCGTGAGAGGACAGGAATCACATTGTGGGGGCCATTTATTGGTAGGGTTGCATATGGTTAGACTTGGGCTCACGGGCGCTTAAGACCGGTAACCAACCCGTGAGAGGACGTGAGAGCTTCCCGTTTACCATATGTGGATGATCAATAGGGTTGATGAGTCCGTAGTCCGAGTTGGTCGGTGCCATAGGATACGCTGACTCTAGTGTGAAGGATACCGGAAAGGATCGTCAGGGACGAGGAATGGAAGTATCTGGATCTGACTTGATGTAACTAAGTAGAAGACTTGCATTTGGCTAGGTTTTACCCTGACATGCGCCAGTACTTATACCAAATGGTTGTGAGAGAGTGTGTTGACTTAACCCCCTGCCATGGTTTGTCTTGAGGGATGAAGGACCCATTACCAATCGGCTGCTCAAGACCGGTGAAATGATCCGTGAGAGAATCCAAGATATCTTAAATGGTTGAGGATGTGAGTGGACTTTCCTAAAGAAGTACGGTGCTATGACTTAAAGCATGTCTGCCAATAGAGACCAGCATACATAGAGTTAGATTCATTCATTCATTGCTTGTCTCATATCATATTGCATTTATGTTTGTTCTGGAATTCTGCCATTTATGTTATTATGGATTTTTAACTGCCTTCTTGAGTTTCTTTGAAACTTATTCCTTTATTGTACAATGTTGTTAGACTATCCTGCAGTCTTGAGTACTATGACGGTCCCTATGAAGAAGCGCAAGGCGAAGAGGCATATCTCCAGGAAGGTGATTGCGGTTACCACAATTACTCTGAAGATCCCGCGAGTGGTTATGCTCCGTACGATGCTTAGTCCGACCATCGAGTGGAAGCGTCCTTGTGCCATTTATGAGATTTACACTTATAAGGATGTTGTCTATAAAGTGGAGAACAATTTAGTTACCCAATGTACTAGTTACTGGGATTAGATTTTATTTAGTTTATTCTTTTAGAGCTACTTTTCCGCTGGTTGTAAAGTGGGATTTTTGCCTCGCTTTACTTATCTGTTTGATACTCTGATTATAATTATTATTCTGATTCATTTATGATTCATTCTTTCTTTAATGGATCTATGATTTATCTTCCGCACTCTTGTTATGATTGTTCATGATTATGTTATTGTTTATGTGGGAGGTTGATCACTCGATACCTGATCTTCGGGCTGTGGATCACACTCTCGGGTATGCCAGATAGGGTACCGGCTGGGAGGGCGTGACACTTTCAGACTTGAACCTACACTAGGTCTAATGAGATGCACTACAAAGTACGGGTAGAGTCATACTCCTTGAACCTTTCCTCATTAGCATAGTTGACCGTCTCATCATCTATGTCCTAAAGGTCTACTTTTGGAGCTACCTTTTATACTACACATTGGGCTTTTGAACTGGCCATGTCCCTTATCCTAGATTCATGAATGTTTAAAGAACTTGCCCATTAGTTCTCATTGGCGGCAGCCAAACCACCTACATCCACTTAGGTTAGTCTCTAATGTGTACCACAAGTAACACACCCCCACACTCCTTGGGATTAGACTAATTAAGAGCTTCGCTCAACCTTACCCTTGTGGTAGTACTATTTCCTTCATCTACACCCTAGAATGGAATAATTATAAATAGTAGTACTGAACCAGTCTTCCCATGACTTTGTTTGTCCCCCTTGAACCTAATTCAGGTATTTAACCTCTTCACACATGGAGGGTATCCATCATGTGACCCGAGGATTAAGCATTAACCCCATTCCTGTAGATGCAACACACAAGATTTTGACAGACATAGCCTTTGTGAACATGTCAGCTTTTCTGACTTCACATAATCGATAGCTATCATTTCTTCATTTATGTACTGTCACAAAAGATTGTGTCTAAGGCGTATATGCCTCCTTTTACCATTGTACATCTTATTCTTTTTTAAAGATAACAAGATGTCAACATGGCTTCCCCCACATATCAAGTGGTACATTAGAACTCAACAACATGGAGTTCCTCATCTTTTTAAGAGATCTATTTTTCATTTCCGCTACCCCATTTGATTCCGGTTAGTAGGAGCGGTCGGTTCATGGATAACTCCATTTTCCTCACAAAACTTATCAAGATTAAAATACTCAAGTCCCTCTATTGGTTCTAAGTCTTTTAATCTTCTTGCCAAGTTGATTTTCAACTTTTGTTTTGTAAGATATAAATGTCTTTCCGGCCTCATCCTTTGATTTGAGCAAATATATCATGGTATATCTAGAATAATCATCTATGAAGATGATAACATAATTGTTTGCTCTCATTGACTCATATGACTTATAGTCACTTAAGTCACTATGAACCAATTCCAAGAGATCACTCTTTCTATCCATAATCTTGTGAGGCATTTTGGTTAACTTAGCCTCCACACAAGTTTTACACTTGTCCTTAGGAGATTCCACCTTATCGGCGATCATCCCTAACTTGCATAATTTGGTGATATATTTCACACTACTATGACACAAATCATAAGTATTGAACGAAACAACAAAGTAAACAGAATAAGTGCTAGAGTTCTCAATTACAACATTTGAAATACTAAGAACAAACAAACCCTCACTAAGGTATCCCTTTCCCACAAACACATTTTCATCATTTGAGCACATGGAATAGGAGGAAAACATTTTTTCATTTTTTCCCTTCTTGAACCTACAATCTTTTTTGAAATGGCCAACCTTTCCACAAACAAAACAAGCTAATTTCTTCTTCTTAGAAGACTCATCATAGTCTTGATGGTTTTTCCTCTTCTTGTTTTGCTTGTTGGTTTCCACCAAGTTTGCTTTTAAGCTTACTTCCCCAAGGTCTTTTTCACCCTTATCTTTGAACCGGTTCCTTTCTTCAATCTTGATCCTTCCAACCAATTGGTCTAAAGTCAATCCCGTCTTCTTATGTTTCATAGACATCTTGAAAGCATTCCATGAAGGTGGAAGTTTCTCAATCAAGGTACCGGTTACAAATTCTTCAGGTAAGATAATTTTCTCTTTTGCTAGCTTCCCAACTACAATTTGAAATAGATCAATTTGGGTTGATATGGTGTCACTATCTTTCATAGAAAAATTTAGAAAGCTAGCCACCAAGTATTTCTTTGAACCAACATCTTCAAAATATTACTTTTTAACCAAAGCATCCCAAATCGAATAAGTATATTCTAATGAACTATACACATGGTATAAGTCACCAGATAATGCATTTAAAATTCGATTCTTGTATTGGTAGTCCACTTGAATCCAAGCCACCCTTTTGCCCTCCTTAATATGATCATTACTTTTTTCTGGCATGGATTCAGTCAAGGCAAATGTCACCCCAATTTGGGCTAAGACAAACAACAACATTTGCCTCCATCGTTTGAAGTTTTGACCTCCAAACTAACCGATTTTGTCAAACTTAGTGGCAATCTTCATCTTACCCAAATCCGAGATAAGATCTGTCACTGTTGGAATTACATTAGTGGGGATTGAATCATGGGTAGCAAGGAATGGATATTTCATACCATCTATACCAACGAATGTGTCGTCACCTTGTTTGTCGACGTTACCTTCAACGGTATTGTTTGAAGGATCTCCTCCGTTGTTAATTCCATCAACAACTTCAATGTTGTTGTTTCCGTTTTTGTTGAAGTCGCCATCTCCAAGACGTGCCATTGGATCTTTCAGGATCAATTACCTTAAACTAGTTAGGGTAATTGTATTACAAATTCTACAAAATACAAAAAATGAAATTCCAACACAATTGAAAGATGAAGATCCTTAGCCGATCCGGAGAGCTTGAAATTGCAACCAAACGAACCATCGATCAATGAGGTTGAGTCACACATTGAGTGTTGTCTTTAAGGTAATTGATGCACCCTACTACCAAGGGTTCTTTGCATCACCACCTCCAAGATAAAGCAACCTCCAACTAGAAGATGAGGTAGTTCTTCTAGTCCCTTCAATGAGCCAAAAGCTAGAGCACAATACTTAGACAACTCAAGAAAGAAATGAACTTTGTAAAACAAATAATGTGATTGAGGAGTGTCACTATTGCCACATCACATGCAAGGAAGGGTTGGGTTTATATAGGCCCAAACCGCACCTTCTCACAAGGGGGAGAATCAATTCTCCACTAATGGAGAATCAATGGGCTTGTCCCTCCTCCACTAATGTGAATAAACCCCCTTGACCTAACCTCCCCACTACTTGGAGAAGTAAATCTCATATTCACTTCTTTGGAATGAATTGGATTTAATCCATTAAAAGACCTTAACCCCACTCATGGTAATGGCTATGAATGGTCATGAAGTTGAAATGAGAAATGAAGATCAAGAGTTAGAATTTGAGTAAATTCCACCATTTAAGTAAGCCCCACCTCATCACCATGACCAAGACCTTTAAGACCCATGACCAATGTCATGAAGAGCCTCATAACCAAGGTCATGAAAGGCCTCCTTTACTAATGGTGCCTCATTACCACCCTTACCTCATGGGTCCCACACACAAACAAAACAATTAAATAAAAGAAATGCAAAAACTAAATTTGAAACTTAATATATAGATAATATAGATTTTAATAAAAAACCTAACAATTAGTGTTGAGGATTTTAATTACCTTGGCATCCATATGGTAGTTAAGGGTTTCCTTGGTAACCTTTAGAACAGTTGCAGCTGTATCCAAGCTCGTTCTTGGACTTATGGCTCTCAGAATTTTTGCCACAAGCATAAGTGGTGTGGTTCTTTCTTGCTTCTTCACAAGACAAACCATTTGGCATCTCTATTGCCCAATCCAACACAACCAGGACTCGCGGGATACCTTTTTCGTTGATATCGTTGCTGAAATTCTTGAGATGGGACTCAGGGAAGTTATACCATTTCACGTCAACCACGAAGGCGTAGCCGCAGGGATTGAAACTCAAGGTCTTGCTGTGGTTGTAAATGCTTCCTATTGTTATGTTGAATCTCTTTAGGCTCTTTGGTATAGTTATCTGGCAACAAACGCTGTCTGGTCTGCAGAATCCTTGGGTAGAATCGCCCTTGTAACTGGATTCCATGCTGCACTGACTTTTGAAGTTTCCATTGTTGGTGATAAATCGAGCCCTGGTGTCACAACCCAGAACTGTGAATCTGTTGTCAGTGTCGGAGAAGCTCATGGGATACCTTGTCAAAGTGAGAAACTTACCGTTCCCATAAGCCAAGCTCGATGTGTTGAAACAATCCCGGCTTATGATGTTGAGGACTCGCATTTGGCCTTGTAATAGTGAAATGTCCACTTCACTTCAACATTTGCCTTCCCAAGGAACAGTTTTGGATGGTCGTAATGAGTGTCGCTGCAGGTTAGGAAAAAACCATATCTGTAACAACGTTCGTCTCCAAAACCAAAGGTGTATGGAACTGTGATATAGCACAATGATCAGAGCAGTTGGGTTTAGGCACTGGGAAAGTTAAGGTTGCCATAGCTGGCCAAAACAGGAAGAAGAACTTAAGCAACAGAAAAGCACCCATGGCTTAACGAAGATATGGGAACTACCTTCCTGATTTTATACAATTTTTGCATCGTTTCGAAAAAGGAATCGTTGACTTGGGGGCCAATCGTTGAGTTTTTTAAAGTTACTTATTAATAAAGCATTGTCACCTTGATGTTTTTATTTGTTTATATCCAACATATTTAAACACACAACCAATTTCTACTAAAAGGTTTTTAAACTTCACGTTATTTACCCACCCCAACCCCCCCCCTTTTTACCCCCTCCCCCTCGCTTTCCTTTTTCCCCCCCCCCCGCCCCCGCCCCCCCCCCTCTTCTTTTGCTCCCCCCCCTTTCTTTTTTTTTCTTTTCCTTCGTCGGTCCCGGCCCCTTTTTTGTTTCCCCCCCCGAATTCTCTACTTTTCACATTAGAAGTAAATGTTTTCTCACACTTTTTCTCCATAAATTAGGAGAAAGTCCGCTGGAGAACACCCTGAGCAGAGAAAAAAACTCTATTAATATATAATGCAGAGATGTGAATGGAGGATAAAATTCTACAAAAATACTTGGTTCCATTAAAAATTGGATAGGCAAGACAGGGCATGTTTCACTTGCATCAATTTTTAAGCAATTGTGTTCATTGTTCATACGTCTGCCACCCTGCTAGTGTGATTTCTCGTTCTTTACTGTATTGATGTGAACTTCCCTACAACTCTTTTCATTTTTAAGAGCAGTGTTGTTTGAGAAAAATTTACCTACAAAATTTTCTAAGCTTATGAGCCGAAATTGATCTGCCAATCCTAGGTTAGAATCCTATGAAGGAGAACAGTTGAGAAGTAAATTTCAAAATTAATTGAGAACTTCAACGTAACATAATTCTATAAGGGTTCCATTGTACAAGTACGTTGAGAACTCTAGAAACCAATATAGGAATTCACCATGGGACTTATAATCAGTGGCTCTTGGGACCGGAGGGGGCCATGGTCCTCCGATTTTTTGAAATTGTAAATATTCTTGTTTTTCTCCTTATTTCTCTATCTTTAATGTGAAATATCACTATTTGGTCCCCTCCAAAAGTTAAAAATAAAAATTTAAGATAAAGATGATGGGTACAAATGTCATTCATAATCTTTATCTAATGGTTATCATTAAATCTTTAGTTTTAAGGAATAAAAGGTTAAATTATAAATAAAAACTAACTTACGATCCATGAATTTCTCCTTATATATTTTTTCCTATTTTCATTTCTATTTATTCTCACACGTTTCACCAAATATTGAAGTAGTTAGCAAATTTTGGAATTTTTCTAAATCTTCTACACATTAGGTATTCACTCTCTCTTTCTCAAATTATTCTTTTCTCTCTCTCACACTCATGACTTTTCTATTAATTTACCTAATTTTTAATGTAGACTCCACATTAAAATATAATAATATATTTTGAGATGAAATCTACAGCGGGTCCCACATTGGCCCACATACATTTGCCCCCCCCCCCCCCCAATGTTCAAGGTAGAAGATAAAATTTAAATACCATTAGAAGAACCTATTTTCCTCGCTCAACACCAAACATCATGAAATTTTCAATCAGGAGGAAATGCATACGCTAATTGGTTTTTTTTTTTTTTCATTTCCATGGATCTACGATCACTTAAAAAAAATAAAACAGAAATAGCCATACGGAAAAGTGTGAATGCACGTAAAATGTACAAAACATCCAACCACTAGAAATAACAATGGAAAGTGCAATTAATGTCTTATGCTCATAAAATTTACAACACTCAAGTTGCATTATCAAGTAGATACTTAATTGGCCCAAAAGATATTTGTGTGGGTTAAGTTTTCTTCGATTTTCTTAAATTTCTTCACTATTTATTTTAATTCAAATTTGCAAAAAGTATTTACATACTTGAAGTAAAAAAATTTATAAAAATAAGAAAACATATCTAAAAAATAAGTTAAATAGATTATTTTATTGAACGAATAATAATTGTCGATTAGAAAGGGTTATTGTCATATCTGTATCTTATTAGTAATAAAATGAATTTAAATATTTATTAATAGATATTAATGCCAAAAGCAGATTTCAGTTAACATTTATATTCATAATTAAAAATTAAGAGTATAAATAGGGTATTATAAACTATAGACAAAAGGAAGAAATTAGGATTTACTATTCCGGAGGAATTAAAGGTGAACTTTTGATAGGGGAGTTTGAGTAGATTGAGTACTAGTATAGGCCGCAATAGAATTTTTTTTAAAAAGAACATGACACAAAAAAAAAAAACAATAATAAAAAATGTGAGATGAGAATTAAAAGAAAAATAAATAAATAAAAAATCTATATAAAAAGTTTCTTCTCACGTAGATCAGATTCTTTAGGCTCCTTAGAATCATCCAGGGCAGCAGCCCGGATGGCAACCGCCGTGTTTGCGAGCCCCCAATTATTTTTCCTTCGTGGACTAAATGACTTGGGAAGCTTAAAACCGGTTGACGAAGTAGTCAAGCAAACTCATCAAACTATTGCCTTACAAAAGAACAAATGATAAAACAGAAAATATATTGCCTTACAAAAGAACAAATGATAAAACAGAAAATATTTTGATGACGTACAAATCAAATAAAGAATTTCCTCCACACAAAAAACAGAAGATATTTTTTTCTACGAACCTCGTAATTTTTGGATGTGTGTGGCAGGAAAATGTGAAACTGCCTGTACAAATCATACCATCCCAAAACATTGAAGAAAAAAAAAAAAAAAATTCTAATCTGGTGCAATTGCTAGCAGTTTTGGGTGCGTACCACAATATACACCAAAACCATAGTGTGTAAAACTGTTCATGGTGCTTTTCTATCCTTTAAAACGTTCACCAAAACAAATAATGTTTACTAAATCAAAACTTCATAAGGTCCTGTTATGGGCAATTCATAATGAACCGTTTAGGTTGACTTGAGTTGAATTGGATCGACCAACCGTTGGTCGGACCATGAACGAGCCCAGGGACTGCGTTCAGAAACGTACACCTTCTAAGTTGCAACCAACATCTGTAAAATTAGGAATAAAAACTCTAACGAAGTCAGGAAGTTTGTGTTGCATTCAAAGTTCGGATCGAACTCTACATTTACAGCATGAAATAAACTCTTTCTCTCAACTGATAAGACTCTCTCGTACAAGTTGAAGAGCAATGATGGAGTTTAAGTTCTGTCACCGTACAACCAAGGTAACCTTTGCTAAGCTATAAATACCTATGTCCCCACCATAGTAAGGTAAGCATTCTGGAATAATCTTCTTAGGGAGTTTTTTTTTTCTTCCTAAACTCTACTTCTAGATGACTTGATCGTCGGAGGCGTTACTCGACCAGCCCGATCGAGCACTTTCTTGCAGGTACATTTTTTTGTGCGGTCAAATATGAATTTTTGCAACAACAGTTGGCGCTGTTTGTGGGAAGCTGATCAAAAAGCCATCATGCGTACAAGGTTTGGAAGGTTAATTGGAGATGATTCAAGTGAAAGCGAATATGAGATTAATAAAAGAGGATGCAACCAAAAGACTTAAAAAAGTTCCTCATAAGTTCTAACTCTATGTATGTATGCTGGTCTCTATTGGCAGACATGCTTTTAAGTCATAGCACCATATTTTTTTGGGTAGGTCTCACTCTGTTCATCGTTTGGTAATGGGTCCTACACCCCTCATGACATTCCATGGCTAGGGTTTAGGTCACTGCTCTCTCACATCACTATTGATCTAAAAATTAACGCATGTCAAGGTAAAGCCTAGCCAAATGCAAGTCTTCTACTTAGTTATATCAACTCAGGTCCAGATACATCCATTCCTCGCCCCGGGTGATCCTTTCCGGTATCTTTCCCAATAGAATCAGCATAGTCCCGAACTACGGACTCATCAACCCTATTGGTCATCCACAAATAATAGACGGGAAGCTCTCATGTCCTCTCAGGGGTTGGCTACCGGTCTTGAGTGCCCATGAGCCCAAGTCTACTATTTGCAACCCTACCAATAAATGGTCCCCACAATGTGAATCATGTTCTCTCACAGGTTGGTTACCGGTCTTGAGCGCCCACAAATCCCCATTGCTGCCACGGGTCGTTCGGTCTCAATACCCTTCCAAATCGGGTCTGATATAACAGGGGTATTCCTAGCCAAACACTATCACATCCACCTAGCCGGTATCCTATTTGACATACGTGTGATCCACAGCCCGAAGATCCAGTATCGAGGAAATCAACCTCCCACATTCACAATAATACAGTCAAGAACAAGACTAAATCAAGGTTATCAATATTATATAGAAGATCAAAGCAATGTAATGAAATAACATCAGAGTGCGGAAATGATACCAATATATATAATCAAAAGGTAGAGTGAGACGGAAAAGTTACTCCACGATTACAGCGGAAATGTAGCTCAAAAGTAAAAGAAGATTACAACCGATTCCAAAAGAAGGAAAGAAAGAAGTAATCAAACTAAACTAATGTTTCTTCTAACTTATAAAGCGTGTCCTCATAAACATAAAAAAAGGAAACTAAGCACGGCCGCTTCCACTCCAAGGTATGGCTAATTTTGGTATGCAACATGATCACTCGAGGGATCTTCACCGTAATCTTCATAACCGCTAGCACCGTAGGAGTAGTATGCTTCATCAGTTTGCACTTCTTCATACTGGCCGTCATAGTCATCAACACCTATAGAATAATCTAACAAAATGTATTTGCACGAAAGGAGTGACTTTGAAAGAACTCAGCAAGGCAAGTTATTTCATAATAACATAAATAACAGGATAGCAAAAACATAGCATGATGCAATATCATATGAAACAGACAATGCATGTATGAGTCTAACTCTATGTATGCTTGTGAAACCCGGCCCTAACCTTAACCCGGATACTCTTTGATTGTAGGTCTGAAGACCCGAAGTAGAAGTGAAAGTCAACTATGGGCCATATTGGTAGAAGATATAGTGTTCGACTCCGAACCTATGGAGATTGAAGATGATGCCCCATACTTGAAGACAGTGTTGGATATAGAGAAGAGACTGCACCTTGATGAAGAGAAGATTAGTTGATGACCTTAGAGCTTGGTGGGATATGATTTAAAGCCATTTTTCCATGCTAGGTATGTTATAGAATATGTGTTTAAAGTTTCGTTTGATTCCGAATAGTGGAAGACCCTCAAATCCCTATTTTTGGCCTTGCTCTCAGCCTGGGTCGAGTGCTTGGGTCGACTGGCCAATGCTACCCAGCCAATCGACCCAGAGTTGCTGAACTCGAATAGAATCTTCTGTTTTGAGAATCTTTCTATATATACCCCATGACTTCGTGATTTTAGTATCCCTAGCCTCCATAACACTTAGAGAACGAAGGGAAACCATCTCCAAGCCTCCAAGAGTGAAGAAGAAGACCTAATCTTGCAATCTTGCAAACTCTCTCTCTTGTTCTTCAATTAAAGGTTAGTAATCTATCTTTTATGTTAATGATTTATTCTTTCTATGATCACTCTCATCTCTGAACTGAGATTATGATGAAGATGCTGCAACCTTGTAGTCATATCTTTACAATCTCTTTTCATTCTCTTGTGCTAAGATCATCTCATTCATTCTTGACATGATTCTTATTATTTTCTTCTTAAACTATAATAATATTTCCTATTTTGATTCATTCTAGCATTATAGATGCTTCTCTATGATTATTCATACCTCTGATCTACTGTGTTCTTGTACTAGAATGAGATCTAATCATCTCTAGTTCATCTCTTTCATTCATAGCATGTTTCCAATGAAAACTATGATTTTTACCAAAATAGAAACTATGGTTCTAAATTAGTAAGTAATGTTTTAATGGTGATTTGATGTCTAAATTATGCTTTTTAGGCTTAGACTATTGTGTTAGACAATCCCTCCAAGTTTCGTCGCATTCCGGTTTGTGTAGCATAGGTTTCGGATCAAGATTCCCTTTTTATTTTCGGATTTGCTCTTGGGCAGATTGCCTGGGTCGACTGGCCAATGCTACCCAGCCAATCAACCCGCAACAGCAGAATCTGTTTTCTTCATCCGATTTGATTCGATTCATGCTTATTCTTTTAGGACTACTTCCTAATGATTGTGTGATGCTATTCTATGGTTTATTTGCTAACTTTGGATTCATCCTCTTGTCTGTCTGGAATATTCTCAGATCTATTTAAGGTAAGGAAAGTTGTTACCATATTAACATAGATTTGCATAGATTTAGTTTCTAATTTGGGAACTACTTAGATTTGCTACTGTTATGATAGTTTCTATTATGATATGAATGCTGCAAGTACATTAGGATCTTATTTCCTTATTTACTTTATGTATTGGATTATGTATGAATACTTACTCGTGTATGTTTTCTTATTTATTTAAGCTTGTCTTATTATATTCTTTCATATGATGAGATATTTGTCGTGGATGATATGACTGAATTATGATTGTGATTGCTTAGGTATGATTTGGGATTGGGGAATGTCCTTTTGACATTTCTGTCCTTGGACCTCATTGGGAGTAGTATGGGATATTTCCAATGTTGCCCTTTGACGCTTTCCCAGATTATTGGTTTTCATACCTAGGACTTGTCTAGCAGTGTTTGGCTAGGTTATACCCTTGTTATATCAAACCCGAATCGGAAGGGTATTGAGACCGAACGACCCGTGGTAGCAATGGGGATTCATGGGTGCTCAAGACCGGTGAGTTATATTCGTGAGGGGACATGAATCACATTGTGGGGACCATTTGTGGGTAGAGTTGCATATGGATAGACTTGGGCTCATGGGCGTTCAAGACCGGTAACCAACCCGTGAGAGGACATGAGAGCTTCCCGTTTACTATATGTGGATGACCTATAGGGTTGATGAGTCCGTATTTGAGAGAGTCGGATACGCTGACTCTAGTGTGAAGGGTACCGAAAAGGATCGCCAGGGGCGAGGAATGGACGTATCTGGATCTGAGTTGATATGACTTAGTAGAAGACTTGCATTGGGCTAGGCTTTACCTTGACATGCGCCAATATTTAGACCAAACGGTGATGTGAGAGAGAGGTGACTTAACCCCTAACCATGGATTGTCCAAGATGGATGAAGGACCCACTACCAACCGGCGTTGTGTGATGAGACCTACCCAAAGAAGTATGGTGCTATGACTTAAAGCATATCTGCCTATAGGGACCAGCATACATAGAGTTAGACTCATACATGCATTGTTGTCTCATATCATATCACTTATTGCTTTGTTTGTGATACTGTGTTATTTACGCTATTATGGAATAACTTGCCTTGCTGAGTTTCTTTTGAAATTCACTCCTGTTTGTACAATATCTTTTGTTAGACTATTCTACAGGTTTTGATGGCTATGAAGCGCAAGATGAAGAAGTGTACCATACGCAAAGTGTTGGCGATTAAGAAGATTAGTGTGAGGATCCGTCGAGTGGTCTCTCTTATTACCAGGATTAGCCCTACTGTGGAGTGGGTGCGTCTGAGCATCATCGATGAAGTCTACGTTTATGAGGACATCCTTTATAAAGTAGAAAAGACTCTAGTTTAGTTAGATTATATCTTTCTTTCCTGTCTTTAGAATCGGTTGTAATCCCATTTGATTTTTGAACTACATTCCGCTGTACTCGTGGAGTGAGATTCCGCCTCACTCTACTTTTGATTTATATATCTATTGGTATCTTTTTCGCACTCTGATGATTATCTCGTTACTTATCTATGTGATATGGAGAGTTTATGATCCGACCGGGTTCATACCTGGTCCGACCCTCGACTCAGGTCGAGATGGAGAGAACCGACTCGCTCCCGAGCGAACCGGATCTAGAAGATGGCTTGCTGAAGAAGAAAGCTTATTCGGCAGCAAGCGTGCCCTAATCCTACCTATGGATTAGGGTAATCACCCTAATGATGGCAGACTCGAATTGACGGCTGTGGATAATCATTATTGAATGGATAAACATCGTATAACCTAAAGGTTATCTCAGGAGTCCTCTACTAGCCAAAACAAGTAGAAGTTTATTGCTCAACGGATCTCACTGATAAGATCCAGCGACTACCCGAAGAAGGCTCAAGTGCATCCAACGAAGGAGATTCGAAGGTACACTCTATATAAACCTCACTACCATACAAGGTGAGGGGATCGAAAAAAGAATACTATCTGAGACTTAGGTTCAGATACATACTGATAGACCTAAACTATCAGCGATCTGCTATCTAGATCACCTTTCCCGATTCTTCATTCCTTAGCTCTGCGCTTCCGGCGAGCCGTTTGTGATTAAGTTCATCAACTGACTTAGCCTTCGGAGGTGGACTCCCGACCCCAGCGGTCGGGCCACATCTGACGCTTTCGTTTTGCAGGACATCACCTGGAGATCCAAGGGCTGAGCAGATTTTGGACGCATCAATTGGCACCGTCTGTGGGAAACGACTTGAAAAGCCATGGTGACTAGATCAGCAGCCGCAGCAGCCGCTGCACAACGCAATTCCGGTGTTCAAATCCCAGGAGTGAATAATCCAGATATTCCCCAGGAAAGCCAAAATCCTATCGAGGTGGATGGTGGCCAGGGAGGACGTAATCTCCCTCCTGATACAATCCAAGATCAATTGGATCAGGTAAAGATTCAACTCTTGGAAGTGAGCCAAGCACTCCGCATGCTCACCAGACGAGTGGTTTTACCACAACAGCTTGATCAGCGCGATTCAGGGAGACGTGCATTGCCACGTGACCAGAGACTGGCTGAAGACCGGAATTTTGATCAGAATTTCCGTGAAGGAGACCGAGGACTTCGGAGGATCGATGATCAACCGAGGCGAGACGATCGGTTCGACAGACCGCAAGAGAGTACAACTGATTCAAACACAAGGTTGGATACGGGGGTAAGAACTCACTCACCCACCGTCGAAGAACCGTTTGTGATGATCGAGCGATTCGTGGACGAGAGGAATGCTCGGGAAGGACGGGCTGTTCGTGATGATCGAGTAGCACGGGATGATCGTGTTAATTGAGGTCGTGATCATATTGCTGAAGATCACCCGACCCAGATTGGTCAAGAATTGGCCAACATCAATGAGAAATTAGGGCAGTTGGCTAAGGGAAGAATAAGCGAGGATATTTACTCGGTCATTCGGAAGACTCCCTTTGCTGAGCCAATTGCGGGATATCGGTTTCCCCATAACTTCCATTTGCCTACCTTCTCAACATTCGATGGCTCCGGAGATCCAACAGCTCACATCGGCTATTACCAACGGACCATGGCGGTTTCGGGTAATTTCGATGAAATTTTATGCGGGGTTTTTGGTTCATCTCTAAGCTGAGCGACAGCACAAAAGTGGTTTTCTAACCTGCCCTTTGGAAGGATCGTAAACTTTGATGAATTGGCACGCCAATTCATAGGGCGATTCCAGAGTGGGATACAGGTCAAGAAAACGGAAGAAACCTTGTTTACTGTCAAACAAGGAAAGAGCGAATCGATCAGAGAGTTTCTGAAAAGATTCAACAAAGTGACGATGGAGATAGAAAATTTGGATGAACAAGTAGCCAGAACTGCTTTATTCACAGGACTCACTAATCGGAAACTCCTGGAGTTATTACTACGGGATATGCCTGCGACTTATGCTTGAGTTGGTACAGAGATGCCGACGAGGCTGAAGTCATGGAGATTCTAGATGCGCGCCAAGGAGATAATAAAGTCTCCAATAAGGAACAAAAGGCTCCTGAGCAGAAGCAGAAGCCAAAGAAAAATGTTCGCGATCAGGTTGGAAAATCCCAGCCTTGGCACCAAAGGTCCCCCGGTAAAAGTGAGTACACTCCATTGAATGCTATGAGTACACTCCATTGAATGCTCCTCGGGCTGATATTTTGAATATCCTCAAAAGAAAAAATATTTTAAAGTGGCCGCCTAAAATTCTTTTGAAACCCAGAGAGCAGCAGGATGGGGAAAAGTATTGCCGATTCCACAAGGACTATGGTCATTATACTAATGACTGTCGTCATCTGAAGGCAGATATTGAGAGATTGATATCTCAGGGACATCTGTCCAATTTTGTTAGCAGGAGAAGGGAGGAGCCACGTGAGCCACGTGCGGCTGCTCCAAAAAGGGATCGTTCAGTTAGTTCGGAACGATCAAGAGAGGCCCCGAAGTCTAAGAAAGGCAAGGAGGTGACTGAAGCTACTCGGTCACCGATCCTTACCATCTTCGGAGGACCAGAGCCCGAATCACTCCGGAGTCTGAAAACAAAATCCAAATTTGTTGGAACCGGAGAGACGTAGAAGCGAAAGAAGCTGAATGGTGAAGATTCTATCACCTTTAGCAAGGAAGACGAAAGAGATGTTTGTTTACCTCATGATGATGCTATAGTCATCAAGGTAGAGATTGCACGGTGAGAAGTGCATAGAATTTTGATTGATACAGGGTCTGCAGCTGACCTAATTTCCTACGAAGTGTATCAAAAATTGAAGGTGGATCAGGACTTGATGAAACCTTCATCCACACATCTATATGGTTTTGCAGGGTCATCTGCAGTCGCGGAAGGATCGGTTCAATTGGATTTATCCATTGGAAGTTTTCCTAAGGAAACAACTGTCCGAATCAATTTTTTGGTAGTTCGGGAACTACCAGCCTATAATATGATCCTCGGGCGACCATCTTTATCCAAGATAGGTGCTATTGTTTCGACAAAGCATTTGAAGATAAAATTCCCGACTGATATGGGAATTGGTCAAGTCTCCTCTAATCAGAAGATTTCTCGGCAGTGTTATGTTGCCTATTTAAAAGACAAGGAGGGCCCGAGGAAGGTAACTGCCCTGCCTATAGAAGTTAGAGATGATCGGGAAGAGACAGAGATGCAAAGACCCGAACCAGTGGAGAAGCTGGAACAAATCCAACTGTGTACCGAGGATGAGAAAAAGATTACTTATATCGGGTTGGAACAGCTGGAAGAGTTTAAAGATGAGTTGAAGTTATTTCTTCAACAAAATAAAGATGTATTCGCATGGTCTGCTGAGGACATGCCCGGAATTGATCGGGCAATTGCAGAGCACAAACTCTGGATAGACCCTAAGGCGAAACCAGTGATACAGAAAAGAAGAAATTTCTCCATTGAAAAGTATGAAGCCGTTCGAAGCGAAGTTGAAAAACTTAAGAATTCTGGTTTCATAGAACCAATTGAGTGCCCAACTTGGTTGGCCAACGTGGTAATGGTAAAAAAGGCGAATGGGAAGTGGAGGATGTGTACAGACTACACAGATCTAAACAAAGCTTGCCCAAAAGATTGCTACCCGTTGCCTCGGATTGACCTCTTGATAGATGCGACTGCAGGATATGAAATTTTAAGTTTCATGGATGCCTACTCAGGGTATAATCAGATCCTTATGAATAAGGAGGATGAAAAGTATACGGCTTTCATGACTGATCGTGAGAGCTATTATTACAAGGTCATGCCTTTTGGCTTGAAGAATGCAGGAGCAACATATCAGAGGGCCATCAACAAGATTTTCAAACAGCTGATAGGAAAGAATGTTGAAGCTTATGTTGACGATATGTTAGTGAAAAGCTTTACAAAAGCAAATCATATTGCAGATTTGACCGAGGTTTTCTCGAAGATGCGGAAACATCAAATGAAGCTAAACCCGGAAAAATGTGCCTTTGGAGTCTCCTCGGGCAAATTTTTGGGTTTCATGGTATCATAGAGGGGAATTGAGGCTAATCCTGCCAAAATACAAGCTCTGGTTGATATGGAGGCTCCCAAAACCGTTCGGGATGTACAGTGTGTTTAACGGGGGAGAGTTGCTGCTTTAAATCGATTTATCTCCAAGTGCGGAGAAAAATGTTTGCCTTTCTTCAAGGCACTTAAAGACCTGAAGGGCGGTAAGGAAGCAAAGTGGACTGAAGAGTGCCAAAAAGCTTTCGAGGAATTAAAGGAAGCACTTGGACAACCACCGATCCTGTCCGGACCGGAGAAGGGGGAAATATTACAGCTATATCTAGCGACGTCCCTTTCGGCGGTCGGTGCAGTACTTGTTCGGGAAAAGATAAAAAACAAGTGGCCGATTTACTATGTAAGCCACGTGTTGCTAGATGCGGAGACGAGATATTCGCAGATTGAGAAGCGTGCTCGGCTCTCATGATGGCCGCCGGGAAGCTAAGGCCATATTTTCGAGCTCATCCAATTGAGGTATTTACAACTTTTCCATTTAGTAAAGTTCTTAACAAACCTGATTTGTCCGGAAGGATGGTGTCCTGGTCGGTTGAGCTCGGGGAGTTCCAAGTAAGCTTTAAGCCCGGAAGCGCAATCAAGGCTCGGGCATTAGCCGACTTTGTAGTAGAAACTACTGCACGAGTGGAACCCACCATTGAGGATCCCATTATACCAACCACTTGGGAGGTATATGTGGATGGTTCGAGTAATAAAGATGGAGCAGGAGCTGGAATTCTATTGAAAAGTCCAGCAGGATTTATTATTCGATATGCTTTGAGATTCGCATTTGATGCAAGTAATAACGAAGCAGAATATGAAGCTCTGATAGCAGGACTTCGGTTGTCAAAAGCATTATCTATTGCTGATGTTACTATTTATAGTGACTCTCAGTTTATAGTCAACCAAGTCCAGGGGGAGTATGGCATTAATGAACCACGCTTGCAAAAATATCGGGAGATAGTGCAGGCATTTCAAAACCAATTTCGGAATTTGAAGATATCTCAGATTTCGAGGAATGAAAATTCAGTGGCAGATGAGCTATCCCGACTAGCCAATGCCAAGGAAAATAATCTAGACCCTTCGGTCTACATTGAAGAGATAACTTTTCCAAGTTATCATGAGAAAGAAATTTCTTACATTGAAGCAGAACGTTGCTGGATGGATCCAATAATCGAGTATCTAAGGGATGACAAATTACCCGAGGATCCAGTAGAGGCAAGGTTGATCAAGATTAGATCAGCTAGATTTGTCACGCCCTCCCAGCCGGTACCCTATCTGGCATACCCGAGAGTGTGATCCACAGCCCGAAGATCAGGTATCGAGTGATCAACCCCCCACATAAACAATAACATAATCATGAACAATCATAACAAGAGTGCGGAAGATAAATCATAGATTCAATAAAGAAAGAATGAATCATAAACGAATCGGAATAATAGACATAATCAGAGTGTCAACAGATAAGTAAAGTGAAGCAAAAATCCCACTTTACATCCAGCGGAAAAGTAGCTCGAAAGAATAACCTAGATAAAAGCTAATCCCAGTAGCAAGTACATTGGGTAACTAAATTATTCTCCACTTTGTAGACGACATCCTTGTAGGTGTAGATCTCATAAATAGCACAAGGACGCTTCCACTCAATGGTCGGACTAAGCATCGTACGGAGCATAACCACCCGCGGGATCTTCAGAGTAATTGTGGTAACCGCAATCACCTTCCTGGAGATATGTCTCTTCGCCTTGCGCTTCCTCATAGGAACCGTCATAGTACTCAGTACCTGCAGGATAGTCTAACAACATTGTACAATAAAGGAATGAGTTTCGAAGAAACTCAGTAGAAGGCAGTTAAAATCCATAATAACATAAAAGGCAGGATTCCCGAACAATCATAAATGCAATATGATATGAGACAAACAATGAATGAATGATTCTAACTCTATGTATGCTGGTCTCTATTGGCAGACATGCTTTAAGTCATAGCACCGTACTTCTTTAGGAAAGTCCACTCACATCCTCAACCATTTAAGATATCTTGGATTCCCTCCAACCATTTAAGATATCTCGGGCGACCGATTGGTAATGGGTCCTTCATCCCTCAGGACAAACCTTGGCAGGGGGTTAAGTCAACACACTCTCTCACAACCATTTGGTATAAGTACTGGCGCATGTCAGGGTAATACCTAGCCAAATGCAAGTCTTCTACTTGGTTACATCAAGTCGGATCCAGATACTTCCATTCCTCGTCCCGACGATCCTTTCCGGTATCCTTCACACTAGAGTCCTCATAGTCCCTGACTACGGACTCACCAACCCTATTGATCATCCACATATGGTAAACGGGAAGCTCTCACGTCCTCTCACGGGTTGGTTACCGGTCTTAAGCGCCCGTGAGCCCAAGTCTAACCATATGCAACCCTACCAATAAATGGCCCCCACAATGTGATTCCCTGTCCTCTCACGGGTTGGTTACCGGTCTTGAGCGCCCATAAATCCCCATTGCTACCACGGGTCGTTCGGTCTCAATACCCCTCCGATTAGGGTCCGACATAACAAGGACATCCTAGCCAAACACTACTAGACAATCCTATATATGTCATCCAACAGTTTAGGAAGGTGTCCAGAGGGCATCTCCGGAAACATCCCATAATATTCCCGTAGTAGTCCAAGGACGAAGTGTCAAAAGGACACCTCTCCTTTCCAAACCATACGTAAGCATACACATGCATCAATTCATATCATCACATATATGGTAACTCCATATATGGAAATAAATCAATATTTACAATCACTTGTATAACATTGGTAAGTAAATCATTCATAAATCAATTCAATATGAATAAGTAATGCTACTGTAATCAAAGTTATGCAACAGTAGTATATCATTGTAAGAATCTAATTTAGGAAACATATCAATGATATTCAAATATAGAAACTAGATTCATGCTATCTATGTAATTAAGGAAATAACCATCCTTACCTTTTATAACTCGCAAAGAATCCTAAGAAATCAAGTAAGATCTTGGCAAACTTGAGAAGAAGGTCCTAAACAAGTATATACAACATATTAGGAAAGATCCCTAACAGAAAATATATCAAAACATCCGAAACAGACCAATTCTCGGAGTTCTTTGTACTCATTGGTCGAGTGGATTGGTCGAGTGGTCCAGTCGACCAATCAGTCGACCAATGCGACGATACAGATAGCTTATAAAATCAGAGTTTTGAGATATGAAATCCGAATTTGGTGGTTCAAAAGGGTACTAATCAAGGGGTAGACTACATCAGCAGTATTCTAGCATATAGGAGACCTCAAAACACTAATCAAATCAAGGTATCAAGATCCAAATTAGGAAACAAAAAGTTACCATAAATAAATCAAACATGGATCTTGATGAATTTTGAAATAGAAAACAAGGACAAGAACAATAGGAGGATGGATCATTGCTTTTGGAAATGAAAACATGAAAACATGCATAGGTCTTCATAGAATAAGGCTTAGAAGCATAAATCTAAATAAGGAAATAAAACCTACCATATATGTACTATCATGCATCATGAAGAACACATAGTAAGGTAGAAGAGAACAACTAGAATTCTATGGATTATGGATCATAGAAAGAAAACACAACCATTAACTACTAACATGATCAATGAAAGAAGATCCAAAGAGATCAGAATTCAGATTAGGAAATTAACAGAGATTAAATCATGGTTTGATCATGAATCCTTCAAAAGCTTGCAATGATCATGGTTAAGATCATTGTTCTAGCCTTAAATCCTTAGGATGATCATGAGAACATGTTCAGAGATGTTTGCAACAGAGGATGCAGCATCTCTTCTACTGTCTCAACTCAAAAAGGAAAGAAAAACAAAGATGGAGGAGAAGAAGAGAGAGTAGACATACCTTTTGATGCAAAAAGAAGAGTTCCGACGAAGATCCGCCAAGAAAACTCCAAGGATGCAAGAGAGATGACTTGCAGAGGTCTTTGGTTTGTTCCAGAGGGTTTGGAGGCAGCAAATACGAAGTGGGCTCGAGGTTAGACTTAAATAGAGCAAGAATCAACCTAATTGCCAAAGACAAGCACCCATTGGTCGAGTGGATTGGTCGATCGGCCCGATCGACCAATCGGTCGACCAATGCGCATGAACAAGGCCAAAACAGGGAATTGAAGGCTCAGATCAAATCCAAACCTAAAGGGGTTTTGCACACAAGTCAAGTGACTTACCTAGTAGGTAGAAATGCCTTCAAACCAAGATAGAGAGCACTCCAAGTCCATCAACTAATTAGATCTTCATCAGGATTCTGTTTCCATAAATAGAACCTCATCATCAACCTTCATGGATTCAAAGCCAGACACCAAGTCCTCTACTGGGATGGCCCAAAGCTGACTTCTTACTTTACTTCGGGTCATCGGACCTACAAATAACAAGGTTTCCGGGTCAAGGTTAGGGCTGGGTTTCACAAGATTTGTCATTCAGAATGGGAGACTATACAAAAGATCTTATGCTGGACCCCTTATGAGATGTATAGGCCCCGAAGGAGCAAAATCAGCTTTGGATGAGGTTCATGAAGGAATTTGTGGAGCTCACATGGGTGGCCGAGCCCTGGCCCACAAAACTCTAAGACTTGGGTTATATTGGCCTAAGGTCCAAGAGGCTGCTATGGAGTACATTCGTCGATGTGGTAACTGTCAAATTCATGCTACAGTATCGAAGCGCCCGGCGGAAACTATGACTTCAATTCTAAATCCCATTCCCTTTGCAATGTGGGGAATTGATATCATGGGCAAATTCACCAAGGCATCAGGCGGACGGGAATATCTGATAGTAGCAATCGATTACTTCACAAAATGGGTAGAAGCCGCATGCACCGGCGGCAATTACTGAGAAAAAATTGGAGAAATTTGTACTTGAATCAATCATATATCGCTTTGGGATTCCAAAGATTATTGTCACTGACCATGGTACTCAGTTCGACTGTCCACGATATGAGCAATTTTGTGGAACATATATGATCGAGCATCGTATGTCCTTAGTAGCATACCCCCAAAGCAATGGACAGGTTGAGGTTACTAACCGAACGCTACTGGAAGGAATAAAGAGAAGACTCGAAGCTGACAAAGCTTCTTGGGTCGAAGAACTTCATAATGTACTGTGGGCTTATAGAACTACGGTTCGAACACCCACAGGAGAAACTCCATTTAAGTTGGCATATGGATCCGAAGCATTGGCACCAGTGGAGATAATGGCAGGGACGTTAAGGGATCGTGAGTTCGAGGAAAAAGCAAATGAACAAGGGCTGCTTGATAGTCTTGATTTGTTGGACGAAGTTCGGGCAAAGGCAATAGCACGAACTCAACATTATCATAGAAGGATAGCGTCTCATTATAATACTCGAGTGAAGAATCGTCGGTACTTAGCCGGAGATTTGGTGTTGAGAAACACCTAGCTTCCGACCCGCGTCACCAAAGAAAATTGGACCCTTCCTGGGAAGGACCTTATATGGTTGTGAAAACCGGTCGGTTCGAGGAGCTTACGGGCTAAAGAACATCAATACCCAGAAAGAGTTGGATCGTTCGTGGAATGCTAGGCATCTCAAAAAGTTTTATCCTTGAGGATGATATCAATTTTGTTCGCGATGTAATCATTTTCAACTCAATCAATGCAATTTTTGGCTTTCAACAAACTATCTTTTGATTGGGGGGCATCATACACCACATTCAAGAACAATATCCAACTATAAGGCATCGGATGAAAATTCGTGTGGGTCCTTCAACACTTATGGAAATTTTTCGAACTTTCTTAAGTCGAGGCATCGGATGAAAATCCGAGTGAGTTCCTTTTGCAAGGCGTCGGTTTGAAACCCGAGTGAGTTCCTTCGAGACTTATTGAATTTTTGAATTATCCTTAAGTAAAGGCATCGGTTTAAAACCCGAGTGAGTTCCTTCTCAGACTTATTGTATTTCTCCGGAAATCCCTAAGTAAAGGCATCGGTTTAAAACCCGAGTGAGTTCCTTCTCAGACTTATTGTATTTCTCCGGAAATCCCTAAGTAAAGGCATCGGTTTAAAACCCAAGTGAGTTCCTTCTAAGACTTATTGTATTTCTCCGGAAATCCCTAAGTAAAGGCATCGGTTTAAAACCCGAGTGAGTTCCTTCTCAGACTTATTGTATTTCTCCGGAAATCCTTAAGTAAAGGCATTGTTTCAAACAACTAAGACCTAATGCAACGACAATTCAAGTGGCTAGCAAAGTTCAAAGATAAAGTAATTTCTTATTCTTCAAAAGATCCAAAGAGGCCAGTATCAAAACAATTACAAGAGCTGGATACAATCTTCGATCAAAGAAGAAAGTTATCATAGGTGATTGTTAACAAGTTATACAAGATCGACGCGACTTTGCTAGAACAAACATATGAGTCAACCATTGGTGGGGATTCAAGGAAAAGAAGAGAAGAAATGAGGATTACAAAAATACTTCGGTATGCATAAAATCCTCCGCAATTTCATACTCTTTGTCCAGCTTGTCCAGGAGAAGTATGGTCCTCGACCAAACTCGCATTCAGTACAAGCTCGTCATAATTGACTTCTTCCAGGGGAGAATAAACAGGAGAATCTTCCAGATATTGCATAATATCTGGATCGGAAGGTGGAGGATCAATCTTATCCTTGGTCCAGTCGGGAGGAGGAATACCCGTGTCGGTAAATACTTCAGGATGGCAAACAGCACTGTAGGGAGTCGTATCAAAATGAGGATCCTTCCTTATTGATTCCCATACTTCGTTCTCACCATCCCGGTACGCCTGCAAGTTATAAGCATTCACCATATCAACAAAGGGCTTACTGTGTAAATACTTGAAGACGCAGGCTCTGCGAACATCAGTTGGAAGGGATTCGGGAAAAGGAACGACAGCTTGCCTTTCAGGTAACGTTTCAGATCCTTTGGCTCCTGACTTTCCAACTGTTCGCTCCAGTCGCCGGATCTTCTCCCTAGCATCATCCAAGTCCGACTGAAGACGACCAATCATCGAATTCTTTTCTCCTGCCACCTCCTAAGCTAGTTTCCGAAGGCGAGCAATCTCAGCATCTTTAGCTTCAGAGATTTCCCGAAGCTTGGAAACTTCATTGCTCAATCTACTGAGCCTAGTAACTGCTTCCACTTGGTTGTGGAAGTTACCAGCAAGACTCCTGCAAACAACTTCCGAGTTAAAAAGGAGCAGAAGAGTAATTTTTCAGAATCAGAAGATAATGAAGAAAGACTTACATCACCAGTGACTTCGTAAAGACTTCATCTAGGAGTTTGGAAAGAACTGCGCTCTTAAAAGTCATTCGAGCAGCAGTACACCATTCCAATGCTCTGTCAAACTCGTTTGACACTAATTCAGGCGAAGGATGAGAAGGATGAGCTACACCAAGAGAAGGATGAGCTGCATCACTTGTCACCCGACGACGCTTCCTAGTGGCAAAATCCTCCAACTCGAAAGGAGAGGAGGAGGATGCCAAACAAGCACTAGAGTTAGAAATAGGAGCAACACTTGCTGGGACCACACCTTCATCAGACGCCAACATAGTTGCCTCAGATGCCCGAAGAGTCTCCTTCGGGGGTGCACCAATGAGCTCACCAGCGGGGAGCGCCGGCAGCACCATCGGCAACGGAGTGATCAAGATCTTCCTGGGAAAGACGAGCGATCACTTCGGGCAAAGGAGGCGCAGGGACGGCATCAACGAAACTGCGGGAATCGACTTGAAGATTCACCGGCAGCGATCGCCTTACGCTTGGAGGATTCACTAGCTGAAACCACCCGCACCGGCCCCAACCACCACCGACGGAACGATTTTCTTGCAAGAATTTGCTCTGATAAAGTTCGGGTTGATCTTGGAAGCCACTATGCAAAGAAAAAAGCCGTATCAGTACAGAAACAAACGACAACACAAGGAGAAACCCTAGTTTTCAATCACTTCTGACAAAACAAAAAACCTAAACCCCAAGTATAACTACGTGCGGTTTACTCGGGGGGGGGAAGTGGGGAAAGAGATGAGTAATCAAAAAACTCACTTGTTCAGAAGTGGATAGAGCTGTTGTTGGAGTACGAGGAATACGGAAGCAGGCCGAAGGACGAAAGGTTGCTTTAGCACTTTAGCAAATCTAACTTGCAGAAGTCAGGATAGATGGAGAGTACCCACGAAGGCTTTAAATAGCCTCAGGTATAAAGACGACGGTTGAAGGCTAAGGACAACCGACGACCTAGATCGAAATGACGCTTCGAAATCCGCAGAAAGCAAGATCAACGGTCGGAGGGATGCCACATGGAAACATGTGGAAGCGAGCACCTGATGCAGAGATACCTCCAATCGTCGCACCGCCATTAAAATAATGGACGTATTTCCGATTCATTGGAAACAGTGAATGGTATACAAAGGCAGGAAAACGTTTGAACTTCGCAGAAGGGAAACGTGCTGACTTTGCAATAAATGAAGTAGTGGGGAAGATTAGTGCATCTTCCCGAAACGCATCTTCACAATTTTTTTACAAGATTATTATTCGGCGAGGAATGAAAAGTTAAGTGATAAGTTTTATCATTAATACTTTGATATTCAAGGCAAGATTTCGGCAGGAGACGGGAAAATATAGAGGCCAACATGAAAAAAGAAATGTCTATTCATTAAATTGAGGGTAAATCTTTACAAAAAGACAACTCCCTAAGCCTTTTCTTCATTGTTGCCCGAGGGACCCTGGTCGGGAGGACTTTTCTCAGGATCATGAGAAGAGCCTTCCTCAAGAGCGGCATCGGCTGAGTCCTCTACAGCAACAACTTGAGACTCGGCTTGTGATTTCTCCTCTGGAAGTGCCGGCTCGTCAGTCAGGTATGCCTCATATTGAGGGTCAGCTGGAAAAGGATCATCTTCTTCCTGAGCCCAGTCCGGGAGATCCATACCAACTTTCCCGAAGACCTCTTTGTGGCACACCTCACAAAAAGGAGCAGTGTCGAAGGCAGGGATCGATCCAAGGATTCGCTCCCAAACGTCGTTCTGCCCCATGCGATAAGCTTGAAGGTTGTAGAGACCTAGCAGCTCGGAGAAAGGTAGGCTATTCAGGTATTTTCGAGGAATTCAGAGAAGAAGGAGATAGAACACTAACCTTGATGAAAATGAAACCAAATCAGTAACTAGGAGGAATTCTTGGGGATCTTCCTTGGCTTGAGGAGGAGGCTCTAGGGTTCTTCCCACGTTCACTAGCAATCGAGAGGTCAAACAATAGGGTTTAACATGAGGTTGCATTATATAGAGGATCCTAAGATCAAAACTTCCAAAAATAAGAAATTCAGCTTCTGGGCAGCTTTGGTCGATGCCTTGGTTGATGCCTCGATGGGATCGACCAAGGAGGATCGACCAAAGGGTTTTCCTTTATCAAACTTCTGAATTTTGGGTCTCTAGGGTTAAATCAAACACTTGGGCTTATAGCCAACTAAGGGAAAGGTTTGAACTTACTTTCTAGGGTTTTTTAAACCTATCCACATTGAACTTTGGGTCCCACTTAAAGGTCTAATATCCACAAGTCACTTCTTTATCCCAAAACAGATAGGGTGTCCAAGCTAGGTTTAGGGTTGGATTTCACACTAGTACCTCCGTGACTGTCGCTGTTAGTATGGTAGGTCAAGTTATTGTAGAAGTACCTGACAGATCTGGATAGACCGGCAAGTCGTCTATGAGGAAATGATCCCATTGAAGAGTATGAAACCTTTCCTAAATGCGGAAGGCCTCTAACTCACCCATTACGACCAGATGGCCATACTCAATCAGAGACTCCTCGAAGTAAGTGCGGAAGAGGAACTCTGCCTCAGGGGTGTCAAACTAGTCTAGATGCTCAACCTCCTGTCGTGGAGCATGTGCATAGCCCTTACCTCACATGGCACCTGAGCGTCTACCTCATCACAACATGGTGTAAATCTGGAAATGATAAGACAAGATTGCATTGCATTAGTAAAGAAAATTCAGCAAGCATGTTTCTAGCAAATAGAGTATTTTGGTAATTTTTGGAAAATTTGCAATTTCAATGGAAAATACTATTTAGATGGGTTAGACTATGCATAGTAGTTGGATTTGTGAGTTAAAATTGTTTACTTGAGAAAAACTCACCAAAATCCTAAGGTTTGCAAGAAAATTCTGCAAGAGGCAAATTTTTGCAAAAACCTATTATGTGATTTTTGGGAAAAATTAGAATTTTGGATTTTTTAGGACATGGAAAGTTTGGGGACTTGACTTGTAGTAAATATGGTGTGTGTAGTGTGGTTTTAATAAAAAAATCTACTTGCATTAGTGGTTTGGAAGAAAAATCACAATTTACGCTTTCTTTTGAGATGAATAGTGAAAATGCAACCAAATAATGCAAGATCTTGATGTTGATGTATGACATTGAGTACAAAATACTTGTAATGCAAAGTAAAGTATTCCTAGGAATGTTTCTAACCTAAACTATTACTTATTTCATGGTTAGAAGCAAAAACAACAAAGTAGTTGAGCCATTTGAGAGCTAAATCATCACATACCTTTGGTTGATGAACATGATGGAAGTTGTTGATGTTGTGGAAGCCCAGAGGAGACCCAAAAGCACTTGGTATGCAAAGAGGAACTTTTCTCTAGAGCCCAAACTAGTTTTGGTGAAATTTGCAAATGAGGAGAATGAACCACTATGGGCCCTTTTAATCAAAATTTTCGTGCAGGGGACCTCTGGTAGATTGAGTTGGTCACCCTAGGCGACCAAGCCAAGCGACCACCAGTGACAAAATCAGGAAATTTTTGGTTTGTTTGGAGAAAATTTTGATTTTGATGCATATGATTGATTTTGAAACGACCTATATTGATGAACTAAGTGTAATATGGTTTTGAGTTTTTGACAAGAATATTGGATTGGTTGTCTCGATATTGAAATTTCAATATGGTAAACCTAAGAAACAAAAACCCTGGGAATGCATAGAATGAATAGTATGGACAAAGTGGCAATACTCTTGGTTGTAAATAAATAAATAAAATGTACCACCTTGAGGAGCTCTAGTTATATTTGTAAAGAAGAAAGATGGTAGCATGCGTCTATACATCGATTACCGAGGGCTAAATAAGTTGACCATCAAGAATAAGTATCCGCTGCCGAGAATAGATGATCTCTTTGATCAGTTGAAAGGAGCAGCAGTGTTCTCGAAGATAGACTTGAGATTCGGATATCATCAACTTAGAGTGAAGCTAAGTAATATCTGCAAGACAACATTTAGAACTTGGTATGGCCACCATGGGTTTAAGGTTATGCCTTTCAGTTTGACAAATGCTCTTGCGATATTTACGGATTTGATGAACCGAGTATTTCATGATGTTCTGGATAAGTTTGTGATGTATTCATAGACGATATCTAGGTCTACTCGAAGAATGAAGAGGAACATATTTAACATCTTCATTTCACCTTGCAAAGACTGCGAGTGAAGAAGCTTTTTGCCAAGTTTAGCAAGTGTGACTTCTAGTTATCTAAGGTAGTTTTCCTCGGCCATGTGGTCTCAACAGGAGGAATTCGAGTTGACCTTGATAAGGTCAAAGCAATTGCAGATTAGGATAGACCAAGGACTGTGATTTAGATTAGAAGTTTTCTGGGAATGGCAAGTTACTACTGAAGGTTTATTGAGAACTTTTCTAGATTAGCTGCTCCAATGACTAAGCTTCTAAAAAATGGGAGAAATTCATTTGGACTGATGATTGTGAGAAGAGCTTCCAAGAATTGAAGGATAAACTGACACATGCCCAGTGTTAACTATACCATATGACTCTCGCAGATTAATAGTTTATACCGATGCTTCAAAGATTGGCTTGCATTCTGATGCAACATGGAAAAGTAGTGGTGTACACCTCTAGGAAACTGAAGGATTATGAGCGAAACTGACCTACTCATGATTTGGAGTTAGCGGCAGTAGTCTTTGCATTAAAGATTTGGAGCCATTATTTGTTCGAAGAAAGAATCGCCATCTACATTGATTCTAAAAGTCCGAAGTACTTCTTCACCCAAAAGAATTTGAACATGCGGCAACGTAGGTGGTTGGAACTAGTGAAATATTATGATTGTGATATTCAATATCACCCTGGAAAAGCTAATGTGGTTGCAAACGCTCTCAATAGGAAAAGTAAAAGGGAAGAATTTGATTTGAATGCTTTATGCAAACCACTTTTGTATTCTATCTTGGAGTTTGGACTAGAAATTGTTCCAGAAGGGTCTAAAGTGATGCTTGTAGCTATGACAGCAAGGTCCACTTTAAGAGATAGAATAATTGCCCTACAAGACTCGGATCCAAATTGAAAGAAAAGATTGAGAAGACCTCTTCTAGTTCAGCAGAAGAACTTAATTTTTATATATCTACCAATGGTGCTTTGACTTATAGAGGAAGACTGTGTGTGCCAGCAATAGATGAACTTAAGAAGGATATTTTTAAAGAAGCACATCAGTTAGTTTTCACTGTGCATCAAGGAAGTACCAAGATGTAAAGAGATCTAAGAGAACACTTTTGGGGGAATGGAATCCACTAGAAGAACGTGGATGATTTTGTGGCCAAGTGTGACATTTGCAAGCGTGTTAAAGCAACTTGACAACCATCGTCAGGACTTTTGCAGCCGCTTCCCGTTCCTAGTTGGAAGTGGGAAGACATTACTATGGACTTCGTCTCTAGCTTACCCTGTACCAGTAAAGGCAATGATAATGTATGGGTGATCATTGATAGATTGACCAAATCATCCCATTTCATCCTTATAAAGATTACATACACCATGGATAAGCTATCAAGGTTGTATGTGGACAATGTAGTACATCTACATGGAGTCCCATTAAGTATTGTATCTAATAGAGATCCAAGGTTCAACTGAAAATTTTGGAATAGTTTACAGAAAGCTTGGGGAACCCAATTGAACCTAAATATAGCTCATCATCCACAAACCGACGGACAGCCTGAACGGACAATTCAGATTTTAGAAGATATGCTCAGATCTTGTACAATGGATATGGGAGGAAATTGGGATGAACACTCAACTTTGGTGCAATTTGCCTACAACAATAGCTATCAATCAACGATAGGCATGGCTTCGTTCAAGGCATTGTATGGACACACTTGTAGAACTCCACTGTATTGGACCAAAACTGGTGAAAGAATAATTTTAGGTCCAGAGATGATTGAAGCTACTAGCGATGGTTGATATGATTAGAGAAAATATCAAGTCAGCGCAATCAAGACAAAAATCTTATGAGGAAAAGCGAAGGACTAATGTGGAATTCCAGGTAGGGGAGAATGCTTTTCTGAAAGTATCATCTATGAAGGATGTGGTGAGATTCAACGTCAAAGGAAAGCTTAGCCTTTGGTACATCGGCCCTTATGAGAACATCGAGAAGTTTGTACCAGTTGCATATTGATTAGCCCTGCCTCGGTCCTTAGCTGGTGTGCACAATGTGTGCCATGTACCAATGCTATGTCAGTGTGTATAGAATCCGGAGCATCTCCTCCAACAAGAACAAGAAGTTCTAGGAGTTGATCTTTCCTACAATGAAGAGCCAGCCAAGATCCTAGATAAGAAAGACAAGCAGTTGCGGAACAGGACCATACCCTTGGTGAAGATCAGATGGAAGAACCATACCCCCGAGGAAGCTTTTTGGGAGAAAGAAAGAAGACATAATGAGATTGATGTATCCCTATTGCTTTGGAAACCCAATTACGCTTCCAACTTCGAGGACAAAATTTCTTAGAAGACAACTGTGGGCCTTCCAAATTGAACCCATTGGATCTAACTTGGAACCAATGCAAGTAGATGGAGATGATGCTAAGATAGAAACCTTGTCAAAATTCGGAAGAAGATCTAACTTGAATGATGACAAACTTGGTAGATGGACCAAGAGTATAGTGATGACATAATTGAAAAGTCTTGGAAAACAAGGTAAGACCCTTCTATAACTTGGAAAAAGATCCCAAGATGAAGTTAGGACCTTTGGAACCCCAAAATGCATTTTTGACCAAAGAGGTACAGGTGGGCAGCCTGCCTTGGTCACCCCAAGTGACCAAACAGTACCAGAACAAAATTGTCACATTTTGGAAATTAGGTTTCCAAAGCCCTATTTAATAAATTTTCGTTCTAATTTGTATCATTGTGTCATAAGGCTGTTAGAGAATGTCAAAAGGGACTCTAGAGTTCTCTCTCTCTCCATGGCCAAGGAATATTTCCATGTATCCATGAAGTTTTATGCTCGACAACTCTTCTTCTTCAAGGTTAGCTATCATTTACAAGGTTAGCGATCGCTCTCTTTCTTCAAGTTCTACATTCTCTATTGATTCTACCCGCTATAGAGATCATGAACAAGGTCTTGAACTACTATAAAGACCGACTCTTCTATTCTCTAAGTTCTAGAGTGAATCTCCATTCACTTTGGCTCTTCCGTGAACTTCACGGTGTGATTTTCGTAAAAGCCTAGCATGAATATATATGATTGTATTCTCTTTGATTAGTTTTATTTCCAATCCATGCAAGATCATATTCTAAGTTGTTTTCACACCTTATTCTATTATAATCTTAGGCCCATAATGAATCCCCATTCGCTCTAGTCTATCGATGAATCTGCGGTTTGATTTCAGAAAACCTAATATAAGACTTGTTAGGTTTTCACTCCTTTGACCATGATTGAAGCCTAAATTGTATTAGACAATGTCCTACTATTATTTAAGAGTTTTCTAATTAATTTCAGAGCGTCTTGGAACCCAAACAATGAGTTTTTCGATAGATTTTATGTTTCACATTCCGTACACAGTAGCCTTGGTCAATTGGCTTGGCAGCCCCGGCGACCAAGGGCTATGGTTTGGACCATTGTCTTTAGTTGCTGGATTGGTATCCCTAGCCTTGAACATCAAGGGCTATGGTTTGGACCATTGTCTTTAGTGCCTTTGAATACATTCCTTAGGTAATGTCATTTATGTTAGTAGGTCCAAAAGCATGGCTAGGTTACTCATTACATGTTACTACCCTTTTGACAAGGGAATTGAAGCTGAGTGACCTATGATAGCAATGGATGGGTCCTATTGTCACATCCACCCAGCCGGTACCCTACCTGGCATATCCGATTTGTGATCCACAGCTGTCACATCCTCCCAGCCGGTACCCTAACTGGCATACCCGAGAGTGTGATCCATAGCCCCGAAGATCAAGTATCGAGGAAATCATCCTCCCACATATACAATAACATACATAATCATAAAAAGGAAATAATCAAGGTTTAACATTATAATCAAAGGTTCAAATCAATAATTGAATAAACAATATAATCAGAGTGCGGAAAATGATACCAGATATCCAAAGATATCAAAAGAAGTAAAGTGAGGCGGAAACTCACTCCACAAATATAGCAGAACGCAGTATGTAAGTCTAAAAGGAAAAACAATTGAAATAATAGTACTAAGAAATAAACTAAACTCATGAGTCTTCTATCCTATAGATGACGTCTTCAAAATAGTGGACTTCATCAACCCAACGGAGATGTTCCAACTCCATGTTGCCTTTAATCGTAGTACGTAGATTGATCAACTGTGGGATCATCAGAGTAATCTTGATTGTCGACAACACCTTGCGTGTAGTACGCTTCATCGACTTGTGCTTCACCGTACTGTTCTTCATAGTATTCATTACCTGTAGAATAGTCTAACAAGAGTTGTACAAAAAGGAATGAGTTTCGAAGAAACTCAGTAAGTTAGTTTAATCCATAACAACATAAATAACATGTGGCAAAACATAACCAGATGCAATGCAATATGAAACAGATAATGTATGCATGCATCTAAACTCTATGTATGCTAGTCTCTATGGCAGACATGCTTTAAGTCATAGCACCATACTTCTTTGGGTAGGTCACGCATACGGCTCCTGTTGGTAGTGGGTCCAGCATCCCTCAAGACAAACCATGATAGGGGGTTAAGTCAACACTCTCTCACAAAACCATTTGGGATAAGTACCGGCGCATGTTAGGGAAAAGCCTAGCCCAATGCAAGTCATCTACTCAGTTACATCAACTCAGGTCCAGATACCTCCATTCTTCGCCCCGGGCGATCCTTTCCGGTATCCTTTCTACTAGAGTCCTAATAGTCCCAGACTACGGACTCATCAACCCTATTGGTTATCCACATATGGTAAACGGGAAGCTCTAATGTCCTCTCACGGGTTGGTTACCGGTCTTAAGCGCCCATGAGCTCAGTCTAGCCATATGCAACTCTCCAATACATGGCCCCCACAATGTGATTCCCGACCTCTCACGGGTTGGTTACCGGTCTTAAGCGCCCGTGAATCCCCATTGCTGCCACGGGTCGTTCAGTCTCAATACCCTTCCAAATCGGGTCTAATATAACGGGGACATCCTAGCCAAACATTGCTAGACAACCCTAGGTATGACAATCAATGATTCGGGAAAGCGTCGATGGGCAACCCCGGAAACATCCCATACTATTTCCGTTAATGTCCAAGGACAGAAGTGTCAAAAGGACACCTCTCATTCCCTTACCATACCTAATCAGACACATTCTCAGATCAGTCATGACATACACAACCAATAGTTTATCATATAAAAGAGAATGTAAGAGCATAATCCGATCAAGCAATAATAACCAATTCATATAACATGAATAATGAAAAAGACTATGAACAAGTGCTACTGTTCTCACAGTAGTATATCAAAAGTATAAAGTATACAAACAGTAAACAAACTCATAGTTTCATAAAGTAGAAACCAGAGAGTATGCAATCTATGTAGTTAAGGAGATAACTGTCCTTACTGTCACACCCCGCCCGCCAGGCCCGGGTTACCCGCCCGACAACCCGTGGGTGCGATCCGTCACAGGATCCATGGTTTTAGTCTATCAATAATAATAAATACAAATACATGAATCAAGAGCAAGAATAGTACAATAATCAATAAAAAGGTTACAGAAGTCCAAATACTCCAATAAATATCCAAGAACGAACGAAAGAAGGAAGATCAAGAATCAAAAGTAATATCGAGTTCAGCGGAAGCAAAAATAAGTAACTAAATAATCTTCATCTTCAGGAGGCCTCATGCTCTGCAAGTTCATGTATCACTGTCTGTGCCACATCAGCTTCATGAGAAGGCTCTTTCATACGAATCATCTCCAACTTCAGACGTTGTGCAACCATCTGTACAGTTTATATAATACATACAATGAAAGGAATGAGTTCCAACGAACTCAGTAAGGAACAAGCAATTCTCATATATATGTCAACACAATCCACGAATGCACATATGAAATGATATGGATGATATGCAGAAATATGAATGCTACTAAGATCTAACTATGCAAGTCTCTAATGGCTGACATGCTTTAAGATATACACCAGCCCTCCTTTGGGTAAGTCTCATCACTCTGATCCGGCAAGGACTGGTTACCTCTGTAGGGATCCTGGGCAAAGGGGTAAGTCCACACCTGGCTCTCAAAACCGTGGCTGGGGGTTAAGTCAACACTCTCTCACCACGACCATTGGCAATGAGTACTGGCGCATGTCGGGGTTTCTAATCCAATGCAAGGTCATAATGGTAACATACTATATGAAGTCCAGATACTTCCCCTATGGCACCAACCAACTCGGTTCAGTATCCTTCGCAACCTAGGAGTGAGAATCCTCACGGACTGGCTACCTCTGTTGGACTCCACTCCTTAACCCTATGGTCATCCACATATTATTGGGGCGGATGCTCTCATGACTCCACGCGACACCCGGTCCGCTCCTTGGACGTCCATGAGCCCAACCCTAACATATGCAACCCTACCATTACATGACCAACAGTGGACCACTGAGTCTCCGCACGGACTGGTTACCGCTGTTGGATGAAACATAGTCACGTCACCATTGTCACGGGTCACCCGGCTTCAATTCCCCTGCCGAAAGGGTAATAGCATGTGGGGTACCTAGCCATGCAATTCTAGACTCCCTAAGTATGTCATCAAGTAATCATGATAGTGCTGGAGACATCAGCAGGCATGTGTCCCATTCCACAGCCTTCTGATATCCCAATGGAATACCCCTTCCATCACAATCACACTACATCACTCTTTATCATACCATGAACAGTTGTGCAATATCATAAAAGATGAAGTACATCAAAGAACACCACTAACAGCAAGTATACAATAAGATTCACATGCTTTATACAATTACAGCAAGTTACATGATCAAAGAATAGTAAATAGAACAGCTGAATCATCATGTATATGTAATCGCATATAAATAAGAATGCATGTCCTTACCTGTAATTTAGTAGAAGTCCTCTAACTTGCAATCCAAAAACTATTATAAGACTTTTATTTGAAACAGAGAACACCTAGGCATAGGGTTACAAGAATGTATAAGAGTCAAGAGTCAAAACAATTCAAAAATCAAACCTACACAGTTACTGGAAACCAGCCGGTTGCTTGTGGCGGTTGCTTAAGTTAAGCGACCTCCACAAGCGACCGCCTGCTTTTGCACAGTTTCCAACTCCGAAAATCAGACTTTTTATCATCCGATTTCAATCCGTTTTGGGATGATCTTAGTCCGAATTTCAAGCTTAAAAGGTCTAGAACAAGGGGGTAACAAGAAACCCTAAAATTAACAAAGATTTATTACTCAAATCATTCCCCTTGATGGGATCCATCCATTAAACAAATGCGGGGATTCGTTTCTGGACAGGATCTCATCAAGAACATTGAAAAGGGAGATACAACAAATCAATTGGGTAACCACTAACAAAATGGGGATGGGTTCATATCAATCAGAGGTTAAAAAGAAGAGAATAGAAGATGGAGATTCATTACCTTAATAAGAATCACCAAGAATAGAAGAGAAAAGGTTTCATATCATTAACAGCACTTCAGACCTGAATCCCGCACGTTTTCACAGCCGCCTAATCGCCCAAAATAGCAATCCCGAACATAATAATGCGTTAATAGGGCGAGGGATGCTATTTATAATGAATAGGGGGCAAAATAGGGCATTTTCCCGCAAGCAGAACCGGGTGGTCGCTTAAGGCGGTCGCTTGGTTTAATCAACCGCCACTAGTAACCGCCCCCAAGTATATTGCTATACAAGGGTGCTTTGCTCATGGGGTTGAAGACCAAGTACAACCTAACCCAAATGAAGACATGGGGGAGATCATAGTCCGAAAAATCAATCATAATAGGTTTGTAACAAAGAGGTTAGGGTTTCATCATAACATAGGGCTCATGAAAAGGTTATGATCACGGAAAGAGAGGGAATGATTGTTATCAAGAAAATAACAAGAAATCATAGGAAATCTAGTTTATGTTAACAGAAACATTACCCATGAGGTTTCCCGCACATGGAAGGTTACAAAAGGTTTCCAGAAAGATCATTCAAGGGTTAGGGTTAAGGTTTCAAGAATCTATTAGCTAGGGTTAAGATCATGATGATGATCATAGATCTCAAAGAATAGAATGAGATCATGGAATAGATGGTTGCAAGGATGCATCATCTTTTTCCTAATCTCAAACAAGAACAAGAACGAAGAAGGAATAATTAGAAATCCTAATTAGGTTAAACATGGATCATGAAGAAAATATAGTGATCAAGTTTAGGTTAACACAAATATCACCCAAGGGAAAGAGAAACAAAGAATCAAGATTCACCCATGGGAAAGAGAAACAAAGAATGCACAATCTGAAAAAGGTGTTGGGGAGTTTCCAACAAATAAAAGAACAATAGGGTCTCAGATATGGTTACCTCTCATAAGAGTTGGTTACCTCCCATGAGAGTTACCCATAATTAATTCTCACAAAAACAACCCAAGATAGATAAAGGAATATCTCATTAGTATTTCAAAATAAAGAATAGAACTAGGAAGGGTCTACCAATGAGAGAAAATAAGGTTCTCAATTAAAGTGAAGGGAAACAAATTCAAATCATACAATTAGGGATTTACTAACAAGAATCCGTGTATTCCACGAAAAGACTAGGGAGAATAAAGATTCACCCTTAGGAAAGAGAAACAAATAATTTACAATCAAGAAAGGTTTTGGGGAGAGTTCAAAGAATTAATAGAAAATAGAAGGGTTGCCAATTGTTCCAAGGAAAAACAAGGATCAACTCCTCAATCATGAGGACACAAGGGAAGGTCATGGTAATAATATGAGACCTTCCCCACAATAATAAAGATAGGTAGGAAATTAGGGAAAGTATCATTAAGAGCTTTGGTGGAATCAAAATCAAGGATCATCGCCATATGGCTTCAAGATCATAGAGTGAATTGGGGGATTCACTCTAGGGTTAAAAGAATTAAAGAAGAGGTCATTACAGTAGTGTAACACCCTTCTCATGATCAGAAAATCAGAAGTAGAGAAGAAAGAATGAATTAAAGAAGAAGCGAATTGAATACCAACATTTTAGAAGAGAAACCGATGAAGAAATCTGAAGAGATGCTTGAGGATCTTTCTTGGCTTCGAAGGAGAGGTTATAGGGATCTTCCCACGTTCTCCAAAGACTTAGAAACAGATTGAGAGTGAAACACATGGAGTTCCCCCCTTTTAAATAGCACAAAGAGTTCAAGAGTTACTAGGGTTTCACCAAACTGACCAAATTGACCCCGGTGGTTGATTGGTTGCCAAAGAGAAAGTTCAAAGGTCGATCCCATGCTATCAAGAGGTTTAGAAACATGGTGGGAATAGTTTACCACGAAATTAAAAGAAATAAAGCTTTTGAAAACCTTCAAAACAGATATTTACCAAAATGCCACTGCTCGGACAGCTTATTCAAAAATAGGGATTTAATGGGCTAAACTTCAATATTTTTGGATGGGCTTCTTTCAACACATCATACTACTTACCTAGTATGGAGGGATGTCTTCAAACCAGGTCCAACTAAGCTTTAGGTCCATCAATCAAGTTCTTCTTCACAAATAAATAGTTCAACACCAAATCAAGTAAGGTTTCCATAAGGAAACACCATCATCAATATCCATGGGTTTTGGGTCAAACACCATATCTTCTACTGAGATGGCCCACAAAGACATCTTCCTAAGATTTTCAAAGATAGTAAAACTGAAATCACGGTTAAACTTCAAAGTCAACATTAAACAAAACCCAACTTCACCCAAAATAGATCGGGTCTTCGGGCTAGATTTAGGCTGGGTGTCACACTTACCTTCTAACTCGGAAAGGAACTTAGGGAATCAAGTAAGACCTTGACTAAACTTGATAAGGAAGTCCTAAACAAGTGTATACAACATATTAGGAAAGATACATAGAAGGAAAGATATCAAATCAATCAAAACAGACCAAGAATGAGGTTGTTGTACTCATTGGTCAATTGATTGGTCTCTTGACCTAGTCGACCAACAGAGACAGTGGCCTTCAAGAATCATAATCTTTAGAATAAGAATCCAAATTTGGTGGTTCAAAAGGGTACAAAATAAGGGGGAAACCATAATGGTAGCATCCTAGTATATAGAGGATATCAAACCACCACTCAAATCAAGTTTCCAAGTTGTAACCTAGGAACCAAAAAGTTAACCTAATTAGGTTAAACATGGATCATGAAGGAAATATAGTATGATCAAGGATAAAGAAACTAGGATATGATAGGTTACAGATCTTCTAAAGAAAATAAAGTGATTGGCTTCTAACATGATCAAAATAGGGGTTCTTGGTTTGATCCAAGAAACCAGGGTTTCACCCTTTTTGGCTCTCATGAAAAAGGTTGAGATCACAGGATGAAAGGGAAGTAAATTGTTAGCGAATAATAACAAGAAAAACATTCCATGATTAGGTTTAGGTTAACATAATTATTGCCCATGAGGTTTCCCTCACATGGGAGGTCACCAAAGGTTCTCAGAATGATCATACAAGGTTAGGGTTTCAAGGGTTAGGGTTAAGATCATGATGGTGATCATAGATCTCAAAGAACAGAATGAGATCATGGAATAGATGGTTGCAAGAGTGCAGCATCTTCTTCCTAATCTCAACCAAGAACAGATTAAAGAAAAGAAAATCAAAGATAGAGAAGAAAGAGAGAGTGTACACATACCTTTGCTGCAGGAGGATGAAGATTACTTCAGTTCTTGTGAGAGATCAACTAAGGATGAAAGAGAATTGATTAGAATGGAGTTCTAACTCGTTCCAGAGGCTTAGGAGGCAGATGAGATGGAGTATTCCCGAGATTAGACTTAAATAGAGTAGCCATGACCTAATTGGTAAAATCAGAACCAATTGGTCGATTGATTGGTCGACTGGTCCAGTCGACTAATGAGTCGACCAATCAGAACAGCAACTTCAAAAGGTGGATTTGAAGACTCAGATTAAGTCCAAACAGCAAGGGGTTTTGCACACACTTAAAGTGACATACCTAGTAGGTAGAAATGCCTTCGAACCAATACAGAGAGCACTCCAAGTCCATCAACTAATCAGATCTTCAACAGGGTGCAGTTTCCATAAATGGAACACTGACATCAACACTCATGGATTTCAATCCAGCCATCAAGTCTTCAACAGAAAATGCCCAAAGCTGACTTCTTGCCTTACTTCGGGTTGTCGGACCTACAAACAATAGGGTTTCCGGGTCAAGGTCAGGGCTGGGTTTCACAACAGCCCTGAAGAACAAGTATCGAGGAAATCATAGTCAAGAAGAGGATTACAATCGATTCCAAAAGAAAGTAAGGAAAGTAGTAATCAAACTAAACTACAGTATCTTCTACTTTATAAAGAACATCTTTATAAGTATAAACTTCAGAAATCAAGCACGGCCGATTCCACTCCACGGTTGGGCTAATCATGGTACGTAACATGATCACACGAGGGATCATTATCGAGATCTTTGTAATTGCCAACACCTTGCGTGAAGTATGCTTCTTCAGCTTGCGCTTCCTCATACTGGCCGTCATAGTAATCAACACTTGTAGAATAATCTAACAAAAGATATTTGCACAAAAAGGAGTGAGTTCAAAAGAACTTAGCAAGGCAAATTATTCCACAACAACATAAATAACATGATAGCAAAACATAGCATGATGCAATATGATATGAGACAGACAATGCATGAATGAAGCTAACTCTATGTATGCTGGTCTCTATAGGCAGACATGCTTTAAGTCATAGCACCATACTTCTTTGGGTAGGTCTCAAATCAATCATCCTCGGTTGGCAAAGGGTCCTTCATCCCTCGGGACATTCCATGGCTGGGGTTTAGGTCACCGCTCTCTCACATCACCGTTTGGTCTAAGTATTGGCGCATGTCAAGGTAAAGTCTAGCCAAATGCAAGTCTTCTACTTAGTTATATCAACTCAGGTCCAGATACGTCCATTCCTCGCCCCGGGCGATTCTTTCTGATATCCTTTTCACTAGAGTCAGAATAGTCCCGGACTACGGACTCATCAACCCTATTGGTCACCCACAAATAATAAACGGGAAGCTCTCACGTCCTCTCACTGATATAACTCACCGGTCTCGAGCGCCCTTGAGCCCAAGTCTACTATTTGAAACCCTACCAATAAATGGTGTCTCACGAGTACCCACAATGTGATTCATGTCCTCTCACGGGTTGGCTACCGATCTTGAGTGCCCACAAATCCCCATTGCTACCACAGGTTGTTTGATCTCAATAACCTTTCGAATCGGGTCTGATATAACAGGGACATCCTAGCCAAGCACCGCTAGACAAGCCCTAGGTATGACAACCAATAATCCGGGAAAGTGTCGAAGGGCACCATCGGAAATATCCCATACTATTCCCAATGATGTCCAAGGATAGAAATGTCAAAAGGACACTTCCCAATCCCAAATCATACATATTCAATCACATTCCCAATTTAGTCATATCATACACAACTAATATCTTAGCAAGAAGGAAAATTGGGGATTTTCGCAAATTAGGTCAAAATTGGATTTTTGAAATTGTGAAATTGGTTGAATCAAAATACATCTACACACATCTACAATATCATTTCAAGCATGTAGCATTTTATTTTGTTTAAAAACTCCTAGCAGTTTGTGAGAAATCGAAGTTTTCCTAAAATTGGAACTTTCGGTTGCGTTAGCTGTGAAAGAGAGCTAGATTGTGTTAGAACTTATTGTCTAAGCAAGGCATTGTGTTAAAAACTCATGGAACATGTCTCTAGATGTTCCTAGACATGATTTCTAACAATAGACACAAGCATAACATGATTTTTGTTGAAGTGCAAGCATGAAGGGTTGCATTTGTGAGAGAAAAAGAGTGTTTACCTTGTATGATGATCTAAGTGAGATGAAGGGTTACAACACCAAACTAACTTGGAAACACTTAGAAAGACCTTAGAACCTCTTCTCCAGAGCTCCCTCTCAAGTTTTCAAGGTTCGAAATGAGTTTGGAATGAAGCATTATGACTTAAAGCCTGATTTTTCGCATGCTGCCAGGCTTGGTCGATTGGTTGGTTGACTGGGCCAATCGACCAACAGCCACAGTAGCTCCAATTTCTGTTGAATTTTGAAAAAATGTGATTTTTGTCCTATGATTGTTTGTTTGATGAATAAATGGATGTATATAAACCTGATTTAAGATTTCCAATCATTTAGACATGTGGTTTATGTTGAATCTTCAATTTTCAGTGTTTTTGATATTTTCGGTTTTGTAGAATGGTTTTGTTGAGAAATCGTCATGTTGGATCCAGCAGCAACGAGAATGAAGAGATACCAAATGGTGGTTCTAATCAGCAGACTCATACTGATGACGGTGCTACTGATGACATACCCGATTCCCCGAACATAAGAAGTTTCTGTGATATTGCCAACATCATGGGCAATATGATGCAGTAGCAGGCAAACTAGTTTAATCAGATAATGACGGCTTTCATGACTCTTCACAATGAGACTCGTACTGGTGTGAATGGGAACCCTAATACCGCAGTCCCGAATGCGGAAAGGTTAGCTGGAACTCCTCATACACGTCTGATGGAGAGTTTCTTGAAGTTGTAAGTGCCCACCTTCACTGAAGTGTCCAAAGATACCTTGTTTACAAACAAATGGCTACAAGAGCTAGAGAAGGCTTTCTGTCATCTGCAGTGTTCTGAAGCTCAGAAGATTTTGTTTGCTGAGCAGAAGCTCCAGCATGAAGCCGATGCTTGGTGGACCTCCACTCGGCCCATTCTCAAAGAACTGCATGCTGGTGTTGTGACTTGGAAATTTTTCAAAGAGGCTTTCTACAAGAATTATTTCGCTGAAGCTATGAAGGATGCCAAGGAAGCCGAGTTTCTGGCTCTTATGCAAGGCCCCCTATCTGGTGTTGGATTACCAACGAAGTTCGAAGAACTTTTCTTCTTTGCTCCTAACTCCTTGAAGCCTGACCGTGCAAAGGCAAAGAAATTCTTTAAAGGATTGCGGCGAGCAATCAAGGCGTATCTCACTGTTCAACCTATTGAGAGTTATGCCCAAGTGGTTTAGAATTTGAAAAAGTTGGAAGAGACTGAGAAGGAGAGTGCTCACGTGCAAAGACTGTGGCAGTCAAGGAACCCTGGCTTAGTTGACCGTACTGAGCGGCAATTTGTTAGACCTACACCATACCCTACTCCTACTTTTCAGCCTAGGAGTGTAGGCCAAAGTCCTGGACTTTTGCATGTCGGCCAGCATAGTCAATATGGTGGGAATAGGCAAGATGTGAATATTCCTAATGCTAGGCCTGTGAATGCAAATTCTAGACCCATGGTTTAGAAGCCCCATGCTGCAGCAACTCCAATTGGACCAAGGGACCCTGTTTGCTTTTTCTGTAAGTAGACCAGACACTTTGCTTGTGCTTGTCCAAAGAAGCCGGTTCAGCCGTCAACCCCTGTAGCGAAGAGTGCTCCTGTCCCTCCTTCCGGAAGAGTGTTCAGTATTTCCAGTACTGAACAAGATGTGAACCATGATGTGGTAACAGGTACATTGTTAGTTGCTTCTATACCTGCATTTGTTTTATTTGATATGGGTGCATCTCATTCGTTCATTTCATCTGCATTCTTTAAGAAGACTGACTTAACACCCAGGAATCTATCTAGTTGTTTGATGATTAGTACTCCTACTGGATCTATTGTGAAACTAGATAAAGTGTTAGATAAATGTCCTATTTTGGTTTGTGAGAAGAATTTGGAAGCCAATTTAGTACTTCTCGATATGAAGGACTTTGATGTCATCTTGGGAATCGATTGGTTGATAGCCCATAAAGCTGTAATTCTTTGTTCTTCGAAGAGAATTTAGTTTCAGATTTGTGGAAATTCAGTTTTTGAATTTCAAGGCGAAAGAGGAAGAATTGGTAAGAAGACCTTGACCGCATTGATGCAAGTTTGTGCATTAGTGGAAGATGCTTCATCAAGAAGCAAGGATAAGGAAGGAAGAAGATAGAAGAAGTCAAGGTTGTCTATGACTTCGTGGATGTTTTTTTGGATGATCTGTCAGGGCTGCCCTCTGATAAGGATGTTGAGTTTTCTTTTGACCTAAACCCTAGAGCTACTCTGGTATCTAAAGCTCCGTATAGAATGGCTCCTACCGAACTGAAAGAACTACAAAACCAGTTGAATGAGCTCTTAGTTAGAGGTTTTATACAGCCTAATGTATAACCTTGGGGAGCTCCGGTTTTGTTTGTTAAGAAGAAATATGGTAGCATGCATCTATGCATTGATTACTGGGAGTTGAACAAGTTGACCATCAAGAATAGATATCCGCTGCCCAAGATGATGACCTCTTCAATTAGTTGAAAGGTGCAGCCGTGTTCTTGAAGATTGACTTGAGATCTGGATATCACCAGTTGAAAGTGAAGTCAAGTGATATTTTCAAGACAGCTTTTAGAACAAGGTATGGTCATTTTGAGTTTAGAGTCATGCCTTTCGATTTGACTAATACTCCTGTTGTGTTCATGGACCTCATGAACCGAGTATTTCATGATGTGCTCGATAAATTTGTGATAGTCTTCATCGACGACATCTTGATTTATTCAAAGAGTGAAGAAGAGCATGTGAGGCATCTAAATTTCACTTTGCAAAGACTACAGGAAAAGAAGCTTTATGCTAAGTTTAGCAAGTGTGATTTTTGGCTCAAGAGGGTAGTATTTCTTGGCCATGTGGTTTCAGTTGAAGGTATTCGTGTTGACCCCGAAAAGGTACAAGCAATTGCCGATTGGGAAAGACCGAAGACTGTGATGGAAATAAGAAGTTTTCTAGGAATGGCAGGATACTACAGAAGGTTTATTGAGAACTTTTCTAGGTTGGCTTCCCCTATGACTAAGCTAACTAGAAAAGAAGAGAAGTTTGTTTGGTCTGACGCTTGTGAGAAGAATTTCCAAGAGTTGAAGGATAGATTGGCAAGTGCCCTGGTTTTACTATATCTGATGACACCGGTGGTTTGACAGTCTATACCGATCCGTCAAAGATTGGTTTGGGTTGCGTTCTTATGCAACATGGTAAAGTCGTAGCCTATGCTTCTCGGCAACTGAAAGAATATGAGTAGAATTACCCCACTCATTATTTAGAGCTTGCCACAGTTGTCTTCGCTTTGAAGATTTGGAGACATTACCTTTATGATGAGAAAATCGCTATTTTCACAGATCATAAAAGTTTGAAATACTTCTTTACCCAAAAGGAGTTAAATATGAGACAAAGAAGATGGTTAGAATTGGTCTCTGATTATGACTGTGACATTCAGTATCACCATGGTAAAGCGAATGTGGTTGCTGATGCTTTTAGCAGGAAAATTAAAAGGAAAGAGTTGGATTTGAATGCTTTGAGTCAACCATTGTTGTTTTCGATTTCGGAGCTTGGTTTGGAAATTGTTCCTAAAGGTTCGGAATTTGTTCTTTCTGCCATGTTTGAAAGATCCACCCTTGAAGATAGAATTGTTGCTCTACAAGCTTCTGATCAGGAATTGAAAGAGAAGATTGAGAAGTGTTGGGAAATGCCATGTCAGCATTTGCCACATCAGCCTCTATTGGTTTTGATGATAATAAGCATGAATTACTAATGGCTATATTGAGTTATGATGTTTTAGTTCAAGATGAGAACAAGTGGACCAACTCCAAGTCAAAGCCAAGATCATGCCAAGACAGACATGAAGATGGACATGAAGTCTAAGTCAAGATGACCATGCCAAGATGGACATGAAGACCGTTGCACAAGATCAAGTCAAAGACCAAGTCAAAGATCAAGACTTAGGCTAAATCAGGGCTTAGGACACCTTTGCATACACACACATGTAAATACATCCATAATATGTAATCCATGTTACTAGAGTGACCTAGGACATGTTAGTAAGGTGTACAACGCTTAGGATTGTCAAAACGATCCAAAAATCCAAGCCATATCCCAGCCCAAAGTTGTTTAGAAAAACAGAGCCCAGACGGATGTCCGTCTGAGCAGACGGACGTCCGTCTGTTTTCATAACTCTGTTTCTCAGAAACAACAGAAGGCCAGACGAAATTTCCGTCTGGCAGAAGGATGTCCGTCTGAGCCAGTCCAAGCCAGACAGATGTCCGTCTGGGCAGACGGACGTCCGTCTGGGCTGAAAAACAAGACAAAAATGTGTCCGTTTTCTATCCGTTGGGGATTGGGTTTTGGCACTCAAAGGTGCTCTATATAAACCCAATTCACCTCATTTGAGAGTAACAACACTCACACTTGATCACCCACTCCCCAAGTGATCCTAAAGCTCTCAAATTGCAAGATAGCCTTGTGCTTTGCCTTTCACCTTCTCCCCAACCTTGAAGAACATACCAAGGTGTTAAAGTAAGCTAGTGGAAGTCAAGCTTGAGGCGATTGAAGGCTTTGGTGGTGCATGCATTTCATATCTTGAGCATACAACTCTTATTGCATCACACACACGCAAGAGGTAAAGTGTCACACCTTTTGTTAAGGTAACATCCTTCTCTTGTAACTGTTTTCAATTCTAGTCTAGGTAGATTAGAATTGGTTTTGGGTACTCTTGCCCGTGAACAAAGATTGGTTGGGTGCTCTTGCCCATGAACAAAGATTGAAGAGGGTGCTCTTGTCCTAAGATAAACAAAGATTGTAAAGGGTGCTCTTGCCCCGTAACAAAGATTGTAAAGGGTTTGATCTCTACCCATTGTATTGAAAGAGAATCACTAGTGGAATACTCTCTTAAGGCCAAGAGAGGAGTGGACTTAGACTTGCAAAGTCGAACCACTATAAAATACTTGTCTTGTGGTTGATTGTATTGTTTAATTTCATTTGAATTTTCAATTTACTTTGTATTTCCGCACAAACCGAAAAATTGGGACAATCCACTAGTTGCAACCTAATCACCCCCCCTCTAGGTTGCACCAACAAGAAGATTTCTTCAAACCCTGATTCAAACCCTAAATTTGGTATATCTATGGATGGTGCCTTACTGTTTAAAGGAAGACTTTGTGTGCCTTCGGATGTTGAAATCAAGCAGGAGATTTTAAAGGAAGCACACCAATATATTTTCACAGTACACCCTAGAAGCACCAAGATGTACAAGGACTTAAGAGAACATTTTGATGGATTAACTTGAAGGACGATGTAGAAATTTTGTGGCCAAGTGTGAGACTTGTCAACGTGTGAATGTTGTTCGACAACCTCCATCTAGATTACTTCAACCCCTTCCTGTTCCTACTTAGAAGTGGGAAGATATCTCAATGGACATCGTGACTGCCTCAGACAAGTAAAGGTAATGACACGGTATAGGTAATTGTTGATAGGTTGACCAAATCAGCCCATTTCATTCCTATGAAAATCACTCATACTTTGGATAAGCTAGTTAGACTTTATGTGGACAATGCAATTCTTCTGCACAGAGTGCCAGTGAGTATTGTTTCTGATCGTGATCCTAGGTCACCTCAAGGTTTTGGAATAGTTTGCAAAAGGCAAAAGGCCTTGGGAACCCAGTTGAATTTGAGTATTGATCATCATCCACAGTTTGATGGACTATATGAGTGAACAATTCAGATTTTGGAAGATATGAGTAGATCTTGGGTTGTGGATATGGGTGGCAATTGGGATGAACACTTAGCTTTGGTTGAGTTTTCCTATAACAACAATTATCAAGCAACAATAGGCATGGCTCCATTCAAGGATTTGTATGGTAACACTTGTAGGACACCCTTGTACTGGCTTGAGACCGGTAAAAGAAAAGTCTTAGATCTGAAAATGATTGAAGCTACAACTGCGATGGTTGATATGATAAGAGAAAGGATTAAGTCTGCTCAGTCAAGACAGAAATCCTGTCTTGACAAGAGAAGGACCGATTTGGAATTTCTAGTTGGGGAGAAAGTTTTCCTAAAGATATCACCTATGAAAGGTGTCATGAGATTCAATGCTAAGGGAAAGCTTAGCCCTCGTTTCATTGGACCTTTTGAGATTCTTGAAAAGGTTGGACCTGTTGCATACCGTTTGGCCTTACCTCCATCTCTTGCTGGAGTTCAGTGTTTTATGTTTCAATGCTTCGGAAGTATATAGAGAATCCATAACACATACTATAGTAAGCACCCGAAGGACTTAGTGCTGATCTTACCTATGATGAAGAGCCAACCGAAATCCTAGACAAGAAGGACAAACAGTTGCGGAATTGTGCCATCCCTTTGGTAAAGATTCGGTGGAAGAATCATACCCCTGAAGAAGCTTCTTGGGAGAAGGAAGAAGACATGAAGGAGAAGTTTCCTCATCTTTTTGGAAGCCCAGGTACGTTTTCAATTTTGAGAAATGAAATTCATTTTAAGGGGGGAGAATGTGAAACCCAACCCTAACCTTGACCAGGAAACCCTGTTGTTTGTAGGTCCGAAGACCCAAAGTAAAGGAAGAAGCCAACTATGGGCCATCTCAGTGGAAGACATGGTGTTTGACTATTAGACCTTGACCCGTAAACCCTATTGGTCATCCACAAATAGTAAACGGGAAGCTCTCATGTCCTCTCACGGGTTGGTTACCGGTCTTGAGCACTCGTGAGCCCAAGTCTAGCTATTTGCAATCCTACCAATAAATGGCCCCTTTCAGGTATCCGCAATATGGTTTATGTCCTCTCACGGGGTGGTTACCGGTCTTGAGCGCCCATCAAACCATACCCTACCACGAGTCGTTCGGTCTCAATGCCCTTCCGATTAGGGTCTGATACGACAGGGACATCCTAGCCATACAACTAGACAATCCTATGTATGTCATTCAATAACCCAGGAAAGTGTCGATGGGCACCTTCGGAGAACATCCCATACTATTCCCTCCGATGCCCAAGGACAGAAGTGTCAATAGAACACTCCCCAATCCCAAGTTATACCTAAGCAACCACATACTCAAGTCCAACATCTCACATACATTTGATACATCATCATAACAGAAGTTTAGTCATAATATTGAAATGATTCATCATAAGTATAAGTGACAATAATAATCAATCATTATAACAAGAATATATGAAATCACAATACTACTATTCTAAGCATGTATAACAGTCCTATGATATTCAAAAGCAGTAAAGTGACCATGTTCACTAAGTTATGAAAATCAAGGCTTAAGCATATAGCCTATGTATTTATGGCGATAACCATCCTTAGCTTAATCGAGTCGAAACTAATCCCAAAGATCACTTAGAATAGCCCAAAAGTCAGTGTTTGTACCCTAGACAACACATAAGTAACATCAGAGAAGAAAGCAATCGAATCGGAGGTCAAATGGATCAATTCGGCCGAGTACAGGAGTGTTACCATCTCTTGGTTGACTGGCTTGGTCGACTGTCAGTCGACCAAGCAGTCGACCAAGACTTGTTATCCTCAGGGAAGAATTGAAACTTGGTCCGAAACTGACCTTTTGGTGCTCCGATCGACACGAAATTTGGAGGGCATGTTTATAACAGTAAGAGGATACTACACACTAATTTTCATGATGATCCAACGGTCCAATCAGAAATTCCCAATTTGAAATCTTAAGTTCTATATGTTACTTATCAAGAATTAAATTGGAATTGATAGAAATTGTAAAGGATGATGGGAATCAAACAAATGAATGTTAAGAATCAAGTTAGAATCTTAATTTCATTATAGTCTAAGCTTAACATGCATATACATATCAGATTTGAATCAAAATAGGTTAAATTGAAGAGAATCAAAGTGATGGAGTGCAATTAATCTCAATTGAATCAGAACATAGCATGAGTGGGGAAGGATCAAGGAATTGAAAGGGGGAAAATCATGGTTAAGTGTTACAAGGTTGCAGCACTTCAGCCATGGTTTCAAGATCATCAAATGATAGAAAAATGAATAGATTAGAAGAAGAATAGAAGAAATCATACCTTGAGTTGATGATTAAGGTGCAACACAAATGATTGGAGTCAAAGATCTTCAAAAACACCAAGAAAAGCCCAACAAAGTGTCCAACCTCGTTCTTTGGAGTGCCAAAGCTTAGTTTAGGTCCTCATTCACGAGTTTCAAAAAGGTAGGGGCAAAATAGGAAGTGATTTAGTGAATATTAGAATTCTGTTACTCTTGGTCGACTGGTTGGTTGGCTGTCAGTCGACCAAGACATGAACAGAAACTTCGGACAGAGATTCGTAGGGCTATACTAGGTCAAATTGAGTGAGGTTTTCTCCTACAAGTCAATCAAGAAGTCTAGTTTCCATAAATACCTTCGGATCAAGCATTGGAACTCATTAGGTGCTTCAACTAATTCAATCTTCTTCGATGTGCAGGCAGGATTGGTCAGACATAGTTCAGAAACTTCGGACAAGGATTCAGAAGGCTATACAAGGTCAAATTGAGTGGGGTTTTCTTCTACAAGTCCATCAAGAAGTCTAGTTTCAGAAAATTCCTTCAGATTGGGTATGGGAGTTCATTATGTCTACCAACTAAGTTCATCTTCTTTAGGCTGCAGATTCAAAACTAACACTGACAATGCTCTCAAGTGAGGGGCATTATCGACAATGTCCAAGGGCTTGGGCTCCGACACCAAATCATTAATCAAAAGGGCCCACAAGTCTCTATTTCCCCCACTTCGGGTCAAACACCATGTCTTCCATAAAGAGGGCCCACAAGGACAACTTCCATCATTTCGGGACATGGATCTACACTAAGGAAAAGGTCGGACATAACCTCCTAAGGCTTTCAAAGATAAAAACACAAAAATCACGGTCTAACATCAAGGTCTAATATTAAACAAGTCTTTCTTCACCCAAAATAAATAGGGTGCCCCGGGCTAGGTTTGGGCTGGATTTCACATTCTCCCCCCCTTAAAATAATTCCGTCCTCAAAATTGAGGAGATTGTAGAAGAGATGGTTGCAAGGATGCAGCAGCTTCTTCATAGTTTCAATCACAAGGAATAAAACATAGTAAGAATAGATTAATACAACATAAGGGAGATTATTAAGCTTTGATTGAAGAACAGGAGATGAAAAGCTTGAAGTCCTGAAACAATTAGAAGGAATAACAAATCATGAAGATCACACTTGATTTCTCTTCAAAATCATCATGTGGAGAATTTACAAGGTTATAAAGTTTATGGAGATCCACTTTAGAACAGCAGGTATAGAAGAATCAATCATGGGAATGTCTTAAGATCACCCTCTCATCAAAGGGGAAAAAAATAGAAGGCACAAGAAGAAATAGGAGGGAGAAAAGATTAGCTTCGAGGTAAACTTCTACTAAATGAAATTAGGCAACTCATATGACAGAGAATAAATTGGTTAAGGTATATGGTAGGTATACATTTGGCACAGCAGCGAGGTTAGGATTAGGTGGGATTTCACATTCTCCCCCCCCCCCCTTAAAATAATTTCGTCCTCGAAATTGAAAGCATGCTTGGGCTTTCAAAAAGATGAGGAAACTTCTTTAGGGGTGTGATTGTTCCACTGATTCTTTACCAAGGGGACGGAAAGTACAATGAAAAATAGATCTAATAGGTAAAGAATACTGGACTCTTGGCTGACTTCTCAAACAGTTAAGAGGAACTCAAACAATACTCACAGGCACTTCATATAGACTAGGCAAACTCATATGGCAAGAATAAGTCAAAACAATGCATATGGCCTATATGCAACGCATCAGTAAGGATTAAATCAAGCAATGCACATGATATGTATGTAATGTATAAGTAAAGAATAAATCTGGGCAATGCATGTAGTATTCATACAGTGCACAAGTAACTATAAATCAAAACAATGCATATGGTATTTATGCAATGTACAAGAAAGGAATAGATCAATGGCAGAAGTTAAGGGCTAAGAGCAACGTACCAGTTACGACATCTTGATTTGGTTCTATTTTTCTTCCAACAACGTTAATCACTTTACCAGCAGAAGGGGCTTGAAATGGTTTCATAGCTAACGCAGCTTGACGACTTAGTTTGCGAGGGAGAGACGGGTGGAATGTCCTGTCCGTTGGCAGAAATAACAGACAAGTTGTAAAACCCAGCCCTAACCTTGACCCAGAAACCTTGTTAGGTCCGGTGACCCGAAGTAAGGTAAGAAGTCAGCTTTGGGCCATCCCAGTAGAGGACTTGGTGTCTGGCTTTGAATCCATGAAAGTTGATGATGAAGTTCTATTTATGGAAACTGAATCTTGATGAAGATCGGATTAGTTGATGGATTTGGAGTGCTCTCTATCTTGGTTTGAAGGCATTTCTACCTATTAGGTAAGTCACTTGACATGTGTGCAAAACCCTTTTAGGATTGGATTTGATCTGGGTCTTCAATTCCCTGTTTTGGAATTGCTGTCTGCATTGGTCGACTGATTGGTCGACTGGGCCAGTCGACCAATCCACTCGACCAATGAGTGCTATCTTTGGCAATTAGGTTTTTCTTGCTCTATTTAAGTCCAATCTCGAGTCCACTTCGTATTTGCTGCCTCCAAACTCTTTGGAACGAACCAAAGACCTCTGCAAGTCATCTCCTTTGCATCCTTGGTGATTTTCTTGACAGATCTTCGTCAAAACTCTTCCTTTTCATCAAAAGGTATGTCTACACTCTCTTCTTCTCCTCTATCTCTTATTTTCTTTCCTTTTTGAGTTGAGACAGTAGAGGAGATGCTGCATTCTCTGTTGCAAACATCTCTGGACTTGTCTCTCATGACCATCCTAAGGATTAAAGGCTAGAACAATGATCTTAACCATGATCATTGCAAGCTTTTGAAGGAATCATGATCAAACCATGATCTAATCTTGTTAAACTTCTGATTTGAATTCTGATCTCCTTGGATCTTCTTTATTGATCATGTTAGTAGTTAATCACTGTGTTTTCTTTTCATGATCCATGATCTATCAATCTCTAGCTGTTCTCTTCTACCATACTATGTGTTCTTCATGAATCATGATAGTTACATATATGGTAGGTTTTGTTTCCTTATTTAGATTTATGCTTTTAAGCCTATTTCCTTGAAGGTCTAAGTATGTTTTCATGATACCTTTACCTGAAGCAATGATCCATCCTCCTATTGTTCTTGTCTTTGATTTCTATTTCGAATTCATCAAGATCCATGGTTGATCTAATTATGGTAACTTTTTGTTTCCTAATTTGGATCTTGATGTCTTGTTTGGTTTAATGTTTTGAGGTCCCCTATATGTTAGAATACTACTGATGTAGTTTACCCCTTGATTAGTACCCTTTTGAACCACCAAATTCGGATTTCATATCTTAAAACTCTGTTTTTTTTTAGGCTACTGTCTGCATTGGTCGACTGATTGGTCGATTGGACCAGATCAACCAATCCACTCGACCAATGAGTACAGCAACTCCAGAATTGGTCTGTGTTGGATGTTTTGGTATCTTATCTGTTAGGGATCTTTCCTAATATGTTGTATACACTTGTTTAGGACCTTCTTCTCAAGTTTGCCAAGATCTTATTTGATTTCTTAGGATTCCTTTGCGAGTTATAAAAGGTAAGGATGGTTATTTCCTTAATTACATAGATAGCATGAATCTAGTTTCTATATTTGAATATCATTGAGTTGTTTCCTAAATTAGATTCTTACAATGATATACTACTGTTGCATAACTTTGATTACAGTAGCATTACTTATTCATATTAAATTGATTCATGTATGATTTACTTACCAATTATATACAAAGTGATTGTAATTATTGATTTCTTTCCATATATGAAGTTACCATATATGTGATGATATGAATTGATGCATGTGTATGCTTAAGTATGGTTTGGAAAGGAGAGGTGTCCTTTTGACACTTCTGTCCTTGGACTACTACGGGAATATTATGGGATGTTTCCGGAGATGCCCTCTGGACGCCTTCCTAAACTGTTGGATGACATATTTAGGACTGTCTAGTAGTGTTTGGCTAGGATGTCCCGTTATGTCAGACCCTAATCGGAGGGGTATTGAGACCGAACGACCCGTGGTAGCAATGGGGATTCATGGGCGCTTAAGACCGGTAACCAACCCGTGAGGGGACGTGAGAGCTTCCCGTTTACCATATGTGGATGATCAATAGGGTTGATGAGTCCGTAGTCAGGGACTATGAGGACTCTAGTGTGAAGGATACCGGAAAGGATCGTCAGGGACGAGGAATGGACGTATCTGGATCCGACTTGATGTAACTAAGTAGAAGACTTGCATTTGGCTAGGTTTTACCCGACATGCGCCGGTACTTAGACCAATGGTGATGTGAGAGAGTGGTGACTTAACCCCCAGCCATGGAATGTCCCGAGGGATGCCGGACCCATTACCAACTGATGATGAGTGATTGAGACCTTCCTAAAGAAGTACGGTGCTATGACTTAAAGCATGTCTGCCAATAGAGACCAGCATATATAGAGTTAGATTCATTCATTCATTGCTTGTCTCATATCATATTGCATTTATGTTTGTTCTGAAGTCTTGCCATTTATGTTATTATGGATTTAATCGCCCTTCTTGAGTTTCTTTGAAACTCATTCCTTTATTGTACAATGTTTGTTAGACTATTCTACAGTGTCTTGAATATTATGACGGTCCCTATGAAGAAGCGCAAGGCGAAGAGGCATATCTCCGGGGAAGGTGATTGCGGTTACCACAATTACAATCGAAGATCCCGCGAGTGGTTATGCTCCGTACGATGCTTAGTCCGACCATTGAGTGGAAGCGTCCTTGTGCCATTTATGAGATTTACACTTATAAGGATGTTGTCTATAAAGTGGAGAACAATTTAGTTACCCATTGTACTTGCTACTGGGATTAGATTTTGTCTAGTTTATTCTCTGTTAGAGCTACTTTTCCGCTGGTTGTAGAGTGGGATTTTTGCCTCACTTTACTTATCCGTTTTGACACTCTGATTATATCTAGTATTCTGATTTATTTATGATTCATTCTTTCCTTATTGGATCTATGGTTTATCTTCCGCACTTTTATTATGATTGTTCATGATTATGTTATTGTTTATGTGGGAGGTTGATTACTCGATACCTGATCTTCGGGCTGTGGATCACACTCTCGGGTATGCCAGATAGGGTACCGGCTGGGAGGATGTGACACAAATTCTCTCTGTCCTACAGGTTGTACCGGTGCTAAGAGTCTTTGATTCACTGGCCTCAAGTTTGCATAAATTGGCCTGGGATTTGCATTCCCAACACTTTGTTCCATAGTCTGCGGCTAATAAGTCAAGGTGAAATACGGTGTAGGTATAGTGAATTTCCTGTCGGTCCTTTCCACCAAGCCAAAACTTCTATTGGGCAGGGATCTCAGGTGACTAAACTTTTCTCTCTCGGCTTCTTCAACTTTCTTCGAATTCTGGCACTATCGAGCATAACTCTCAATCGGTAAAATGGTGAGATATGCTTTGATTGAGGGTCTTAGTCCTTTGAAGAACTTCTTTGCTTTAGCTCTATCTGCCTTCAAGGATTCAGGAGCAAAGAAAAACAGTTCCTCAAATTTATGTTGATACTTAAGTACAGAAGACTGACCTTGCGTAAGAGCCATGAACTCCGACTCTTTTGCATCCTTCACAGACTTAGGGAAATAATTCATACAAAACGCTTCCTTAAATATTTCCCAAGAGATACCATCAACATGCAAGGCTTCAAGAATAGGACGGGTCGAGTCCCACCATGCATCAGCTTCGTGCTGGAGCTTCTGCTCGGCGAACAGGATCTTTTGCACTTTAGAGCACTGCAAGATTCTAAAAGCTTTCTCTAATTTCCTCAGCCACTTATTAGGGAACAGAGTATCTTCCGTTACTCCAGTAAAACTCGGGACTTGCAGTTTCAGAAAACTTTCCATTAGTCAGGTATGAGGAGTTCCCGCATACCTTTCACCATCTGGCACAGCAGCATGACTAGGGTTTGCCTGGGCAACAACACGAATCTCATTGTGCATAGCCAGAAACCCAGTCATCATCTTATTGAACTATGCACTCTGTTGTTGCATCAAATTCCCCAAGAGATTTGCAACACCAAGGATGCTGGCCATTTCAGGAGTACTGGATGGATTACTAGTACCTTGACCAATTGGAGCATTCTGATCTTCATCACCACCAGAAGACACTCCGACTTCAGGGGTAACTCTTCTTCCATTCTGACTAGAGAAGGCACCATGTTCCCCTCTTCCGGCCATTCCAACAAACCAAACGAAAGTTAGAAAAATCTATGGGAAAGTCCAAATCCAAAATCACACATCCAACATGACACACATACTTAAATCAGCTGCATAGGTCATAAAAATTTAAACAATGCATCAAAATCAAAATTTTCCCAAAACTGTCAAAACAACAAAATCTGCCCTGCTTGAAGAACAACCTTAAAGTCACCACTTTCTCTATTTCAGTCACACTTCAAACACTTCCAACTTCAGGTTTGGTTCTAGGAAAAAGGTTCTTTAGGGTTCCTAAGGTTCCAAGCCTCTCAAGAGGCTTCAACAACTTCACACAAACTAAACAGGTCAACAACATAAGGAAATCTTCATTCTTACTTCTCTTTCTCTTCAAATTTCATTACCAACAACATGATTCTCTTCAAAACTGAGAATTGCATGCTGTTCTTGGTTAGAAACATGTTTAGGGGTGTTTAGAAACATGCTCCAATCAATTTCCACACGACGCCAAGCTTCAACCAAAAAGATTTCCCATACTTCGCACCAATTTTACTATTCACTTTATAAAAATCCCAACTTTACAAACACTTGTCCCATTTTCAAACCAAAAGGAATTTTGACACCAAACCAATTCCTACATGACTGTTTCAACATGAGGAAGGTGCTCACACACTTCGTTTGGTCAAAATCCGACTTTTCAAGAATCACAAACTTTGCCCAAAAGAGGATTCCTTCTTCTAAAGTTGTTGAATTTTCACATCCACACTACAAAATTGATAGATTTTCTTCAAACAAACCATTCCAGCATGTTTATCCAAGTTTTATGCACATGCTAGCATGGTCGAACCGCAATTTCGACAAAATCAGAATTTTTCAAAAAATTACGAAAATGCCACTCTTTTATTCAAACAAGCAAAAGAACTATTCCAAATGCAAACTTCTCTTGACTCAACAGGTTCACTAAGCCTAGAGGAGGTAGAAGGGCTGATAGAGATCGGGGACACATTCTACGGCTAGTAGTTCTACAGGAGGGTTCTTCCACAACTTTCATTCTTGCTAAACTTTTCCAAACTCCAAGGGTTTCGATGGAACTTCTCCAAATAAACCTTCTTAGCATGCTAAACCAACTCTTGCACACATGCTAACATGTCCAAATCGCAGCTTTCATCGAAAACAAATTTTTCCGAAAATTTACCAAAATACCCTTCTTCACAAACTATTGCATTGTTTAACTTCCTTTACTTACACAATGCAGATCTCAACTTGTCTTTTCAGATTCCCCTCAAACCAGCACGAAGAGAAACACTTTAGGGTTAGGAGAGGTAACGATGAGGATCAGAGTACAATTCCTATGCCACAAGCAGAGGTAATACAATGGTAAGGAGGCAACGGTCCAGACTCCAATTAAGGTTCAGTTTAAAGATGAAGATGATGATGGTGATGCTATTGGTGATGAGCACAGAGATGGTGATGATGATAATCATTAGGGGGTTCCAGCTCAAATGAGGATGTTATTGATGATCAGGGAGGTGAGAATCAAGGAGATGAGGACAAGGTCAAAATGAGATTTTGAGACACAAGGAGATTCCTACACCATGCTTCCGTGAGATTGGAGGTCCATCATACAACTTCTGAGGTTCCAAGAGTGGCTTCTCATCAGTCATCGATTTCTTCCACGATTAAGAGGATAAAGGATCAACAGGAAATGATAGAGTCCTATATGTATACTTTGAGAAACACATTTGTACGACTGGAGAAGGAGTTCAAATCTAAGAGGGACCAGACAGATCACCGGAGTCGATCACCTAGATATATAGTGCTAGGAGTTTCCTTTTATGCTTTCACAGATGTATTATCTTTCAGACTTGTAAAAAATCTCTTATGTGATTAATGAAATTCAGTTTGTTTCACTTGTGTTATTGTACATTATGCATTTCTTTTGTTGCATTAAAAGTTGTAAATGTTTAGTTATGACTTATAACTCATGAGGACTACTCACGACCATTACTCCCAACAACAACACCCGACTCAGACTCATACGACGACACACGACTCAGACTCATGAAAACATACGACAACAACCCGACTCACAACTCACTGACAAGGACGACTCACGACGACAACTTTCAACTTAAGACCCAACTTACGACTCAACACACATACACAATAACTTAAAACCGACAGCTTAATTCTAACCATGGCAACAACCCCAGTATAAGTCATAAACTTTAATTATTGTATATTATTCAATCAAGATGTATTATGCTTCATTTACTCAGGTTTCTAATCCAAGTTTTCTATTATTCACTTCTAAGAAAGTTTGAGTCACTTCTGGATTTATGACTCAAGGATGCTTTCATTACTGTATTCTATGGTTATGATTGTCCAAAAACTTGGGCTGTGATACCATTCTATCACATCCACCCTAAGGGTACCCTATCTGGATTACCCAATGGAGTGATCCACAGCCCAAAAGATCAAGTTTAGGAACGATCATATCCATTTAGCACAATAATTTAATCAAAAGCAGGAACAAATCAAAATTTTCAATTCACTTAATAATAAAAGTCAATGAAGAATCTCAGAAGAATCACAAAGAGCATCAGAGTGCAGAAAGATACTAATAAAATAATTAATCAAAATTGAAATGAGGCGGAAACCCATTCTACAATAATGGGGAGAGAGAGAGAGAGAGAGAGAGAGAGAGAGAGAGAGAGAGAGAGAGAGAGAGAGAGAGAGGGGACCTTGAAACTGTATAACCCATCAGGACAATGGAGTTCTGGTGGAAGTTTGGTGACAAATTTGGTGGAACTCAACACTCCAATTTCCTTCTCAAAAGCAGCCCTGCATGAAAAGAGAAAATCCAAAATTTTAAAATTTTAAAATTACAAAAGCATTTGATAGAGTCACCAATTCAAATCTGAAACTCAGTCACAGCATGTTGGAACAGCTTAAAAACACCTTAGAACAGCTTAAAATTGGCACTCTAGGGTTTCAACCACTTAATGGTCCATAACTTAAAAAGGTAAGGACAAGGATAGCAATGGCCAATAGGTGGTGCAACTGTTCCTAAAATTTTCAACCTTCATTATTCATAAATTTAATTTCTGGGTTTTCTAGGAGGGGGAAAATTACAGCAACTTATCTTGGTTTGAGGTACTGTTGACCAACTAATTAAACAATCTTGGAAATAGATGCAGACACAGCAAGATGAGAAAACAGTACATTTATTTATTTATTCATTCATTATTTCTTACTATACAAAGAATATACAATGATGTGTAAGGTTTTCTTCCCCTTTCTTCTGCATAAATTAACTAGAAAGTAATCAAAGTTTCCATGACCCAGTAAGCAATAGCTCATATTACAACAAGAGCATATTGTATCCCTAAGGGTGTCAATTACTATATGAACTACTATGCTGTCAATATTATTTGTTTACTCTGTTGAAAAAGAAGAAAAAAATGACATAGTGAGGGACTAATAGATGACTAAGTCGCCAGACCATATGACTGAACTAGATTTGAAATTTTCTCCAACCAAACAAAAAATTAAAAAAATTAAAAAGATCTGGAAATTTACATGTTGGTAATTCAAGGGGTGCTATTGCTATTGGTTGCGTCTAAAATTGATTACTATCCTCGTACCTCTACTGTTTATCTGGGTACACAAAGATGTGAGTGTGGGCTGACGTTGGGTAGGTCGAGAGGCAGTCTTCGACGATCAAATCAACCAAGAACACCTTTGAAGAAAGGCTATAGACTTAATCATCACATAGCTTAAGAGAATAGCAAATACGTCTAGCTCGATGAGTCTTAGGCTTATATAGAAGAACCTGTATAGTGTGGGTTGTTAGATGTAGATCTCCTCCTGATAGTGATTGTCAAATATAGGGCTATCCTTTTGAGATTTGTATAAATCGTGTCAAACTCAAATAGGATGGTAGTTCATGCAACATTTATCTCTTGTTGATTGAGATGCTCCTGCATGTGTATGATCAAATGCGGGATATATTGCCATGAGCATATACGACTCAATAGGTCATTTTCATAATTGCTTGTAGTTTACTCGACCTTGTGTTTGTTCTTGAGCAAGCCACATCATCAATGTCAAGCTACTTGAAACTTTGATTACTTTCTAGTAACCCAACCCTGTCTCTGCAATCTAATATTACAAAAACACTCCTAATTTCCATGAGTCCAACATGAATATCAGCTAAGAAACCACTAAGTTATAGGAATTTGGAAATGATCGGTTGTAATGCAAGCTACACCCGTTGGATAATTCGATTTGTTCTGCTCATTAGAATATTTCATCAAACACCGAATCAAATTAGCAGCATGAACAAATGTCAGTTTCCCTAATTATAATATATAAAACATGAGTTACTACAACAAAAGGAACATTTTAATGTCAAAACTCAAGGGAGTATATATGTAGAAAATCAATGATGTTAAAAACAAAATTTCTCGGTTCAATGGTTACATGACCGCATCAACTTCACAAAAAATTGCTAACTAATTCATCTTCAAACTTCCATTGCAAGAGATACAAAGGATGACAGATTAATCTAACAATGAAAAAACCACAAAACCTGCTTCAATCGCAAAGGATGACAGACTAATCTAACAAGTTTTGTATGCGAAAGGAAAAACGAAGATGTAGTGCCTCATTTATAGATATAAATAGGGGAAACAAGTGTAAGCAAAAGAAATAAATGGCATATCAATTGAGGAGAAAAGAAAATGAAGCAACAGATAATATCTAAACAGATCTAAGAAATAACACAAAGAATAGGAC